>NW_018744835.1:902105-1377105 GCF_001683475.1 Chenopodium quinoa
ACATGGTTGTTATATTCTTATTAAATTATCATACTTAAATCATACTCTAATATAAAAGTTAGCAATAATATTATATTATCCATTGCATGAAAATGATTGATAATGGATGAAGTGTATTGTAGAAAGAACTAATGGAATGTACGTAAACTTGCTAAGAAGAGATTATAGGAGGAGAGTATGAGCTGGAAATATTAAACTTAGGGTGCACTCATTGCAAGACTATGTATACATGTAAGATGTAGCTTGCTAAAAAGCTTGTTCTTTTTTGGTTGCTTCTAGATTAAGCTTATTTTTTACCAAAACCCTAAACACTAAAATCATCTTTGACAAGATCTTGCTCTTAATTTTGTGAAACATATCCAACTAAACCGACACAATTAAACTAGAAACTTGGTGCGGACAAGAATTAATAAAGGTGACAAAGCAAGAGTAGTGCAAAATAATTTCGTCAATGACAACAATTTTTACTATTACTTTCGTTTCAAAATTATCTATTTATGAAGCTGCGAATACAAGTTATTTTTACTCCGTATTAAGTTTCAATGAACATTATCATTACACTATTGCTTGTTGGTTGGATATATGAACATAATATTTTGGACAATTTTAGGGGTAAATTTCTTTCAAGTATTTGGGTCTAAAATGCTGACACAAAATACAAGTATTTTTCTTTGTACTTGGCAAAATAAGTTAAATAACATTCAAAGTCCAAAATGCAATACAAATTGACTAAGTCAAGATGTTAATAGCCTCCCAAAATGATGTATAACCGTCAAACACCCTTCCTTTTGGAGAAAATATGTGCTCTTAGCTTAATTGTTACACTTAGTCTTACTTGTCTAATTCAATAAGCAGACAAACATTTGCTTACTATTCCAAGTAGGCTTAAAAAGCTTAGTACTAGTATTACAAAATTTAAAGATGGAAGAATGAGAAAACCAAAGAGGTACTAGAAACTACACGTCTCCTTCACTCCATATTTCCGGATAACCTATACTGATTTTGACATCTGAGGGCTACTATCACTTTGTGGCTCGTTTGTACTTTGTGTTGGTCGACGACCTTTGTCAGGACCACCGATGACACCCCAAACCTCAAATTGTCTTTGCCGAGCTCGTGCTCTCTCTTTTTCTTCCTCTGATTTTGTCGAGAAACAGTAAGGACAAGATACACCATACTCGTATTTAGGGGAATCCATATCAGCATCGCTGACAGGTTGCTTGCAGCCATAACAGAGTTTGAAAGTGCCCTGGGCCAAACCATGATCCACTGAGACCCGCTTGTCAAAGACAAAGCATTCTCCCTCCCATAGACTCTCAGATTGTGGAACTTCCTCTAAATACTTTAGTATCCCCCCTCTCAAATGATAAACCTGGCAAATCGTTAAATGTCTTAATGACCAAGTCAAAGAAACCTTGAGGAAGCAAGAATGGCATTGATAAAATCGGCATTAACAGCTATGAAGTGATAGCTTGTTCAAAAATTTTGCAAAACCACCTATGTGAAGCTACGAAGATTTTTTTTTTCCCTTTAGTCTATTCCTGGGAGTAAACGCATGCATCTTGAAAACTCTACAATACTCATTTGGTTCATTAATGCATTGCACAAGAAAAGAGCTCCACTGATGACACCCAAGCGACATCTGTTTTGCTCATCAGAAACTTCACCATTATCCCAATGATCTAAATGCACTCCCATTATCTATATATTAGGCCATATTTCTAATCTAGACCATCACCTTTTAAATTAAGCAAATTACACTTTATATTTCTCATATTACCCTTGATGATATCCTAAACTAAGAATTCCAAAGAAATTCTATATTGATAAAACTTTTAAAAATTCAATCAGTAAGAAATATTTATGGTATTATAACCCAATTTCCTAAACATGACTCCAAAAGGATAAAAGGATGTGTTTCGTAAGACAGTAGGGGATCAAGATCTTTAACACACAAAATAAGACATGCAAAGCTTAAGCAAGAGGAAAAGTTCATTTAAGTTTATTTTGATCTACAATATTTATATAATCAGAAAAAGTGAGCAATTTGCAAAAAAGTATTTACCTCTTTGAAACCTTTACTTAAGAGATAGCTAGAAGCTTTCTCACATCGTATCCCACCAGTGCAGTACATGGCAACACGAGGTGGAGACTTGCACCCTTCAGTATCCTCTTGGCTTTTACTTATCTTGTTTTCTGGCACCTCTTGGGATGGAAGACTGTCTGTACCAGCCAGTTGAAAATTATCTTCCACCCAAGTAGGAAATTCTCTGAAGGCTGTTGTACAAGGATCAACTGCTCCTTTAAATTTTCCAATTCTGGTTTCATAGGAGTTGCGCACATCGATGACCACCTAAGATTAAATGAAAGATAAGTTCACAATGCATGTCTGTAACTGTACTTCAAGCAAAACTAAACTATTTCGCTATTTGAACCACAAGGAGGTTGTCCATATGCTTTCTTTTACCACAAGGAGGTTGTCCATATGGTTTCTTCAAAATATCTAGCTATAAACAGGGCTAGAGAGCTTTGACAGAGTCTAAGGAGGCGATTAAGAAATCCAACAATGTTATCATTTCTCTAACCAAAATCTATAAGTGCCAAGGCCTATTAGGGCTCAGACAGTAATATATTTAACTGGATCGTCCATCGTTTCTGCTGATTTAAGTATGGATTAAAATTTAATTTCCATGTACAAGGAAATTTCAAAGTGATGTTTATACATTAATCCTTATGAAGAAAAGACACAAACCCTCAGGGTTGTTTAATTAGTTTAATCTGAATATAAAACTTAACTAATGAAAAAAAAAATTGATCTCAGAATCTCTAAAGAAGTAAAACTATGTGATAAACCAAAAGATTGCAATATATTCTAATCACAAAGTTTTAAGCAGATCAAGAGGATGAAGTTTGCTTTCTGAATTTAGTTTTAATTTCATTGGATTTCGACACTGAAGCAGCTATTTTAGGATCCCTGGCGAAAATTAGAGTTTCTATGAACTTTAAAAAGTATGTGATATTCAAAATCCTGATCATAAAATTTGAGTTGATGCAGAGGATGGTAGTTAATTTCTGAACATGGAATAACTAAAATGGATAATATCAATCCCTTAAAACTAAAATGGATAATATCAATCCCTTATATGGTAAAGACAAAATCTAAAGCACATCATCCATATGCTTGACAAACAAAAGTTACTGAAATATCTTTCTTACCGTGTTTGGGTCGCTGATCAATTCATTCCACTCTTTAGGGCTAATGTAGGTTCCAACCTTCTCTGTAGGAGAAACACTAGGCATTCCAAGGGAGACTATCTGCTAATACATGCAAATAGATCACAGATGTAAAAAACAAAGCATAGTAATACCAGAGTAGTAACAACTAACAACTACTTAAGAAACAATTCACTGAATATGCATTTAGAAGATAACCTCTTTCTTTAGCTTGACCCTAACATGATCCCATCGGAAGGGTGCGTCTTCTCCAGCTCCAACAGGAGATTTGCTTGTATGTCCATGGTGTATTGCTTCATCTTCTGGAGTCACAGGAGACTCAATCTGCCTTAGGCCCTTCAGACGTTCATCAGATTGAATAAATTCAAGAACACGTTCTACAGCTTCACGGGTACCGCATATGCTCCCATTTATTCCTTCTGGTGCAAGAATGATACCACCTGAAACACGCTGAACAATATCAGACAGGTAAGGGCATGAATAGTCAGAATTTATGTTCTTAGGACATTAGACTAAAATGAAATAAAGCAGTGAAAAAGGCACTTGGACATCCACCAATAATGCAACACAAAGCAACTTGATAATCACAAGATTTTAATACTACCTCCGTTAAGTATTAATTGCAACTTTGGGATATTATTTGTGAGATATAAAACATTCCAAAGTTGCAACTAATAATTAACGGAGGTAGTATGATATAAGTTGGATTGGCCCACAAGATTTATATGAGCAATGCAGCCAACTAGCCCTGACACTTGGATGAAAATTAAGGTCTTTTGGCAGCTATTTCGAGAATAAGAACATCAGAAACTGAAATAGTAACAACAACTAGATTGTAGTTGGTTAGCACAAGCAAGCCTTATAAAGAAGTCGAATTATACATATAAAGCTAACGTCAAATATAAGACTTAGTAGTGAATTTTACAAGGATTATCATCACCTGAGAGGCTGAGACCTCCTGATTTGAATTTCTTTTTCCTTTATTTTCTTTTGGAAAAAGGTTGGGGTGTGATCAACATGCCACTATGGCTCCCCAAATCTAGAGCAAATAAACTATGAATTAGGACGTGTTACACCCAAGTGATGAGACCGTCAAATTTTACATGCATTTGCTATGCCACCATGGTTCATACCAAAATGTTCAAAGTGTTCTTACTCGATTGCATAGAAAGCCTATTTAAAAGTAGAAAGAAAAAACAAATTATAGTTTCACCATGTTCTCTCTTGTATCTTCTCTCAATAATATGCATTTACACCAAGTGTTCTAAATAAATAAAACTACTGTTCTTCACGATTCAGGAACAAAACTCACTTATGCTGGCCAGATTTATGGAAATTGCATTTGCTAAAAAATATCTAGTCAATCCTCAAATGAGACCAAAACTTTCTGGATCAATTTACCACCCATTATCTTGTTCTACATCATAGCATAAAAAACCAAATGTATCACTATGCTAGCCATTGCTTCTTATATATGTAATATATTGGTCACTTAGTCTAACAACTCCAATTAAGGGTTCAATATACAAAGTATAAAATAACCTTTCTACCCTGTAGGGTTTTGAAGTCTGCATACATCTTTAAGTTTTCATATTCCAATACAAAAGCCCTTAATTGACAAACCATTGTAGTCTCTTTGTCCCTAATCTTAAAAACTAACACATCACTATAACTATCAAGTATCAATATTAAATATTAAAACATAGCATTCACATGGTAGAACTATGTCCCAACCTCTGATTGAACAATGAGCCGTCATTTTACTGAGTTACCTGACTAGAGTCTGGAATAAGATGTACATAGCCCTCCATTGCTCATTTACAATATACCTTAACCCATGGTTAACCAATACTTTGCGGCAACACTACGAACTAAATTTTGTTAATTAGGGGAATTGCATAACCCTCATCTCACTCACCACTGCTCCTCTCTCTTTCATTACCTCCACCAAAGAGGCGAAGGCAACCAAAATTTGCTTTGAAAGCATTAAATATACCCTAATGGTGTGTTTGGATATTGTCATTTCTTTCACAAATCTAGATATGAGGCAAATGACTTGTTTGGGAATCTATATCACTTGAAATCGGGTCAATTCTATGCACTCAATGGAAAGGCCCATCTCCAAGAATTTCCAAATTCTCTTCAACATCTCCAAACATGCTTTCCCCATTCCTTTCTCTCATTTGGTCACTCTACAACTCTACCACTCAACTCCTCTCTCCTCCATCCCTCCACAACATCAATGGCCATGAATATTTTTTACTTTCTCCACGAACTGCACATAACTTCATCACTTTCTCTCATTGATTTATTCACTAATCTACTCAATCCTTTAAGTTCTCATAATCCACCATTGATGGATCCTTTTTTTCTACATTGCTTTTGTCATCCCACCATCACTGCCAATTTTGCATCTTTCTCATTGATTAGAATATCCAACTCATTAATCAGAGGAAAATACTCAAGAACTGAAATTCTAATCTTTCCCAAACATATAATTGGGGGAACCATATATCAAGATTTCAATATCAGAAATTGAAATGAAGCTTTTGAAATATAAATGGATCCCCTAACCCTAAATGTAATATTGGTAATACCAACATTATGCCCCAATTTATCACACAATCTAAATGACAAAATCAAATTGCACGAATCATATCTACAGAAAACTCGAAAAGCTGAAAATTTTACATACAATAAAATGAAAAAATAACCAAATTAAGATTAGAATTACCAATTCTTCACAAAGGCGTTTGATGGGGTTGCGAAAATTGGCATGATCAGGGAAATCAGCGAACTTGTAAAAGGAGACAACAACGAGCAATGAAGAATCAGCGAGTTCCGAGTTGAAAGAAGCGGCAGCAGAGAAGCAATTAGGTGGGGTTGCGGAGGAGAGAGAGAGGGTGAGATTGGAGACGACGGAAGAGGGTTGTTGTGCGGTGGTGATGGTGGGTTTCATGGCGGCGGAAGAAGAAGAAAAGGGGGTGATTGAAATGGTGGATTTGAGAGAGTTGAAGGGGAGAAATGCAGCTGCTGCGGCTATCGCTGCACTTCTAGTGGTGTAGTGCCTTAGCATAGGATGGGATTGCATTGATGCTCTCTTCCTATTTGCTCTCTACTTGCTTTCTCTCAAGAGGACAGAGCAAATTGGAGAGTATAGTAATTGGGAATGGTAACAATGTTGTCAACTTGTCTCATACACCATTGGGTAAAGATGGCTTTGGCTGTATCGTATCGTGTCGTGTCTCGTGTCGAGCTAATGTGCTTTTGGATTGGTTAGGCTTAGGGGTGGGACTTCGGTCTGGCAGTTCGGTTTGACCTCAGTTTGAAACAGTTTCGGTTTGAAACGGTTCGGGTTAAAACGGTTTCATTTAGACGGCGGGTCGGTTCAGTTCGGTTTTGATTAGTCACAGGTCGGTTCGATTTCGGTTTATTTTTGTACGATTTAAATTCGGTTCGGGTCATAAACGGTTCGGTTTATAAACAGTTCGGGTCATAATCAGATCGGTTAGAAACGGGTCGCTTCAGGGGCGGATTTACTCGGGTCAATGCCGGTTCAGTTTTTAAACGGTTCGGTTAATAATCGGGTCGGTTCAGGGGCGGGTTTACCCGGGTCAATGCCCGTTCGGTTTATAAACGGTTCGGGTCATGATCTGACCGGTTTGAAACGGATCGGTTCAGGGGCGGTTTTACCGGGTCAACGTCGGTCCGGGTTCATATCGGTTCGGGTCATGAACGGATTATTTTGAAATGGGTCGGTTCAGGGGCGGGTTTACCCGGGTTAATGCTAGTTCGATTCATATCGGTTCGGATTATACTCGGTTTGGTGCTAAAATCGTTCGGGTTAGTTTGGTAATCAGTTAAATTGGATCGGGTTGAAATCGAGTTCTAAAAAGTGGTTTTGACCGGTTAGCGCGTTTTATTTTATATCAAGTTGGGACTAGTATTTTCATTTCATTAGCGGGTCGGCATAGGTTGGTGAAAAAAATAATGGATCGAGTAGAAATTGGGTTTTAAAATATTTTTGACCGGTTAGCTATTTTCGTTTTATATAAAGTTGGGACTTCGTCACTTTATTTTCAGACATCGGATTATATACAATTACACAAATCTTCATTTATTCAATTATTCTATATCATGTTAATAAGTTATGTTTCAAGTTTGGTTATACTCTTGTTGTTGTTTATTTGATATTATCATATTAGTCTATTACAAATTTATAATGTATTAATGTATTATTGTTTCATTATTAAATATATATTATTAGGTTATCAGCTTCTTGTTGGATTGTTTTAGATATCGTGTCATGACCATGTTTTGATGAGTTGCTACTTTGAATACGATAAATCGATTCAGATATCAGATTATATAGAATTACAGAAATTCTCATTCATTCTATATCATGTTAATGTGTTATGTTTCAAATGTGGTTATAGTCTTGTTGTTGTTTATTAAATATTAGTCTATTACAAATTTATAAGGTATTAATGTATTATTGTTTCATTATCAAATATTATCAGGCTATCAGCTTCTTGTTTTAATTGTTTTAAAGATCCCGTCATAACCATGATTTGATGAATTGGTACTTTGAATACGATAAATCGATAATTGATATTGTAATAAACTAATAATTTAATGTTACGGAACTATATTTGGATGTTTAATTAAAATCACGATTATTCAATTTTCCATTAGTCTAATAAAGTAATAATTGACAATTGTTTGTAACTATTCCATAATTTTGGTGTTTAAGTTATATTGCTGAATTACTCTGTTGTCTTACCCTCTCTAATCACCTTTTAAGATTACGTGCCTACAAGGCTGCAACATATATATGTTGCAACTTGCAAGTTAAAGAAAACGGGTGGGGAAGTAGAAGTATTCAATTAGATCGATCATCAACTGTTTTAAGTTTTAATAATCAGATACATTTATCGATTATCTATACATATCAATGATAGTATGATACCAATCGTACCATACATTATTATTTATTACATATACTGATATACATATAACTAATATACATTAAATATGTCATATTGAATCAATTCCAATTTCCAAACATTTGTGTTTCTTACAATTTATAAGTTACATAAAGTTAAGAGTACAGTAGTGTTTTTATTAGTACGTAGCTATGAATAAAAAAACCATACTATCCAAATCCATTATCCCATGATCCGTGTCACCGTCTTATATTAAATATCAGCCATTGATTTGCATGTCATCTAACGGCCTATCATCGCACACATTCCAATTCACGATCCGTGTGTTTTCTTTTCCACCAATCAGATCACTCTTACCATCGTCTCTTTAGTACTCTTTTTGATTTCTCTCTCGTTTTCTTAATCCTCTTCTGTAATATTATCAATAATATGCTCACTGCTCTCTCGTTTTCTCTCTCATCTCCTCTTCCTTCTTCCTTCCTTCTTCTTCCTTCTTCTCCCTTCTTCCGTCTATGTTCTCCTTTCTTCCATCTCGTTTCTCCGTCTCCGTCCACCGACACCACGCACGACGGTTTTTATGGTCAAATTCGACCACGAAACTCTAGATCTAGTTGTTTCATGATCAAATTTGGCCTTTTAAAACCAAATTTGAGGCCAAATTCAGGATTAATATATAAGGTGTTTTCGTTCTTCCTTTTTTTATTTTCTGTTTTTCTTTTTAATTTTTTTTCAAGTTGTGGGCAACGGAGGGGGCCGAGTTAGGGTGGGTGTGGCGGCGGTTAGACTGGGTTCGGGTGGGTGGGGAGGGAGGATTTTTCGAGGGAGGGAGGGAGGGAGTTTTATGGTGGGTGAGCAATTAGAGTGAGTTGGGGGGTTTCGAGGATGTTGGGTTTCGTGGGGGTGGGTGGGGTGGGGTTACGGTGGGTTTGGGTTTTTTTTTCGATTTTTTTGTATGGGGTGGGGTGGGGTGTGTTACGGTGACGGTGGTAGGTGTGGTTGGGGTTGGGTTTTTTTTTTTTTTTTTTTTTTTTTTTTTTTTTTTTTTTTTTTACAGTGACGGTGGTGGGTGGGGTGGGGTTTGTTAAGGGGGTGGGGTGGGGTACGTTACGGTGATGGTGGTAGGTGGGGTGGGGTATGGGTCTGGGTTTTTATTATTTACGGTGACGGTGGTGGATGGGGTGGGGTAAGGTTTGGGTCTAGGTTTTTTTATTTACGGTGGGTGGTGGGGTGGGGTGGGGTGGGTTACGGTAATTATGGTGGGTGCGGGGGTGGTGTTAGGGTGGGTCTGGGTTGACGTTGGTGGGGTGGGGGTGGGTTACGGTAACGGTGGTGGGGTGGGGGTGGGTTACGGTAATGGTGGTGGGTGGGGGGTAGTGTTAGGGTGGGTCTGGGGTGACGGCGGGGGTGGTGTTAGGGTGGGTTACAGTGGTGGGTGGGTGGAGGGTGGTTGGATTGGGTGGGTGGCCAAATTTTTTCATTTTTTTATTTAATTTATAACTCCTAATTTAGTTATACAAGAATATAATTTTAATTTTATAATAGCAAAAAAATTTACAAATTTAAATCAATAATTATATGTAAAAAAAATTGTACTGTTAAATTACATTAAACATCAAATATATTTCGTGGAATTCTAACAAATTGTTAAAGGCTGTAAATAGTTCAATTTGAATGGAACGGGTTGTAAACGGTTCGGTTTAAATAGTTTGTAATCGGATCGGTTTAAACGGGTTGCGGTTTGAAAATAGTTCGGTTTAATGGGTTATAACAGTTCGGTTTAAACGGTTAGCGGGTTGTAAATGGTTCGATTTAAACGGTTTTTTCCTACGGTTTAAACGGTTCGGTTTAAACAGTTAGCGGGTTAACATTAATCGGTTCAAACGGTTTCGGTTTATAAACGGTTTGGTTTGTTATTGGTTTATGGTTCGTAACGGGTTAACATTAATTGGTTCGGTTCGGTTTCGGTTTGACATTATATGGTTCAGTTCGGTTTTCGGTTTAAAATTAGCGGGTTATAAACGATTCGGTCCGTGATGGTTCGGTTCGGTAACGGACGGTTTCACGGTTCGGTTTGAAAAGTCCCACCCCTAGTTAGGCTTATTTCTTGACACGACAATATATGACATATAGCGTGTTAGAAATTCCAAAAAGATGGTCTGGGCACTACTTGAAGTATTGAGCCCACGTGTCATGTGTTGTGACTTGTGAGGTAAGAGCCATTAAGTACAGTAACATGTCTTGTCATATCTACAACTTGTTCGTGCTCAATCATGTTATGCCTTAGGTTGGCCAACCTAGTGTCATCCTTAGTTGCCCCATTACTAACTTCCATAAATTATTATCTATAATTTTTTCAAAGTTAGTTAAAATATTGGAGAATGGTATAAAAGATGTAGGATCAAACCGCACATATCCATTGCCAACCGCAACTCTCCCCACCCAAACAAAAAAAAAAAAAAAAAAGAAACAACTACTTTGGAGAGTAATTTGGTGCGGGTATAGTTGCGGTGGCAATGAGTAAACAAGGTTTGATCTAAATTTTATTAGAAATCTCATTGGAGCATTAACTATAATGAATATCAACCCAAACAAGTCTAAGTATATCAGTTTATGCATTGTCTGTATTCTAAAAGCGATAATGGTAATCAATTTATTTACAACGAACGTTGTAAGAAGAGTCAATGAGATAATGCCATGGAAATGGCAAATCTATTACAAACATTTTTATTTTATTTTATTTTTCCATATTTTTCATCTACACAACTCAATATCACATCAAAATTGGTAAGTATATGGCATTGCATATGCTTGAAGAATTGAGGAGTACACTATAAAATAATTAAATGAACAAAACTTGGATTAGAATGTAGCACAAATATATAAGTTACAACTTTGCATCATTTTTCGATAAAAGTAAGTAAATTACATTAGGAAACTCTACTCAGAATATAAACACAACATTTTAGGTTAATGACACCAAAAGAATAAAAATAAGGAAAAAATAATACAAAGTGTATGTATTTCTATTTGTTAACTAAAATCAGAGGTCCAAAAATCATCTTAATTAAATTCAAAACCATGATTTATGTAATTAATCTTTTCTATCCTTGTCCCATTTATCATCAGGAGGAGCAAAGATAACTTCCATACTATTACTACTACTACTCCCTGAATTGAACATCTCACTCCAACAATCAACCATTTGTTGATTATTAAGCAAATCAACGGCTTGATCTCTTCCATTGTGAGATCGAACGGTGGAGGGTTCACCATCTACACTACTTGCACCATATAATTGCTCTTGTTGTTGTTGGGGTTCAAACATGGTACATGCACCTTCATTAGAAAGTCTAGGTAGGTCCATTGGTAGCCAATGATGAAATGGGGGTGCAACGGTTGTGATGGGGTGGTGTGGAAGGAATATGTCGTTGTAGAATTGTATAAACTTACGGCTTAACCTTTCATTAATTGGAGCAAAACATATATATACAATGCTAATTCCTAGAGATACCTTAATTAGGTTACTAGAAATTAGGAAACAATATGAAAGATAATACCAAATATTCCACAAAATATATCCCACAAAATATATCCTCAATACCCCCCCTCAAGTTGGAGCACTAGGGTCATGAGTGCCCAACTTGGACAAAAGATGGTGAAACTGTGACTTCCCAAGAGCCTTTGTGAAAATGTCGGCCAATTGAGAAGTTGTAGGAACATAAGATGGAGAAATCAAGCCTTCAACAATCGCATCTCGAACAAAGTGACAATCCACTTCAATATGTTTGGTCCTCTCATGAAAGACCGGATTCTTTGCGATGTGCAAAGCAGATTGACTGTCACAAAATAACTTGATCGCCTGAGGGTGTTGCACACCCAAACTCAACAACAAACCCTTAAGCCACTTGAGCTCACAAGTGGCTGCAGACATTGCCCTATATTCGGCATCTGAAGAAGATGTCGCCACAGTTGGTTGCTTCTTAGTCTTCCAAGAGATAGGCGAATGCCCCAAAAACACCAACCAACCTGTGACAGAACGACGAGTTAGGGGACAAGCCGCCCAATCCGAATCACACCAACCTTCCAAGGTGAGATCACTAGTAGCACTCAACAAGATACCCTGACCCGGGGTACCCTTCAAATAACGAACAACACGAAGAGCTGCTTCCCAATGCTCAATGCGTGGCGCTTGCATAAACTGAGACAAGATATGAACGGAGTATGCTAAATCTGGTCTAGTCACCCCAAGGTAAATCAAACGACCAACAAGCCTACGATACATTTCCGGATCCGCAAGAAGCTCACCTGTGGCACGACCGAGCTTGTGGTTTTGCTCCATGGGAAAACCACTCGGCTTTGCCCCTAATAAACCTGCTTCAGAAATAATATCCAACGTATATTTTCGTTGACATAAAAATAAACCTGAAGCACTACGAGCAACTTCTATCCCCAAAAAATATTTCAAAGGACCTAGATCCTTCATTTTGAAACAATCACTGAGATACGCCTTGAAACCAACAAGTGCAGCGGAATGATTACCAGAAATAATAAGATCATCAACATATACTAAGACATTAATCTGAACTGTGCCTTTAGTATATGTAAAAAGAGAATAATCAGAGTAAGATTGAATGAAGCCGTACCCTTTCAAAGCCGTTGTTAGCTTTGCAAACCAACACCTCGGTGCTTGTTTCAACCCATACAAGGACTTCCTCAAGCGACACACTAATGAAGGATCTGCACCTTCAAACCCGGGAGGTAATTTCATGTATACCTCCTCAGCAAGATCACCGTGCAAGAAAGCATTATGCACATCCATTTGATGGAGTTCCCAGTTCTTTGATGCTGCAATTGCAAGAAAAGCCCGAACCGTGGTCATCTTTGCAACTGAAGCAAACGTTTCACCATAATCTATGCCTTCCTGCTGATGATTACCAAAAACGACCAAACGAGATTTAAGTCGTTCAATATCACCAGTAGAGAAATACTTTGTCTTATACACCCATTGACTCCCTAGAGCACGTTTGCCAGGAGGAAGGTGCTCTAAGGTCCAAGTGCCGTTATCTTCCAAGGCTCTAATTTCTTCCTGCATAGATTGTCTCCAACCTTCATGTTTCATGGCCTCTCTAAAAGATTTCGGATCATGACCACCAACAATAGCTGCCATAAACTTACAATAATTCACAGAAAACTTGTCACAATTTATATAATGTGCTAAAGGATAAGGAGTACCTGAAGGAGTATTGGAAGACGGAATGGAGGGAGACGGATTTTTAGCAAAAACTGAGTGAGTCACAAAATCACGAAGACGAACCGAGGGAATTTTGTCCCGAAAACCTCGCCCCAAGGGCTGCTGATCTGCTGCCCCTGTACTGCCATTTTCATCATGGCTTAAGGACTGCTGTGCTGAAGAACCCGCGCCCACAGCCTCCTCCTGCGGGTGAGCTGAAGCAAGACCTTGGTGGTCTGCCGTAGCTGCACTCGCAGGGTCATGGTCACCCAAATATCTGCCCTCAAGGACACCATTGGGCATATCACGTTCCACACTGCCATCACACTCCTCAAACTCAACAAAATCATCGTGAATAGCATATTGAGAATCAAAGTCATTAGGCTCAATGTTAACACTGTCCGGAGTAGCAAACGGAAACACATCCTCAAAAAATTTAACATCCCGAGACACAAAAAAAACTTTGGAGTCAAGGTCATACAAACGCCACCCTTTCTTCCCAAAAGGATAGCCCACAAAAACACACTTCCGACTTCTACTAGCAAACTTATCTCCATTAGTTTTCTGATTATGAGCAAAACATAAACACCCAAAGGTACGAATGGCACCAAGCATAGGGGGTTTATCAAATAGGATTTCGAATGGAGTTTTATTTTGTAGCAATGGAGTAGGAGTACGATTAATTAGGTGAGCCGCGGCAAGTACACACTCACCCCAAAAATAAATAGGTAAGTTTGCCTGGAATCTCAAAGCTCTCCCAACAGACAAAAGATGCTTATGTTTTCTCTCAACCCTCCCGTTTTGTTGCGGAGTACCCACACAAGAGGTCTGGAAAATAATACCCGTAGTATCAAAAAAATCATGCAAACAATTAAACTCCGTACCATTATCACTTTGCACAATTTTTATGGTTTGAGAAAATTGTCTTTCCACCATAGCAACAAACATCAAGAACTTACGGAAAACCTCCGTTTTATCATTCAGTAAATAAATCCAAACGGCTCTAGAGTAATCATCAACTATTGTCAAAAAATAACGAGCACCGCATGACGAAACATGTCTATACGGACCCCACAAATCACAATGTATCTTTTCAAAAATTCTAGATGCTTTATTGTCACTCAAAGGAAAACTATCTCTAGGATGCTTAGCACGCATACATACTTCACATCCTTTATTTAAACAAGCTTTATTACTAACTGTGGGAAGCAACTTAACTACCCTCTCAGAAGGATGACCCATACGACGATGCCACAACTCCAACTCTGAATTTGCAGCGCTCACATGATGCACCGAATCCATTTTGCTAAAGTAATACAATCCGTCTCTCCTAGTCCCCGTTCCAATCAGCTCCTTCGTGTGGTCCTGTATAGCACAAATATAAGGGTTAAATTGGACAGTACAATTAAGGTCATCGTTGAGTTGCGAAACAGAAATCAAGTTACAACTCAAATTAGGGACATAGAGTACTCCGGTGAGAGTAATCTTGTCCGATAAACAAACAGAGCCAATAAGAGACGACGACACCGTGTCTCCATTGGGCAAACCAACCGGGCACTCGAAGCTTTTTGTGTCAAAAAGCCAATATTTTTCTCCAGTTACGTGATGTGTAGCTCCTGTATCAATAATCCAAGAGGTGTCATCAAACTTACCACTCAAACGATTATCAGAAATTGTAGCATTACCCATCAATCCCGTAATTGCCTTCCATTGTTCACTAGAGAATAAACGACCCGAAGCAAAAGAACTTGTATCCTCCGACTTCGAGCCACCACCCGAAACTGCATTAGCCTTCACCGGAGCTCCCCGACCACGACTAGCTGCGGGTGGCCCCCCTGGCTGCCAGCAGCACCCTCCGGCCAGCCATGTTTGTCATAACAGCGGTTTTCTTCATGGCCTCGTTTTTTACAGTAAGAACAAATTTTATCGGACCAACACTTCACGGTTTCATGACCCACTTTCTTACACTTGTCACACACTGGCAGCTGCCTGTCAGAACCACCGGCGCCACCTGCACGACCCCCCCCTGCAGCAGTTCGTACAGCGAACCCGAGAGCAGGAGCAGGATCCTCCTTTGTACGAGAAATCCCTCTAACATTCTCCTCCTGTGAAACCTGTTGGTATGCTCTGTTCAAAGAGGGCAAGGGATCTTGCAAGAGCAATGTAGAACGCAAAGCAGCATAATAATCAGAGTACAAACCGAGCAAAAATTGTTGGAGACGATCCCCATCACGCCGCTGTGCGTGTTGCTTCCCAACATTACAAGAGCACTTCCCACAATTACAAGAAATTAGGGGTTCCAATCTATCAAGTTCATCCCACAAAACCGCTAATTTACTATAATAAACCGCAACTGTCATGTTTTTCAATTGTTCACATCTATTAATTTCAAATTTAATCTGTTGAATTCTAGGGCCATTAACGAGACAAAAACGCTCATGTAAATCATCCCACAATTTCTTAGCATTATCATAATGTGAAAGCATAGATTTTACCTCGGGATCGATTGTGTTCATGAGCCAAGAAACTAACATACATTGAATTGTTACCCAATCATCCTTCGTACATGGCGGCTCGAAGGTGGTGATACTACCATCAAGGAAACCAAATTTCCGGCGAGAGCAAAGAGCAAGTCGCACGGCATGAGACCAATCGTGAAAATTGTCCAATTTTAGACGTTGTGAGGTGATGTAATCCCCGGGCCGATCTTGCGGTCCAAGGTAGAAAGGGGAGTTTGATTCAATTTTTGTAGGTGCCGGTGGAGGAGATGTGTCATCCCCGACGGCCATTATTGATGTTTACAGAGAGAAAAAAATCAAGGCTCCGATACCATGTAGAATTGTATAAACTTACGGCTTAACCTTTCATTAATTGGAGCAAAACATATATATACAATGCTAATTCCTAGAGATACCTTAATTAGGTTACTAGAAATTAGGAAACAATATGAAAGATAATACCAAATATTCCACAAAATATATCCCACAAAATATATCCTCAATAGTCGTGGACGGTTGGCGATTGCGGTGGTGGGACGGATGAAGGGGCGGTGTTGGACATGTGGCAAGTGTGCTCCTCCCGGTAGAGGATGTCAAAGGTGTAGGGATCGTCGTCAAGTCGTTGGACTTGCTTCTTGGCTTGGCAATTGTATAGTTTTTGATGTGTACATCTATAGTAACTCCTACATGTGAAAAATAGGCATAAGTTTATCATGAATTGAAACAAAATATATGTCGTTTATGAGAAATAATACAAAGTAATTAAACGTCAAAAAAGAGCAAGAATAAAACTTTCAACTTAATCTTATACGTGCAATATTTTTTTAGTACACAAAAGAACGAGTATAGTGTAAACAAGATTTAATAACGAAGGACTAAGAACATATACAGGAAAGAATAATTGATTTTACCCTGTACAATCATATCTATATATATCTCATCGTATCAGAACAAACTGTCCATTTAAAATCATGTACAGATTGAGGGTGTAATAAAGGAATAAGGACAATTATATACATTGTGATTTTTGTAATTATATTTTTCAATATATACTCTCTTTAATTTAACGCCAAATATTGGTTACCTCTCATCACGTACCCTCGAAGATGTTACCAAAAGCCAAACAATTAAGGCTAGCAAGGAAATAGTCTAACAAAGAATCTCCAAGATATACTTGTCCTTGCAAGTCAATTTAATCATTGTCATGTTAATGAATTTTGTAAAATGATAATTACCAAATTAGCAATCAAATATAACAATATTATGTCATCGTTTATAGTGATGTTGACAATATTGACATGTCTAAAAAAAGGTGACAAAAAGAAAATAGGACTATGTCAATTGTGAAATGGTAGATTGATTAGTCTAAGTTATCTAGAAATAGAGATCAACTTAAACGTGATAGTTGCATTATTATACTAGAAGATCAACGAGAAATAAGTAATAAGATCAAGAAAGATAATAAAATTGACTAATGTGATTGTATATGCTGTAATGTTGTATTATGATTAGAATGAAGTAATTACCTAGGATACTTAGCATTAAGAATCTCTTTCTGACCATATTTTCTCCAAGTGAAACCATCTTCTGGTGGCATCTCTGTATTACCTATCCTTGGAGCTGCCATCCTCACCCTTCGATTACTTCCTTGATCATCATTTCTATTTTAAATCACAAAATTTAGCAAAAAGGCTAAGTACATACATCAAACATTTCATTTCAATCGATATACACACATGTTACAATGTTAATAAAATACACATTACAATGTTCTTTCCACTAGTTATAGATCTACATATCATGGGAAATGAATACAATACTATAAACGATTAAACGGTACTTGTGATTACTTTTTGAAATTAAAACAAACATGCATGAGATGGACCATCTTAATTAATTAATTGATCTATGTTGCCAAGTTCAGAAGAAAATTGCTACTCTACATACAAAAATACACATGAAATTACCATTGTTGAAATCTACCCTAAATCACATGAAATGGTCATTGTAGAAATCTCAATCTCATATTCATGACTCTCAGTGGACTCAGTCTCATATCTAATGAAGGTTAGCTACTAGCTAGTCAAGATGAGGATCCCAACTAACCATATCATGAATGAATTAAGAAGATTAATCTCTTAACTTTGGCTTATGGCATTCGAAATAACTAAGTTCTTTTATGAAAAAGACTCACAATTGGATTGATGTATGAATGAACAAAGAAAATACTTAGAAACTAGCTAGGTAATGAGAATGACTTTATGTGTTTACTTTAGATGTATAACTCAATCATAGAATATATATCAATGTAACATTATTGATGTAGTGCATGCATTACATATTTACATGCGTAATACGAGTAGGTTTTTTCAATCTATGAATATTCTTTTTCTTTTTGTAATTTTTTTAATTTTATTTCGGAAATTTCAATTCTAGCCTCCCCACCTTTTGGAACAACTGTTACCATAGGAAAAAAAACTTGAGAAATTGAAACGAAAGTACTCATTCACACATCGATTTTTATAATTTTGAAATTTCACTTCTAAATGTATGTAATTTCTATACAATTTCCAATACTACATACTCATTATCATGTCTATAAATAAAAATCAGACAATAAGCATGCTGTTAGAAGATTAACTCATACTATTTTTTGCAAAAATGCCAATCTAAACTTGAGTCATACTATTTTTTGCAAAAATGCAGGAATCTATCTCAAAGAAAGAATTGAATAAATAACTTAATATGGAAGACTAGCCTTAAGAAACTACGTAGCATAGAAAATTATGATATTAATTATTTGTAGAGTACCTATTTTCATTTTGATTGTATTTGATTTCTTGCTGCAACCATTTTAATATACCTGTGTATTAGGGTTTTCAAAAACATTATTATAGCTAATAGTTGGTGTGAAGCCCGTACTATACACAGCATATTATTATTATTATTATTATTATTATTATTATTATTATTATTATTATTATTAAAATTCCTGGTTTGAATTAGTTTAAAAAATGTTAAAGTACACCTATATGATAAAGCATACAAAGCATATTGAATCGCATTAGGAATTTCTCTTGTAACTTTGTGGGTAGGGTTTTATAATGCTTAATATTTTTCCGTATCTTAATTTAGTATACTACATATGATAAACAACATCTTGTTCAAATGTAAGCATATAATAACAATGGCATGTTTATTCTTTCATACCTTGATGATGACCTCCTAGAAGAGCTCCTCATCAACACCGAGCTCGAGCTCCTAAACACCGAGCTCGAGCTCCCACCAACCTCCATCATCGTTCCATACCCATGTTGCATATCTTGGTCACCACCACTTTCGGCTTTCATGGTGACTCCTACAACGTCTCCAGCAGCCTCCTTGCCTTTTCCTTTCGCCAACTGACGTTGCACGTACCCGAAAACCGCCTCCATATCCGGTTGATAAAGATGCTGATGATCCAGTGTCAAAGGTTGCAAGGCAGAAGAACTAAGCTGCTGCTTTGCCTTACTAAACACCTCTATAATCTCATCACACTTTTGTGTGAGATTTAAAGGATCATTAGCCAATATATTAGAAAGATCTAATTCCATATTTTTGGCTAATTCAATACCTTGGAGTATTAATAACCTTATTATAGAATCATTATTATTGTTTTCATTATTACTACTGTTACCCCCCTCCATAATATATAGAAAAATAAAAAAATATAACTAAGCTATATACTTCTAATAACTTACTTATAATTTGCTTATTTATTGGTGGTTGGTTTAATAATGTCAATTAGTATATGTAATTAAGAGTTTATGGTAAGAAATTTGGTAAGCTTTTTCTACTAGATTTTGATTTGATTGGAGAAGATGATATGAAGAATGGGGTGATTGGTTATATAAAGAGAGAGAAAATGTAAGGAATTTTCAAAGTAAGAACACTTTAATTTACACGGTAATTAAGTGTTGAAAGGGAGGAGTATAGGAAGGGTGTGACTAAGTCATCATATTTATAAGAATGCATGCAAATAATCCAAATTAATTATTATATTGTATTTATTTCCTAGTATGAATTGAAAGTCTACAAGAAGATCAGGTGTTGTCCCCATTGACTTCATACATAGGAATTTTCTTGTCTATTGGTTTATTTTTCTTTTCTTTTTGAAGGAGATCAAGACTTTGATTTCATGAAATTGAATGGAAGATTTTGTTCAAGTGTAATATAACCCAATTTGTGGTTCTAATGCAGGTTCGTACGCATACATAGGACTTATAATTTGTCTTCAATCAGTCGCTTGGACTATATGAAAACGAAACTAATAAGTTAACTGAAATTGAATAAGGTAGTAACTTAATTGATTTTGAATAAATTCTTAGTGGTTAAATTGTTTAAGATCGAGGTGTTTTAATTTAAGACCATAATTAAATAAATAAATAAAAATAAAGAGAGTTATATGAAAAGGTTGAGGTCCTTAAATTGATATTGTACTCAAACTAACAATTCAATTAAAGTTTGTTTCATCGCTATCAATTTTATCTTAATTGAGTTGCTTGCCAAACTACTATACCCTACTTTATTTAATCTTAAATGTATCATCTTATTCCCTCTCATTTTTTTTTTTTTCAGATTTGGAATCTTGACACTTTTTATAAGTTGAGAGAATATTTTATATTGATATTTATTTATAAAACATACATAGTCTAGTTTGAAGTTGAATCATGCTACATTATAATACCCATACAAGTCTAAAGTTTTAATTTTTAATACTCTCTCTGTCTCATAATACAATTTCTGTTTTCCTTTTTAGGTGTCCTAAAATATTATTCGTATTTTATATTTTTTCTTTTTTAGACACTATGAAATATCTAAAATACCCTTACTATTTTTGTCTTTATTTATTGCAAAACCCAAAATACTGTCACATTTATTTCTTCCTATTATTGGTGCCCTCACCTACTTTCATGTACCACAATTTTTTTTTCGATTTCTTTATGTGCTTATTATTTGTACCCCATTCACATGCATATCTTGTACTTTTCTCCTTTTTTCCGTGTATTTCTATGTACTTTATTATCTCATTTCTTAATTACTCCCTCTGTTTCATAATAAATGACGCAATCAACTTTGTACACATGTCAATGTATTAGTTTGACTTTATTTTATATAATTAAATATTAATGAGAATTATTTTAAAATTATATTATAAAACTTTATATAAATACTATCTAACAATATATTTTATGATATTTTTTTTTTATTATGTTCATAAAAAATTATGATCAAAGCTAATACATGAATAGTGAAAAAAGTTCAACATCCCAATTATTCTGGGACGGAGGAAGTAATTACATTGAAATTTCACAAATGAGAATTATATTTATGGGACAGAGAGAGTATGTCTTTCATCTACCTATATATCAAGGAAAAACCGGCTAAAAAATTCCAAGAGCTGTATGTACAAATACATAATTTAGACCTAGTGGGTCAAGGTAATAGTCTATATTTTGAGATCCTTTGAATTCTAGATCTTATCCTCTAGAATGTAACCTATACATGCTCATATTGACAAATTAAAAATAAGCTTTGGCCTTGTTTGGCAAAGATATGATTAATGATATTTTAGCTTTTTTTAGATATAATTAGTAAGAGGACTTGACCACAAAATCAACTATTTTCGGTGTTTAAAAACATATATAATTTAAATAGGTTAATGGCGGTTGATAAGTCTATTTGAAAATATTGCTTGACCAATCTTTATATATGAGCAATTCTTGCAATAAAGATTTAAAAAGTTAGTCAAAACATCTAATGCAACTAGCTACTCGTAATAGCTAGCTAAGTTATAAGTTGAAACAACTAACTACGTGATATGTCTAATTAAATTAATTACAAATCAGGGCTTATTTACTAGGAGCAATCATATATTTTCCTTATTTAGTTACATGAGGATTTACATACTGAGTGTTCGTTATTATGTGAGATCTTGTTCCTTTACTTTACTATTTGATCCTTCACGAGGCAAGTTAGTTTATTTCTAAATGTATGGATGATGTAATTTAATTATATGGAATAACTTACATACATTGATGAACTATAGTTACTTACATTATTGAAAGTTTAGAAAGTTAAATTTATAAGCATTTGTGTTAGTTTACGTAAATCTTATGATAAGATAAATTTAAAATAACTTATCATGGGATTTAGAACGGAAAACTATATTTACTTTTCAAAGATATAGTTCTACAATTTGAATGTTAAATCTTTCAAAGAGAGGTTGAATAAGAAAACCTTCTACTCTTCTAGTATTCTTATGGAATTCAAGAACTTAAGGTCGAACTTCTACTCTTCTAATATTCTTATGGAACTTTAAAGCTAAGAGTTCCAAACTTCTAACACTTTTTAGCCCTCACCATACTATAATAAGATCTAAATTTTATAATGTCCAAATAAAATAAAATATCAATCAATCAAAGCCTTAATCCCATAAGTGGGGTCGGCTACATGAACCAAATTAAATTTAATTTACGATCCAATGCTTCATCCTCATGCAAATCCATATATTTCATATCCTTCCTAACTCCTTCCAACCAAGTCATTTTCGGTCTCCCTCTCCGTCGTTTAACCCCTACATGGTCCTACTCTTCCATTCTTCGAACCGGTGCACCCTCGGGTCTTTGTTTTACATGCCCAAACCAACGCAGGCGATTTTCCCTTAGTTTGTCTACAATGCCTGCACACCTACTTTCTTGCGAATAACCTTATTTTTTATTCTATCTTAGAGTGTCCCCGCACATCGACCTTAACATGCGCATTTTTGTAACCTCCGTCTTTTTAATGTGCTCCTTCTTAGAAGCCCAACATTCTGTACCATAGAGCAACACTGCTCTTATGACAGTTCTGTAGAATTTTCCCTTCAACTGTAAAGGAATGCTTCGGTCACATAACACTCCCGTGGCCGCTCTCCATTTAAGTCACCCCGACTTAATCCTGTGGGCCACGTCTTGATCAATGTCACCATTATTTTTCTGGATGATCGACGTAAGATACTTAAAACATTTACTCATGGTCAATTCCTTTCCATCCAAACTCACCATTTCATCACTTGTCCCCCTTTGAGTACCAAAGCGACATACCAAATATTCAGTCTTACTCCGACTTAGCTTAAACCCTCTAGATTCCAACCTTTGCCTCCATTGCTCCAACTTGGCATTAACCCCATCTTTAGTTTCATCCACCGAAACGATATCATCCGCAAACAACATACACCATGGAACCTCATCTTGAATTGGTCTAGTTATCTAGAACCGTTGCAAAAAAGAAAAGGGCTTAATGCAGACCTTTGATGCAATCTAATTGTAATAAGGAAATTTTTTGTCAACCCACCACATGTCCTCGCAATTGTTGACATATCCCGATACATATCTTTAACCAGGTCACGTACCTTCGTGGGATACCTTTCTTCAACATTATTGTCCACCAAAGTACCTCTCTTGGCACCTTGTCATAGATTCTCCAAATCAATAAAGACCATATGAAGATCATTCTTCTTTACCAGATAAAACTCCATCATTTGTCTTATCAAATGGATTGCTTCCATAGTAGATCTCCCAAGCATAAAACCAAATTGGTTATCTGAAATGTTTGTGCACGCCCTCAACCTATGTTCAATCACTCTTTCCCACAACTTCATAGTGTAGCTCATAAGCTTGATCCCTTGATAGCTAGAACAATCTTGAGCGTCTCCTTTGTTTTTATAAACCGGGACCAAGGTGCTCTTCCTCCATCTTGCGGGATCCTCGTAGCCCTCCGTATCTTGTTAAAGAGGTCTGTTAACCTATTAATACCAATCTTACCCAAACACCTCCACACCTTTATCGGTATACCATCAGGGCCAACCGCCTTCTTAGGCTTCATCTTCTTCCGTGCAATCTACACCTCTACTCTTTTAATCCTCCGCACACACTCCATGTTGATTTCTTCATCACTCACGGAGGTATCTCCCGTCACAACTCCATTACTTTCATTAAACAATTCATCAAAGTACCCTTTCCACCTATCCTTGATGTCCTCCTCTTGTAATAGGACAATTTGGTTCTTATCTTTGACACACTATATAAAATAAATTTAAAAACCAAAAAAAAAGAAAAAACAAGATATTACATACATCAATGGTGTATATTTTTTATAATTCAATTACAAGTTAGGTTCATTGCATCCCAATTAGATAGCTATCATCAATAGCGTTTCGTCCTTAAATAGTCGTCTAATCTAAATGGTAGACCCTAATTAGCTATCTAATTGGTATGCAATGAACCTGACTTGTAGTTGAATTACCCAAAAATATACACCATTGAAAATCTAATCTAAAACCCTTTCTATAAATATGAGAAGTTGGTTACTGAGCTTATGAACGATACCTGAGCTACTGTTGAAAATGAATAGGGGATTACCCTTTTTGGCCTTGCAATGAAGTTCTCTGATATTGCTGTTTTGCTTTTCCTGGTTTTCCTCTCATCCTCTTATTTTGCTTTTCATTCCCTTTTTCATGTTGTTTTGATCTGAAATTGTTTGAGATCAGTACTCTTTGTTTCTCTCCTCCATTGAAGCGTAAGCTGAGCTTTCTCCTCCATTAAATCTTCTTCAATTCAATGTTTACAGGTATATTTGTCCAATTAAGAAGCCTTCTCCAATTTAGGAACAACTCTGTAAAAAACAGTTGGGCTCGCTCCAAGTTATTTAACTACTTCATGTACCTCCATTCAAGTATACTCTCAATTCTTCATTAAAGCGTCTTATGAGATTCTGAGGTAATATGTCTGTTTTAATCAATAATCAAATATCAATTTCACAATCTAGGGTTTCGTACTTCAAGTTTTTTTACCTCAACATGCTTTCAATTCGATTTTATTTTTCGTTATTCTTTTTTATTTAGGATTTTAGTGAATTGGGGAAATTGTCTTAAGAAAAAAAAAAACTTAAATAGGATATAGATTTAACCACTCGACAAAATTAGATTATAGAATAAAATTAATTTATCATCTTACTTATAATTAGCATGGGATAATATTTATGTACCACTGTTGTCGGTTTTATTTACTAGATTTAGTTTTTTTCATCATTTATTTGATTTTGGCTTTAATGGATGAGCTGATTTGATGTTGATTTTTATTTTATTTATTTTATTTTATTTTATATATTTCCATTGATAAGATAGGTTAATATTCGGATTAATTTTGTATCTGAATTGAAGTTTGAGTAGAATTGAATTTTGGCATTGAAATGTTGTGTTGTATGTCCTAGAATAGGAATTATTTTAAAAAAATTAATAAAATTTTAAGGTTCTGGTGGAATTCGGTTTAATGGAAGGCTGTGACTTGGGAATTGAGCTATGTGAATTAAGCTAATGGAATTATGTGAAAGTTGATGCGTGACAAGCTAAATTATGTGCGTGGTATTTTTAGTTTTGATTTGATTGCTTGATTTATCAGGAACTTAAGGGGAACTAAAACCCAGTGTAATTAGAAAATCGACGTGGGTGAAATTAGAGCTTGGGTTTCTATGAAATAGGGGTAAGATTATAATGTTTGGGCCTCAAGTTTTTTAAAAAAATTATGAAAAACTGGAGTTTTAGATGGAAATTGCAACAGGATTCCAGAAAATAAATAGGAAGAGAGGAGGGAGAAAGACCAGGGACAACGAAAAACATTAAAGCTTAATTGAACTCGAAATTTCAGCTCATTAGTATTACTACTATTTTTTTGGTGGCTTTGAAGTTCAAAATTTAAGCTCAATTGTTGTTTTGCAGAATTTTGAATTCTTGCAGTTCCACCCAACTGGTATCTATATATGGTCCTGGATGCCTAATCACTGAAGGTTGATTTTACTCGTACAATATATTTGTTCTTTTCGTTCTTTTGTCTAATGATTCAGAAACTGATCTGTAGAAGAAAATTGTGTAGTTTATTCCGGAATATTTTTGTTTTTCTTTGATGATACCTTTTGCAGCCGCTTATTTCTAGAATTTTTTCTTTAGAAGTGAGCTTTAATTTCCTTCTCAACTAGAATTTGGATAAATTTTAAAAAGAATGAGTAGACAAACATTGGTTATGAGTAGTTGATTTCAATTGTTGTCATCCTTTGCTCATGTGAAAATTCTTTTGGCTGTCATCCTTGGCTTAACTGCAAATTCTTTTGGTGGTGGTTAATTCTTACATTATAACATGTAAGCCATTTGTCCCTGTAACTATTTGCTGCATAAATTTCATCATTATGATTTTTGGCATTCTGGATCAGAATGGTGGTGAATCTGTCATGACTCAAGTTTCTGAAATGAGTTCAAGATCTTGTCAAGTCACCAGAAAATGGCTTTATTAAGCCACCAACAAATAGAGTGATATCAAATTAGGTACAATTATGTCCTTCCTGGTAAATACTTCTCTGCTCTCAATGCTAAAAATTTCATCTTATGGCTTTTGAAAAGCATATGGATCAATCAGAACTTTGTTTGGTTACTGCTTTCTTGACTACAATGTACTTTCAACCTTATGAATTTGTTTGAATGAGTAGGGATATCAAGCAAATACATGTGCAGGTAAAATATGATTTTATTATATAATGCTAAGTGAATGAGATATTTTTACCCGTATTTTCTCATTAATGAGTGTTAGTGAGGTAAAATATTTTATTTTATTTGTTTTCATTTTTAAATTTCAATACATTGTGCAAGGCAAAACTCCTATAAATTGTCTCAATATTTTGATGTGGTCACTTGATATCAGCCATTTGAGAAGACAACTTTGCATGGTTTATATTAATTTAACATTTGGGATTTTAATTTTTTTTATTATACTGATTGGTATTTATTGAAATTATGGTTAGAAATCGGTTAATAATAGTTATTAGTTGATCTTATTTTTCAAATTTAATTCACTGCTTAAAGGAGCTTTTTCACTCTATGAGCTGTATATTTCAGTTTATACGAGGTCTAAAGAAATGGTTGCTTTATGGTATTCACCACCATCTCTCTTGTTCCTGTAAAACTCGCTGCTTGTTACGATGAGGGCATAAAGTTGCCATTTAAGAAGTCATTCATTCTGCCTTTTTTTTTTTTCCTTATCTTAGTTTGAGTATTTTTTACACTTGCAGTTGATTTGCTATATACTACAGTGTTTTATTTGGTGATGATAATATTAATGATGAGTGTTATAGTAGCTTTTGTTCTCTGGAATCTTTTGGATCAGGAGACTTTATTATGAGCTATGCCTTCTAATACCACACTTCTGTTCATCCTATTTACCGAGAACTCTTGTTTATTTTATTTTATTTTATTTTATTTATTTTAAAAGCAAGGGAGTGGAAAAATGATTATCATTGAAAAAAAAGGTATTAGCTTATATTGCCAAGCATTAAAAAAACATACTATCAAAACATGTATATTGCAGCATTAGTGAATGCCGTGACGATTTCCTTTTTTGCATTTTTTGACATGATATTGTGTACTTGTCGCCTTGTATGAGGGCACATATATATAATTTCTAAATAAGGGTAGTATTTAACTAATTTACATTTCTTATTCTTGTCGCCGCCACTGTTATTCTTTTCGTTGCTGCTGTTACTTTAGTACCTGCTGCTGTTATTGTTTTCATTGCTGATATGGCTGTTGTTATTGTGTTGTTACCGTTAGATGTTGCTGATATTGTGTACTGTTATTGTAAACATGTTTGGACTCATGGTTTGATTTTCAGATATGGGTTTGATACTTGATAGAAGTTTTTTAGGTATAATCTTGGGTTATCTTTCGTTGGGTAGTATGGTTAAAAAGTAAACTATAAATAAGTATGCTATGTTATTTTTTGACCTATTCTTGTAATCAGCAGATGACAACTATGTTTTTCTATTAATTCATTCACAGGAAGAAGGTATCACTGCCTACTTAAGATGGGAGACTATGACACGCTTATCGAGCTGTTGAAATTTCAGGTATTCTACCTGTTGCAAGTTTTGCAATGCTTTATTTAATCATACTCTGCTGGTTAACCTTTCTCACAAATTTTGATTTTTTGCTTACAAAACCTGTTACATGGCCTCCATCAATTTGGAGAGTAGTTTGTGGAGTTGTTAAATCTGGTATACTTACATATGGTCCTTTCATCTTTCTCGGATTTGTTATCACCATTTCTAAATACCCATGTTCTGCGTTAAATTTTCATGCTCTCCACTGTGCTAGCTTTCCTCCTGCTCTGCATTGCCATTTTGTATATTCATTTTTACAGGAACAAACCTTGAATGTGGTGCCAGATTTCAAAAACCTTGTGATTCAGGCTCTTCTCTAAAAGGTATAGTCTCGTGAGTAAGCCTTCTTCTCCGTCTTTCTTTATAGTTGCTTATTAATGCGTGAATCCAATGTAACAATGCATCTCCACTTCCAACCAGAAAATTCTAAAGCCGAACTTTTCATGATGGCTGCTACCTGTGGTGCATTCTCCCATTTGTTATTAGGGGCGGCCTTCACATATCGAAGACAGCAACTGCTTGACTTCAAAAATGAAGTCCTTGTAGATGTTGCAGGTATATTACTCTACTTTCCTATCAGCTACCATATGCATCAATCTGATATTTCTTGCATGTACCCTTAGCTTCCTTCATGAATCCAAATTTCTGAATGCATGTTATATGGGCTTAATGACAGTGGAAAATAATTGACATTACAGACTTTAGCAGCCTATAAATTCCAGTTCACCATTCCTTCCTTGGTTGATGAGGGCAATGCCTTTTATGTTTGAATGTAAAATTAAGATAATTTATTCTTTCTTTCTACTGCCTCTGTTTCATTTTATTTATGAGATTACATTGGTAAAATTTGTTTGTGAGTAGTAAATGGAGATAGAAAAAAAAAGTTGCATGAATGAGGAGAGAGATAGAAAGAACTGACCAGTTAAAAAGGAAAGAAAACATTTGTTGCAAATGATTTGTAGTATCCATTTATGGTAAATGTTGCAAATAAATTGAAACGGAGGTAGTAAAACTTTTAGATGAAGATGAGGGTAAGTTCTCCTTTGGCCAAGAGAAAAGGTTTTCATGGCGTGAGATTCAAATTGCATTCAACAATTTTAGTGAAAGTAACATCATAGGTCAAGGAGGTTTGGAGAAGGTTTACAAAGGCAAATTGATGGATAACAAAAGTAGTTGTGAAACAGCTTATCATAATCCAGGTGGAGAAGCTGCATCTATGAGTGAGGTCCAGTTAAAAAGTGTTGTTGTTCATAAGAATCTCTTGCGGTTGATTAGTAGATTTTGTACATCTGAGAGAATCTTTGTTTACCCATAAAATCTCATCAGTGTTGCTTATCGATTGAGAGGTGCTACTGTTTTTCTTCAAAGTATTATGTTCTTTACTTCTTTACTGTTTGTTTATTATTTCCATCTTTACTTCTGAAATAAAAAATACTTTTTTCCTGGTAGACTTAAAGCCCAGTGAGGAAGGCTTAGACTGACCAAGGAGAAAAAAAGCTAGGTTTTCTCAGTTTTATAAAGGTTTTGCTAAGTTTTTAAAGGAGTGCTTGATTATCAATTTGTTTATTTATTGACAAAGTTCGGGACTTTTCTAAGTAAGCATTTGGATGATTATATGTTAGCATTTGGGCTATCCTGCAATTATTTTAATTTGAAATATGTTAATATCAAATTAGTGTTTGGTGTATAGGGTTGTTTTAGTGTTCTTCAATTGTATGGATTTTTTATTCATGGCTTTTTTGGAGAAGAATTTTATCGATTACATGCGGCTGTAAATTTCCTAATATTGCCAACTCTGGTTACTTGAAATTTCTCCCCCTTTTCAAAGGTATAGGGTTTTAGAATTCTTTTGATTTTTCTGTCTTTTTTTTTTTTTTTTTTTTTTTTTTTTTTATTTTTTTTTTTTTAATTAGTTAGGATTTGGGAGATAGATGGTTTTAGTTTTTGTTTTGGAATGCAGGCCCTAGTGATGGTAAATTACATGTAAAAAATTGATCGGAAATTTCAGAGAACTGTTCGGACCTCTTGATGAATTTGCTCACCCATGTGAGTATTCGGCATGGTGATAACATTTTTGGGAGCTATATATCTTTAGCATATGCGAGGACTTGAAGGATGCCAACTCTTGGCAAGATATTGAGAAAAAAGTTTGAGGAATCCTGAACGAGAGTATGGATTTATCTTAGTTCCTTTTTTATTTTTTATTTTTGTTTCTTCTTAGGCCTATTTGATAGTCAAGTGCTGTGGCTTTCATCATTCACGAATGTATTTCCAATTGTGGATTTTTATATACCGCTCTTTGTAACTTCCTTTCTTCAACAATGATATTTTTCACTTGCTTGTAAAATTGTGTAAAGACAACTTTGCTTCATGGAAATTGGTTATTGTAGACTTTTAAAATGTCATTGTTTTCCTTGTCCAGAGTTAAATTTAGATTCTAACCAAAGATACTCCAACATAGCAAGCTCATAACATATTTGAGTTCCGATCCTAAAATTGGAATTGGATGACATCAAAAAAGGGAGTGAGAAACACAAAGAAGTAGAAAAATGCTTCCACGTTTAGGTGACACATAATTTCAGTCTCAAAAGATATATTGAAGCTTAGGTACTCTACAATGCATTTTTATAGTTACAAACTTGTAATTTTGCTTGGTCAAATGGTTTGAAAATCTCAAATAATGTTAAACAAATTAAAGGTTATGCAGGAACTACTTTGTTGTTTCTTAGGTGGTATGAGTTCCTTGATACACTTTAGATATTTAATACGATATTTAAAGTATAGAAGAAAGACATCTTAAGTTCATCTACATTGTATATGTTATCTAAAATAATTTCTAGACATCAAACAAATTACTTTGAATTGAAAGAAGGAATAGATAAGGCTTTTACACTATTTTCAACCTTTCAAAAATGAGAGTTTATTGTGCTTATGACCAGAGATATTTTTGTTTTCCAACTTTATTAAATAGTGATATAATTCGTATATGTAAATTGAAAAAATGATCTAATATTCGCATTCATACAAAAGTAGTATATCACATACATATGTTGCGAATACAAATTAGACTTAAACTTATCTAACTATAATCAAGATACTTAAATTAAATCAACTTTATCATTATTATTGTTTTGGACAAAAATTTATCATTAATTGCAATAAAGAAATTACGATAACTTGGGGTATGCCACAACTAGTTAAATAAATATTTCTACCTTAAACCAAAAGCTATTATTTCTAACTTCAACCAAAAGCTAATAATGCTATTTAAGGACTTAATACGATCCCTCCATTTCATAAAGATGTACTTACAAATAAAATTCAAAGAATAATATTATGCAAATGTAAGGGTTGTTTAGTTCACCTTATTTTTGTTTGATCTAATTTGATCTAAACTTATTTGGTCTGATTTGAGCAAGATAATCTATAATGAAAAAATACATCAAGTTGGGTCTTGTTAGATTCGTAATAATGTGTATTATTTTATTAATATGTATTTTCACATTTTTTAATTTTAGCGATAAAAAGCCACACATAAAAAATTAAAGTACGTATTCATATGTAAGAAACTTGCTCTAAAAAATTATGTAAGAACTTATTCTTTCTTATCTGAACTAAACATGGTCTAAGTGAGTCCTTTTACTTAAGATTTAAGTAGAAAGAGAAAAAATTATTTAGAGACATGGACATTATGTATTACTCTGTAGTCTGTATTTAATATATCTAGATAAAATGGAACGAACTATATGGTGTGAATCAAGGTGTCAAAAACAGTTAGTCTTTTGTGTTGCCATCCACTTGGTGTGGCCACATTTGTTTATAAAAATACTCCCCTTGTCCTAGAATAAGTGACACAGTCAACTTTGTACATATGCATGTCAATGCACTATTTTGACTTTATTTATAAATAATTAAATATTAATAAAAATTATTTTAAAAACTATATTATGAAACTTTATATAAATACCTATCTAACGACACATTTTATGATAAAATATGTTTTTATTATGTTAGTAAAAAAAATTATGGTCATAGCTAATACATGAATAGTGAAAAAAGTCCAAAATCCTAATTATTCTGGGACAAATTGAAGGGAGTAACATTTTTTGTCAATATGAGTGGGTATCCTTAATTTAAGTGATCTCAATTATTCATGAGGGTAACCTTTGTTTGCCTATAGAATAACCCCAATTTATTATACAAGTAATATCATTTAAATATAAATAAAATAAGTAACCTCATTTGTTCATTCGATCAACCCCTTTTCTTTTATTTTGACTATTAAAAGACTTACTCCACTTATATAAAAGAGTACGTAACTTCATTTTCCCAACGGTGACCACTCAAGGTAACTCCATTTGATCATCGCTGTAACTCACATTACTTAGTAATTGCTTATATGTGAAGTGACAACCACCATGTGGCTAGCCACATGTAATAAGAATTTGTAATCAAAGAATAATTAATTTTTTTAACGGAAAAAGAATGATCGATTCAAATACCCTTGCTACAGCCAGCTTGGTCGGCTTTGTCGCGGCTTATAGGATATACATGTTTAGTTCACATTATTTAAACGTAAATACCTTATTACTTATTTCCAAACATATTATAAAATATAAGTTCAGATTAAATAAGATGAGGGGGGAAAAAAAGTTTGAATCATACTATATCATTTTAATAGCGATTTTTTTATCACTAAATATCAGTAATTCCATAATTTAAAAAATTGTGAAAATTACATATTTGAAAATACACATCTATATTAAATATTGCTAAAGCAAATCATTGTTAATTTATATCATGGTGCACAATGCATATTGTGACTAAAGGTGAGCAAAAATATCAGGATACCTGAAATTGTAACCAAAATTTGTTAGAAATCGTTGGCAATAAAGGTTCCAATACTATTGTAATAAATAAATAAATAAATAAAGATTCCAATATTAGGTTTACTTTCTTAATGGTAACCTTCAACTTGTGTAAAACTGAAATGATAACCCTCTTTATTTTTTATTATACAAAATGACCTTAATTAAGAATTTATTCCCACAAAGAGTAAAGAGGAAGTTGTGAAAAAACCCTAGCCTCCTTTCTCTCTCTTCTCTCTCCTAAACTTTAGCCTTCATTGTAATTTTGAAGGGGCTTTCATCGGATTTCACCGGTGAAAAACCCCAATAATTTGTTTTTTAAGTTTCTTTTAATTCTTAGGTTATTATAATGTCTCTCTCAAAAGAAAGAGTTTATCTCCTTCGAAAAACAAGGTTTTTTCGAATTCCTTCGAAAGAAAAGGTTTTTCGAACTCCTTCGAAAGACAAGGTGTTATTTGCATTTGATAGGGTCTCCAGTTTTACGAGGCTACAATTGATTATTGCTTGAATTCAGGTTACAAAGTCATCAAAAGAAATTTTTTCCTCACCAAATATTGAAGCGTCGACGGATCCACTCAAAAAATTGTATGAGCCAACGAATCGAGAATATGTCGAATTGTTATATCTATGTATTTGGATTCTTAGCACTTCTCTGATTAATTCTTGTTTGATTTTGTTAAACTTGTTTTCATTATCGGTGTTTATCAATTTTAGATGTTGTACGACTTTAATTAATGAAATTTAGTATCCATTTGGACTTCTTTAAAAAAAAAAAAATTTATTCCCACAAATAATCTTATTTTAATAAATGGGTTAGTTAAAATCAAATTACTATGGTTAGTTTTTATTTTTTTATTTATTTATTTTTTTTATAAAAAAAGAAATACTTAAATTAAAACAAAAAAAAGAAAAAATAAAAACACCACAACCACCAACTAACCCAGCCAATACCTCCACAACTTCCACCCTCACCTTCACTCAGCCACAACTTCCTAAGAGACGCTTGACGAAGGAAAGAAAATTTGGACTGTTTTCACGGATGGATCTTCCACCGCAAATGGTTCGGGGGCAGGGGTCGTCATAGCCTCTCCCGAAGGCAAATCCTTTGAGTATGCACTAAAATTCTCGTTCAAAGCTTCGAACAACGAAGCTGAATATGAAGCAGCAATTGCTGGCTTAGAATTGTGCATAGCACTGGAAGCCGAGCACGTTTGTTTAAAGACAGACTCTCAGCTCGTCGCAAATCAGATCCAAGGCGAATATGAGGCCAAAGAGCCCTCAATGATAGGTTACCTCGCAAAGATCAAGGCAGTTATTGCGAAGCTGAGAACTTTTGAAGTCGAACTGATCCCAAGGGGTCAGAATGCACAAGCCGACGCATTCTCCAAACTTGCAAGTTCAACTTTAACGGAGTTGAACCGATCTGTATATGTGGAGGTGCGCTGAGAAAGAAGTGTGGATGAAGCAATTAACATATGCTGCGTTGCGCATGAACCGAGCTAGATGGATCCTATCCTAGCTTACAAACTTAGGGATGAACTCCACGAAGACCAAAAGTTAGCCTCTAAGATAAAAAGAATCAGCTCAAGATTCATTGTCTTCGAAGGGGAACTTCTGAAAAAGTCCTTTTCAGCCGTACTATTGAAATGCGTGGGTCCAACAGATGCAGATTACGTCCTTCGGGAAATTCATCTCGGCATCTGCGGAAACCACATAGGGGGGAGATCCTTAGCTCATAAAGCACTAAGGGCTGGGTACTATTGGCCAACCATGATCGCAGATGCAAAGCACCTGGTCCGAAAATGCGAGAAATGCTAAAAATTTGCACCAGTTATCCATCGGCCATCCCAAGATCTAAAGCCAATACTGAATTCTCTTCCATTTGCCCAATGGGGATTGGATATATTGGGACCATTTCCTGATGCTCCCTATCAAAAAAGATGGTTGATAGTCGGCATAGACTACTTCAGCAAATGGATCGAAGCCGAGGCTGCTTCGAACATTATAGAGCAAACTGTCAGGAAATTCATATGGCAGAACATAACCACTCGTTTCGGGATTCTGAAAGTTTTTGTCTTTAATCATGGAAGGCAATTTGATAATCTATCGCTGAAGCGGTACACAGACCAGTTTGGCATTAAACTGGCATATTCTGCAGTTTGTCATCCATAGTGTAATGATCAGGCCAAAGCGACAAATAAGTAAATCCTCAACGCTCTTAAGAAGAGAGTTGAAGACCAAAAATCCAAGTGGATAGAGGAGCTTCCCGGAACCCTCTGGTCACTTTGGACAACAAAAAAAGAGGAAACGGGGCATTCACCTTTTGAGTTGGTGTATGGATCCGAAGCTGTGCTTCCATTGGAAATTGGTTCAGAAAGTCTGCGAGTAAATCTCTTCTCAGCTGAGGAAAATGAGCGACTCATGAAAGAATCCCTCGACTTCCTAGATGAGATAAGAGATTCAGCTCGAGATAGAATGTCTGCATATAAGCAGAGAATCAACAAATTTTATAACCGAAGAGTCCATCAAAGACTTCTCAAAGTTGGGGACCTAGTTCTTCGGAATGCTGCTGCTGTGCAAAAAGGCCGTATTCACGGTAAACTCTCAGCCACTTGTGAGGGACCTTATGAAATATATGATGAGCTTCAGCCAAGCACATACCGACTTCGGCAGTTAGATGGCACCGAACTAAAAAATCACTGGAACACTGATGTACTAAAAAAATATCATGTGTAAATCCCTTCGGGGAAGAACAATCTATGTCAGTAAATTCTCTTAAATTAATGAAAGGCCTTTGAGCCACCATTTGTTCAAAATTTAGCAAGTGTCCATTTTTTCTGTCTTCTATGATTTTTGCAAAAATTCAAGGTTTTCGTTCGGCGTTGTCTGAAGTATTGCATAGTGATGCATCGTACTTCGGCAAGTCGTAAAACCTGCCAAGATGAGGATAAAAGAAAAAAACCCGAAGTATTGCATAATGATGCCTTATACTTCGGATGAATCTGTTCCTCTGGGAAAAGAGGCTATAGGCGCATCCGAAACATAGCCTAAAAAATAGGAACTGATAAAGCCCGAAGTATTGCATAGTGATGCCTCGTACTTCGGATGAATCAGTTCTGGGTGGTGATTGCATTTCCGAAGTATTGCCTAGTGAAGCATTGTACTTCGGATAGATCACTGCCCCGGCATCGTGTTTCGGATAGTCGTTCCCTCGGATGAATTGAAAGTGTCACAAGAGTATTGCTCTCAGAGTCTATGGCTCTTGAGCAAGAAATCAGAGCTTTTGAAAACAAAAATAGAAGAGAAAAGGAAAAATGAGCAAAAATTCCGGATTTGGAATATTGCAAGAATTTCACCAAGGCAAAACCCTCGGCTGTGCCGAGGAAGTCAAAGTAGTGTTTTCAGAATCCTGAAAACACCATCTTCAGATTTCTGGGGGGGCAAGAGGCACTCATTTGGCAAGTTCCTAGCCGAAGCTTAGTACTTGGGAAAAATGTTCACAAACTGAAATATCCGAGTAAAATGAGTGAGGCAAAAGGAATGCAAGCAGAGACAGTGCACTCTCAAATAAAGAAATTCTCAGTCAAGTATGTCTCCAAGCCGAAGTTCTACACTTAGCAAAATTTTTGAAGAAATTTGGAAAAACATCTAAAGTACAAAGAACATTAAAGCAGGCAACGGGAGAAGAAAGCTGAGAAAACTCTTCATAAGCATAAAATGAGTATTTCAAAATGTCAAACAACAAAGAAGAAATTCTAAATATCGGCAACCGCCCACAAAGCGGAAAGCACAGCTGCCGAATAAAGTACAAAGTGTAGAAAATAATAAGAGTTTGTACAAATTCAAGGCAAGCTGAAAGCAAAAACTAAGGCAAAAGCAGACGCGACATCCATCAATTAAGCACAAGTTGATCCGCATGATTCTGAAGACGGCTACCCAAGTTCCTATGCTTCAGCATCGGCGTCAGCACTTGGAACCTGAGAAGGCGCAGCTCCGGCTGAAGATGAAGCAAGCTGGTCAACTTCTTGTTCTGGCTTTTCAGTCTCTTCATTCTTTTCTTCCCGAGCCTCAGCCTCTGCTTGACGGACCAAGAAAGCCACTTCGTCTAGGCTGGCCTCGGTCACATGGGCATCATCAGGATCTATAGACCAGCCCTCGGCTACGTCCCAGTTGATTGCAGGGTCAACATGGAAAGCCAATAGCCGAGCAGTTTTGAAACCATTCTCAAAGCCCTCGGCATATTATTCCTCGGTATATATCCGAGTCTCCAACAGCTTCTGAGCAGCTTCAAGTTTAGTCTTGGCTTTGGCAACCCCGTCCTTCGCAGCGTTCAGCTCGTCCTTCAACTTTTGATTTTCAGCTTCCAACTCAGATTTCTTTTTCTTAGCCTCTTTCTCAGCGAGAGCAATCTGACTTTGGTAGTCTTCAACCAAAAGGCGCCGAGTCTCGACTTCCCTCTTCACTTTATCCTCAATGCGAGCCTTGAAATCTGCAATGCTCTCGGCCCCATACTCTTGGATTAGAGCATGACCTTCGTCTAGCCAGGGGAAGATAGTCTGCTCTAGACCCTGGCAAAAGGAGAGGAAGTTGGCGCTCATGATCTGCATATCTACCCTTAGAGCCGAGGCCTCGTCCTCGGCATTCAGCTACTTCAGCTCGGTAGACCGAGCTCGGCTCTCAGCCTCTTCAGCTTTCTCGGCTTTTGCCCTTAGTTCGTCGTTCATTTCTACAGCAAGGAAGTAGTTATGAACGACCTGGAAAAAAAAATGAGATAAGCAAGTTAGCTGAAGTTCAACACTTGAGGGATTTTTCGCAAAAAAATAAGAAGTTTGGTGCAAAAGTGAAAGAAAAGCTTAAAGAAAACTAAGTAAGAAAGTTCACCTGCATCAGCAATCTTTGATTTTCTAAAAATGGGTTCGGCACTTTGGCCAGCGACTTAGACGCCCCAGATGCCGCGCCCACCATCCATGCTCTGGCCCTGTCCAGCTCAGGCAAGTTCGAGGTGTCGCCGAAGAATTTAGTCACCGAACTGCGCTTAGACTCAAAGAGGTTCCGAGCATGCTCAGGAACAAGTACCAAGGGGGCTGAGCCGAACCCCATCTCAGAGGACTGGAAAGTCCTAAAGGAGCCAGTAGCCGAGGTAGATGGCACTTCATTGTTTTTAGTTACTTCAGCTTCGATTTCTACCTCGGTCTCCTTCGGACCATCCTCGTTCACATCAAGCGCTTCGTCCTCAGCATGGACGATTAGCGCATCAGCTTCTCTCCGAACGTCTTTGGAGAAATCTTCGGCCACCTGGACGGAGAGGGAGGGCGTTCTCAGCTCAATCACCTCCTCGGCTGGGACTTCAGGAGGTGGAGAAGTAATCTCCTTAGTCTCCTCTTGCTGGACCTCTTCAAGCCGAGGTCATTTCTCAGGAAGAGTTGGGGCCCAAAATTGCCCAGGTCGGACAAGTTGCCTCTTCCTTCTCTCACCCGCCATTATTTCGTCTAAAGAGTATTCAGGAACAGGAAACACTTGGGTCGGGTCTACTTGTTTCTCTTCTTCTTCGTCGGACTGCAGCAAAAGAGAAAAAGGGGGGCAAGGACCAGTATAAGAATAAAAAAAGTACAAGCATCAAAAAAAAAAAAAAGAAAAAAACTTCAAGCCGAAGCTTAGTACTTAGACAATTTTCACAAGTTGAAAAGTTTAAGTAGAAGGAGCAAGGTAGACGAAGTTCTACACTTAGACAATTTTTCACAAGTTGAAAAAACAATAAAAAGCTCACCGAAGTCGCCAATAGACGCTCGTCTTCGGAGTCCTCCTCTTCTTCGACTACTTCTTCTCTTGGCCCAACAGCTGAGGTAGAAGGCTCTGCTTCGTTCCGAGGGACGGCAGCAGCAATATAGCAGCAGCGGCTTCTTCAGCTGAATGAAGAAAGAAGGGATCAATCTTCCTATACCAAGGCTTCTGCCTCTGGTACTCAAGGGCGCTATCAACTTGAAGTTTCCTCGGATGTAGGGAAAGGGGCCGATCCTTGGACTCGGTGATCTTCGGCGTGTTGGTGATCGGAATCCTTTCCTCGCTAATCCCAAGCACTTCGTAGTCAATGCCTGAGTTTTCTTCGTACAACTCTGGAAAAAAAAACAAGAATTAGTTCAGCTGAAAGTGTTAAGTTCACAAATCAGAGAGCAATAAAGAATTAAAAAGACTTCGGCCCCAGCCGAATCCCTTACCGCCTTGGTATCTTCGGCTGAGGCCGACAACAGCGAGCATCTTCTCTTGGAAGATGTAATGGCAACAAGGCAACCACGTACTCGGCACATTTTCCATTCGCCCAGTAGCTCTAGGCATTCGGTTTCGGCCAAATAACTCCATTTGGCGGTGATCAACATCGGTGAACTCATCAGGGCTGATGCTAGACATTTTGGGATCTGGTTCCTTAGATATCGAGGACCGCCGAAATAGTTCGAATGAGTTTCATCTGAGGGTGCTCGGATCCAGATCCATTGCCACCTCCAATCCTTATTCGAAGTGTCATTCAGATAGGACGAAAGAAATCCCTTTTCATCCTCTATCTGCCACCATCCAAGGCCATGCCATTTGTTAGATTGGGTGTTCGGCATGAGTTTGTGAATGCAGCGAAAACAGTGCACGCTCGGCTCAAACCCATAAAATAAGCAGACCCAGAGATAGGTCATAATCCTTCGGACACTCACGGGAGTCAGCTGGGATAGGGATATATTGTATCCATTCAGCAACTTTATGACGAAAGAGTGAGCAGGAAACTGAAGCCCATATTGCAATTGCCGAGTGTTAACCCCGATATACCCAGGCGGGTTTGTCGGTGAATCCTCTCATTGGCATTGGGCATTCGGCACCAATAACCGTCCTCTTCCATGATGCCGTAATAGATTTCGAGTTGTTCGGCAAAATGGTACTGGGCGCTATTCTCAATCCACCAAGAGTAGGGCGCAGCATTCATTATGCCCTCGTTTTCTCTAACTTCGGTCCATTCCCTTTCCTCGGGAGTCAACAGCCTTGATGCCAAAGCCTCACTTCGACCAGAGGTACTGGCTTCAGCTGAGTCTGTAGGGGGAATGCTAGTCAAAGGCACTGTACTCAGCGCAGCGCCACTCGAAACAGCGGCTGACCCAGTCCTAGCATTAGTGTTCTGGCCGCTGAGGAAAGGCATCATCGCCGAAGGGCGATTCCGCCTCAGAATTAGCTGCGACACCTCCTCTTCTTCTTCCCCGGCGCTCAATTCAGACCTAACTGGTTCCTTTCCCCGGTCGCTGGCCATTTTTAATTGAACGAAAGTTCAAAAAAGCAGAAAAAAGAAAGAAGTTCAAAAGTCAAGGAAAGCTGAGGAAATTTCAGAAAAAATTACCTCAATCAGGTGCGAAATTCGCCGATCTTTGAGTTCGGAGCAACGAATTTCACCTAAAAGCCTCGGATTATTGGGTATGTGTGAGAAACAAATTCGGTAAAGAGGAAAACTTAGTGAAATGCTGGGTTGTTTATGCGAAAATGAGTTAAGTGAGCAAGGATTAAGGTGCGAGTGGTTTAAATATCTTCTAGAAGCAAGATTTTCGGAATTCACACCACTAATAACCCCATTAATCCCACTTCACTCAATGACTGTTCGTATTCTCCTCCAATTAATGACCCACTAATCTACTCCACTTCCCCATTACTTCCGATTATCTCCAAGTTAACGGTTATTAGTATCAGTAACCTCTCAAACTTCTCCTAATTAAAGTTGTCATCATTTGCTTCCCTCCAATTTTGCAAGTCAAAACCCGATTCGCTATTCTTCCAAACCGGGTCTGGGGGGCAAGTTGTTTGGGTCCAATTTATCTTCTATTGGGCCTGGTCCACAAATGATACGATTCAAAGCCCAAAAGCAAGGTTCAACTCTCCAGCCCAATGTCAAAGTCAGTCAAAGGTTCAGTCCAAGTGGCAAGTCCACTTGACTCCAAGGGCCCAAGCCCCTTAATTAAGCAAAGGTATAAAAGCTAGCCTTCACTTCACTTCACAATCAGCCTCTAGCACTAAATCTCTTGCATAGCTCATTCTCTCTCTCTTTTAAAACACTGTACTGACTTCGGCATTGGAGGGGCCTTCCTCGGCACAACCCCCGAGGCCAGTTTACGTGTTCTTTGCTGTGTAGAAAACCCTCGGCTCCAGCATTCTTTGGACCGAGACCAGTCTTCTCCGCCTTAAAAGAGCCTGCCGAAGGCCCCATTATTTTCATCTGAAACAACAAGCAAACACATACTTATCCCATATTTTATATGATTAAAAAAAGGGTGAAATATATAAATTATGAAGCACATGAATATACCGTATATACACTTATACGATAACTTCTACAAAAAATAAAATAGTTTAATAATGGGCCTCATCCAATTATTTGTCATCGTTTGGGCTAAGATCAATCTTGTGCTACTTGATTTGATGTGCTAGCCCATTTTGATTAATACAAGTATTATTTGGGGATTGGGCTGTTGTTAACTGTCTTTTTCCTATACAATTGATGACTTGTAAAAGTCTTGGGGCTTACCCCTCTCTTTCAACAAAAAAAATAAAAGTCAGCAATTAAATAATTAGTATTAACGACTCGATTACTTCACCATGAGTTGCTTTCAATTGGCTTCCTCGTATTATATCCACCTTTTCTTCATTCTAAACTCCTTTTCGGAAACTTGTTTTGAATTATTAAGTGTATAAAAGTGAGAGTAAAGGGATTTGGATGAGAGTGAGGTAGAGCTTTCTTCCAGTTTTAAAGATCCTAGGATCGATTCTCATCTCCAACTTTGTGGCTCTTAAAAAAAAAATGGAAACTTCTTGATTTAGTAGATGCTACTATATGTCAATCATTAATTTAATATTTGTACTTTTTAATATTTTTATTTTAAAATAAATTGTGAATTTTCACTCATTCGTTATATATTATTTAGATAAAATTCTTAATCTCAGAAAATAATATTTTATATTTAATTAATTTAAACTTTAAAATCTCATTCGCCAATTTTGCTTATGTGGAATTTGAATTATTTAATTCTAAAAGTATTTACCAATCTCTTATTTAATTGGCTATAACTAAACTTTATAATCCTACATGGCGCGTTTAGAAAATTTTATCCTACGTGCCTCTCTAAAAACTCGGAAAAAACTCCCCTTTATATATATAAGTTTTGTGCCTGGGCAATGCCCGGATTGTTGATAAAATTTTAGAATAAACTTTTTGACATGTTTATTTATACAGTAATGTAATCCCTTTTGATAATGCAGGATATTTAAACATACAATATCATATCGCTTATTTATAGAATAGTGTACTTTTGTAGTTTTGTTTGTAAATAAATCTATGTTATTATTGACTAGAAATTATTGTTATTGAACTTAAATTATTTTTACTGAACTGAAAGTATTTTTACCAAAAAAAAATTATTTTTACTGATTATAACTTATTTTTACTGATTTTCTATTTTTTTTTACTAAATTAAATATATTTTAAATGGATCTTATTTTAAAGAACTTTTTGAAAAGAATTTTATGATCGAAATAAAACCGAGTTATAGGATATTTATTAAAAGTTATGATTAATTTTGTACGTATAAAATTTTAAAAGTATAGTGATAATAAAACTTTATACAATATTTTTATCTTAAAAAATCTATCAAAAAATCGCTTACTTAGCATCATATGCGTTACAATAATACCTATTTGTCCCTTACGTAACGCGACACTTGACGAAAAATTAGAATGCTAAATGTCGCTATCTCGTGGCCTGACTGCAAGATCGGCTTTATTTATTAGTAATATGATACTAGTTTTACGCCCGAGATGTTTTTGAAAGTTCTAGTGTTCTAGATAGTAAACGGAAGTAAGCAGAGAAGGTTGAATTGAAGTCAAAGTTTCAGCTCATCGTTCTTGCTTAGTGAACACACTACGTTTCTAATTAATGACCAATGCTACCGTATAATTAAATTTGCGAATTTTTATTTTTTTATTTTTGTTTTATTTTTGTTTTTTGTGGCATATATATATACATTGCTAGTTGCTCCCTTCATTTCATTGAAATTGTCTCATTTGATCTAAAAAGTACTTGAGTAATTTCTCGCAAGTGAAATAATTACAAGGGATTATGAACGTTCCAATCATAAATATCTTTAATTATCAATAAGTTAAAATTATAATTGACATTTTGAAAATACAAATAAAGAGGGATAACAAGATCTCACGTCACTATTTTTTTTTTTCTTATCTATAAATCACATTATTTAGTCAAAGTATAATTTGTGAATAATGTTACAAATTAAACGTGTCAACTAATTTGAAATGGATGAAGCATAATAAGAAAAAACAGAGAGGAAAAAAAAAAACATTTTAGTCATTATTCTCATTGAAGTACTTCGCAACATCCCATAATTTTTTTATTTTTTATATTTTTTACGTCCCATATTGTGTAATAATACAAATTTAATAAAAATAAATAAATAAAAAAAAAAGAAGGAAAGAAAGAAAAATTCACCTTCTTTTGGCTCTTCCGTAAAACATCAATATCCAATATTATTGACTCGACGAGTCGACGGTGACCGTAAAGAAGGATTAACTAATAGCCTCATTCAGAGGAGAATATTCACCGACCATCAACGTCTAATATCGCAAACGAATTTGAATTATATTGTGTGTAAAAGTGTATTTTTATTTTGTAATGTATATATATTCTCCAAAATAGTTAAAAGACAAATAAAATGAGGTAAAGGGCGGTGTGTTATTGTTTTTATTGCTTGGATCTCGTTAACGAACGTTCTCGAGGCGTTAGTAATGTATGATTACGCGTCAATCGGTGTATACTTAATGTTTATATTAATTCAATGTTTCTGCTTTTAGTTATCTTATGCAACGCCTCGAGATGTTCGTTAGCTTTTACCTTTATAATTAGCTGACACATGTTGACTTTTCCCCTTATTCATCTATACACTACGGTGTTGTTTGGTTGGAAGATAATTTCCTAAGAAGTATTATAATAAAGGTGTGTTTGGTTGGAGGGAAATAAGGTAAACATGGGAAATAGCAATTCCAAGGAAAATAGAAATTCCAAGGAAAATAGAAATTCCCACAACCCATGGAAAATTACTCATCAAGTCCCCATTTGGTGAGTTGAATTTCCTAGAAAATCCAATTTCCTATGATGTCAACCAAACAATTTAGTTTCGGAAAATTTAACAGGAATAATCCAACCTTTTATCCGTTCTCCCATATTAATCTCATCTTTTGATTATTCCTCATTAATCCAACCTTTGCCCACCTTTTTCTCACAGCAACCCTTATAGGTCACTGACCGTTACAACCGGTTAGAATGCTGACGTGGCACTTCATGATTGGTTTTTTGCTTTTTTTTTTTTATAATTTACCTTTTTTTTTTAATTTTGTGACGTTAAAAAAATAAAAAACCACCATCATCTTCTTTCTTCTTTCTCTCTCTTCCCCCATTACCACATAGTCACCACACCCACCAGCCACCACCATCCTTTTATCTCTCTCCTTCCCCTTCCCTTCCATTGCCTTCCTTCATTACCACTTCACCTCCCTTTTAACTTACCCACCAATATATAACAACACCTCTAGCCAGCACCACCAACAACACTTTCAGCCACCACAAACCTCCAGCCACCACGAACCTCCAACCACCCTTAGCTTCCCACCATCAACCCCACCGTCAATCCACCATCATCCGCACCGCCATAGGCCCATAGCCCCACAACACCACAGCACCACCACTGCCCCACCGTTGATCCACCATCACCAAAACCCGTAGCAACACCCCATCGTTCCACCTCCGCACCACCATCAACCAACCCAGAAACTCCCACTGTCCCAACACCACTCAACACACTATCCATGACCATCACCACCTCAACACACCAACATCACCACTCAATACAACAACCACAACCAACCCACACATTCGCAAACAATACCCACTAACGACTTACAACCACCGACAACTCACGACTGCGCGCCGCAAGCAACACCATCAACAAACAACCAACAAAAAAAACAACCCCTGCTTATTCCAGCTCATAATTGAAGACACATGCCCCAATTTAACCCCAAATTCAATTGAAAGAGAGAGAAGAGAAGAAATAATAAGGTTTGACGGGGAGGTAGTAAGTGGAGTTTGATAAGGGAGGAGAGGTGGTGGTGGGAAGGTTCAGGGAGGTGAGGTTGGGATTTCGGCGTTGGGTAGGTGGGGTTGGGGTTTCTGGGTATAGGTGGGGGTGAGGTTAGTGGTTTCGCGAAGTGTCACCCTCTAGTTCGGTTGATAGGAAGAAGTTTGTTTTTGATTATCTTGATGAAGGAGGAAGAAAGGTGTTCATGAAGGGGGGAGAGAGAAAGAAGTGGTCATGGAGGAAGAGAGAGAAAAGACTAGTGGTCTTTTTAAAAAAAAAGGAAAAAAAAAAAATTACCCGATATTCAGGTAACCGGTCACTTAGATTCGTTAAAAGATAATACCCCCTAAAGGTTGGATTATTCAAGAATAATCGAAAGGTTGGATTATTTTGGGAGAACCGACCAAAGATTAGATTATTCCTAGGAAAATTATAAGGGAAAAAATTTCCCATGAAATATAAATTCCCATGGGAAGTTAATTCTCATGTGAACCAAACGAGCACTACGTTTTGCTAACTTTTGTGTTTTATTAGCACGAATAAGAACAATCATAGTAATGTGGGGTGTTGTTAGGTCCTCTAAATGTGGATTTTTAAAAAAATGAACTTTTTATAATTGTTAATTAGCTTATTTTTTATTTTATTTTTTTTTAGGATAAAGAACATCCTCAGTAGCATGAATTGAATAAAAGAAACACGTCAACTTAAAAAAAAAAAAAAAAAAAAAAAAAAGAGGAACCAAGTAATTTTAACTAACAAAAATAAATTACTTCGTATGATCATGTGAGAATTACTTAGATATAATTTGTTATTAAATGTGTATTTAAAGTTTTAATTATCCTACTACAAAAGCAAAATTGAGATATGATTAGTCTTTCCCATTAAAAATACCACTTCCTTTGTTATTTAATAAGTGTAATATATATTACATATCTCACTGGCATGTATTCCGTATTTAATAAGAAGGTGATTAAAAGAGGTAAATGACCAAATTAGCTACTGTAATACTTCATATAATTTGAACGCCAATAAGATAGACAAGTTTTATGAGTGCTATCGACATGTTGTGCAAAACGTCACATTATATTATAAATTAGATGGAAATCCGTGAAATGATCTAAATTTTTTAATTATTTGATTTATTGTATTTAATAATTTCAGACAAAATTATAAAAGTTTAATATTTTTTTTTTACTATAATTTATAATAAATTTATAAAATATAAATAAATTGTAAATATGATATTTTTTCCGTTATATAAAATTTTTAATGTAACTTTTAATAATTTAAATCCTAAATCATTATTCATTGTTTTACCATATTTTTTTCGATAGAATCACCAACCTCGTCCACAACCAACCTACTACATCAATGGATAAATTGAACTGTGAAATGTTAGCCAAATTGAAATTGATATAAATTAAATCTTTACATTTATATAAAATAAATCAATATATTTACCAATAAATGAAAAATTGTTGCGATATAAAATCAAATCTATGCATTGGATTTTTTTCATCATCTCCAAAACTAATCAAAGTCATCCATATATTAAGTATACAACATCTAATCGTATGCCATTACTTAAACAAATAGTCGTTAAGTATCTTAAATAAATACAATGTAACTAATAATTACAAATTTAAATTTAAACATAAGATTTTAAAAATTACCCGGACATTGATGACCTAAAACTAACACAAAATTACTAACACAAAATTCGCTTGATGGGGTTTTGTATTGATATGAAATTTTATTTGTGTCGTATGATGTGTCAGATCTGCATGTAAAAAAACATTTAGTTAATAAAACATAAACATATAATCGTTGAGTATCCCAAATTAATACAATGTAAGTAATAATTAGAAATAATAATTTAAACATAGGATTTTAAAAATTAAGCTAAAAATTACCCGGACATTGATGACCTAAAACTAACACAAAATTACTAACACAAAATTCGCTTGATGGGGTTTTGTATTGATATGAAATTTTATTTGTGGCGTATGATGTGTCAGATCTGCATGTAAAAAAACATTTAGTTAATAAAACATAAACATATAATCGTTGAGTATCCCAAATTAATACAATGTAAGTAATAATTAGAAATAATAATTTAAACATAGGATTTTAAAAATTAAGCTAAAAATTACCCGGCCATTGATGACCAAAAATTAACACAAAATTACTAACACAAAATTCGCTTGATGGGGTTTTTTTTATTGATACAAAATTTGTTTGTGTCATATGATGTGTCAATTTATAATGGTAGGTATCACAAATTTTAATTTAGTTATGATTAACGAACAATTTGTATTTCTTATCATAGATACTAACAAAATTTATCTTATAATGATAGGTATCAAACTTTATTATAAGCGTTTATTATTTAAATATTTTTTTAGTATATTTTTTTTTTTGGATTTCTTATACTCGTAGTATTGAATTAATAAATTTATCTTTTCCTATATTTTTACTTTATTTTTTTCATTAAAATAATTTAATTCGTGGATTATAATCTATGTGGCATTAAAATTTTAGATATATCAAATCTAGTTCGTTACTTTTATCTAGGTGGCGACATAATTTTTTAATTCAAAAATAAAATACAAATCTTTCTTCTTATTATTCGAAAGAAGTATATTTCATACGTGGCGCTCTGAATGCTCTCCAAAAATGCTTACTTTATATATATATTCAAATTTTAAAAATAATAATCAATAATGCACATTTAAAGATATTTGAGGATAAAGAACTTCCTCAAGGATTATTAAAAAATAAATAAATAAAAAAACAAAAATAAAAAACAAATGGTGTAATTATTTAGTAAAATAAGAATTAGATAATAAGTCAAAAAGCAATTCTTTCAAAAAAAAAAAAAGCAATGGGAACAACGGTTAGGGAAAAAAGAGTAACATTAAAGCATTGGAAAAGTTTGTCGTGCGTATGATTTGGTTTAGTTTAGTTAATAATGGATAACTATAGGCGCATAGTTACTATGGGTTTAGAAATGTATAGGATGACAATTGTGAAATTAAAATGAAGTTTGGTGAAGGAAAGTGGACCACACTTGTAACGGTACAGTGAAAGTAAAACGGGGGAAGAAAAAAAGAAAAAAAGAAGCGGGAATTGAAATGTACTCACTTTTGCCAATAAGTGGTAGAAAAACAAAAAAAAAAAAAAAAAAAAAAATGGGGAATGGAAGCTCATGAACAATGGAGACATCATTGTTCTCAAATTCTTGAATTCTAAAGACCAAATTGCAAATAATTTGTGGTAAAGTAGATTATCAGGATGAGAAATCAGGATTCGACATTTTGGATGTCGATCTAGCCAAAGCATTGGTGGAAGATGGCGAAGTCGGCCATGGATGCGCAAGGGAATTGCGATTTGACGCTGAGAATGTAAGTATTAACCTTTGTTAGTGTTGTTTTTTGAAATTAAGAGTTATAAATGAGTATTTGACGTGGGTAATTATGAAATGTAGAGTCTTTTAATTAGATGATGAAGATATTAGGGTTAGGACCGTTTGTTGTAATTTTCATTTGAACTTCAATCCATGTAATTGAGTAATTAATTATATGGCTAATTGGTAATGTTTAATTGAGTAAATCTTTGATATGAATGTTGATTGTTCATTGTTATTTGATAAAATGGGTATTGTACTTGAGTTGATGAAATTTGTTTTATGTATTATAATTTTTGGGAATGTGTTGGTTTTAGGTTGGGAATGGACTAAAGGATGAGTATCTCCTAATTCTATGAGTGTAATTAATTTATTTTAGAACTTGTTGGTGTGAAAAATTATAAAAAAAAAAAAGGCTTGTGTTTTTTCGAACCAGTTGCTGTCAAAGAAGGAAAAAAAAAGTATTGAGTTTGTGTTTTTTCCTTGACAGTGATGGGATTGTGGGTTTGCATGCGAAGTTGTAGTGGTTGGTTTGTTTTGTTATGAATTATGTGATGATATAGCTTGTTGGGTTTGGTGTGTTTTTGTGTATGACTAGGTTATTGGTTGTTTGTTGTAATGCTTTATTTAGAATGAGTCATGGTTGTATATGTGAATAGGTGGATGTTGGTGATGGATATGAAGATGGTGGCAAGGATGATGTATCTGTTTATGAGGAGGGATTAGAGAGTGATGATGGATTAAGAGAAGGAGATGAGCAGGAGGATGAAGAAGGGGAAGGTGTAGAGGTTGAGGATAAGGGGGCAGATTATGAGGAAGATGAAGTTGAGCCTGGTGTTGAAGGGGAATTTGATGGGGCTGGTGCAGAAGGTTCCTCATTCATAACCCCAAAGAAGAACATGGTAATGGTGAACATTATGTTTGGTGTGGAAGAGGAAGTATCACCCCCAACTTTGGGCATGGTATTTGGGAGTTGGGATGAGTTGGATACCTATTTATGAAGTTATGCTAGGCAAAAGGGTTTTGATATAGTGAGGGCTGCTTCTGGGTGGGTGGATGTGAAGAAGGAATTGGAAAGGAGAAGTGTTGTAAGTAGAGAAGGAATGCTAAGTGGACTTGTGACTGTTATGGTTACGCTTCAAGGAAGCGTAAACAGGATGCACTTAAGGAAGGGTTTTTGCAAGATGAGGAGACAATTCAGTAATGGAAGACTAAAAAACACAGAGAAGTATTATTATCGAATACAAAATCCCAAACATAATAAAAACACTTGAAATCACTTAGCAAAGGTTAACATTATTGTTGATTGAGCTATAGTATACTTAATCGAGCAAGGGAACACTCCTTAGAGCAAGGGCTTCAATGGTGAGTCCGGGACCAAACCCGAACATAACACCCCATTCACACCCTAACCCGGTTGTCGATTTTCCATCTTGGAGTGACTTCTTTCTCATTTCATCCATCATAAATAGCACACCAACACTAGACATGTTACCATACTCACTTAGTACATGTCTTGTGACTTTGAGCTTTTCTTTATCGAGTTTAAGCTCGGACTCAATGCTATTAAGCACGGCTGGACCACCATTGTGCGCGATCCAAAAAATCGAGTTCCAATCATTGATACCAATAGGCTTAAAAATATTGACAAGACTTTCCTCAATGTAGTCCGAGATCAAACAAGGGAGGTCCTTACGTAGGTGGAACGTTTGTCCCATGTTAATGATCTCGGAGTAGGCCGCACCATTTGTGTTAGGTATAGTCCTTTGTGTGCCCGAAATGAGTTGGAAACACGGCCTTTCGATAGAGTAATCTAGCTCGGCTCCTACAATGATGGCAGCCGCACCATCACCAAAAAGTGCTTGCCCTATTAAAGAGTCAATTTGGGTTTCAGAAGGGCCATGAAAATTAACAGCTGTGATCTCAGCACACACTATCAGTATACGGGCCCCTTTATTATTCTCCGCTATGTCTTTGGCATGGCGGAGGATATGGGGCCCTGCATGACAACCTACAAGGTACATGACAGTCCTATGTACCGAGGGGTCTAGTTCGAGGGCCTTAGCTAGCTCATAGTCAGCTCCGGGCATGGATAGAGCCAACGTGTTGTACACGATAAGGTGGGTGATCTTGGACTTAGGTTGCCCCCATTCTTTGATGGCCTTAAGCGCAGCTTCCTTACCGAGCTTCGGAAGGTAGTCGATAGTCATTTCACGACGAGCATCGTGTGATACTTCTCCATAAGTTAACATGCTTGGATTCTCCTTCAAAATCTCCTCAGTCAAGAAAATGTGACGTTTCCTTATCATGGACTTTTCACCTGACAATTACATTTTCATACATTTTAATTAGAATCTTTAGGACCACATATCAGTACGCTACTTAGCCTAATTAGCTTGTTTGGACATTTTTTGTTTTTGATTTGATTTTTTGAAAAAAAAAAAAACCGGGAAAAGGTGTTTATATCTTTTTTATTGTCAATTTTCAAAATTATCATAATTTTAATAAGTTTAACTTATTTTACATTCAAAATATAACTTATATCATAGGATTTTGAAAACCAAAAAATAGAAAATCACAGCGATACCAGACGAACCCTAAGCTAATTTAAGTATTTTTCGGTGATTAATCTCTGATTCTCTATATTATTTCACATCGTTTTATGATACTCTTATGCATAGTAATTAATTTGATGACCCATACATGCTCATATATATTTTTAAACAAACTATTAATCAAAATAAGGTGAGGTAATTCTTGATAAGCCTTCATTCTCAATAAAGACAAATAACATCAATCACACCGATGTATATTGTTAACAAGACATCGATCTTTCATTAATATAATAAATAAAAGGACTGCAATAAATAACGGTTATGATATTAATTTGCAGTTTTAAGGGTTGTAAATATAATTGTATGACAATATGAGCTGATTAGTGTAAGTAATGTTTGATGTATGTAATATTGTCACTTAAAAATCCTTTAAGTAGATTATTCTTATGAGTTCATTGCATATAATACTTTTTTTGTATTATGCAATGAATATTAACAAATCACACGTGTTGTTGAGTGAAAGTTACAAGTATGCATGACTGGTCGACAAGAAGTTTCTACGTAGTTTTATTTTGAGAGTATAAATTATCAAAAGATCGAAAGAAACGGTGTAGAAATACTCCTAAAAGAAAAGAAAAAATATATTTCACGGCCCTATGTTTTTTTTCTCCCATTTTTTATGAACAAAGATCATATGTACTGATTGAACAAACACCTTTCACAAAGTACTTTGTGTAAGTTCACTGATCATCAGTGCTTGAGAGTTGGAGATCGAAGAAGGTAAGGAGTAATCCTAACTCCCAAACAAAAATTCGAGGAGAGTGTGTGTTCCAATATTTTAATCAAGTTTATCTGGTGAGAATTACTCTTATATACGTGGTGTTTGGGTCCAATTTAGTCCAATTGGGCCTGGTCACTGAATGATCCAATTAAAAGCCCAAGGTTAAGGTTCAACTCTCCAAATGTGCTAAAGTCAAAAATCAACATCCTCAAAGCCATGTCAAGGTCAGTCAACGGCCCAATCAGCTTGGCCCAGCCCAACTGACTTCCGGGCCCAATCCGCCTCCTTCATTAGCCAAGGTATAAAAGCCAACAATTTGGTCAATTCTTGGTAAGACAAAAAAGCCTCAAGCAACTAAACTCTTGCACAGCTTTCTCTCTCTAATATACTGACTTAAGCATCGGAGGGGCCTTCCTCGGCGTCCCCCCCGAGGCTAGTTTACGTGTATTTGTTGTGCAGGAAACCCTCGGCTCCTGCGTCGTTCGGACCGAGACCAAGTTCCCTCAAGATAAAAGGATCTTCCGAGATTCGATTGTTTTCATCCGAAACAATTTGGCGCCGTCTGTGGGGAACGCTACTAAATTTCGCGTCAGTCATCAAACACTCCGGCAGTCGCCATGACTAAGAGTGGAAAGAGTTCCAAGAAGGCTAAGAAGGGAGGAGGCCGGATTACGGTGAGGGAACGCCAGCCGGTTTATCCCTCCCCGGAGCAAGCCTCTTCCGAATCGGAGGCCCCCATTTCTCCGGAAAGGGAAGCCTCAAGAGGTCCTAGCCTCCAGGAGGAGAACACCTCGCACCACACTCGGCAGCCGGGGCCATCCCCGAGACCGAGTGGCTCAGGTGCGAGGAACTCCCCGCCGCGCCATAGCGTGCAATCCAGGTCACATCCGCGGGAGACTCCTCCCTCCGGACCCTCCACCGAGGAAGTGGCCAGAGCAGTGGCCATCTGCATGGAGTTCCTTAAAGCTCAAGGGGCTCCAATCCAGATGCCTGATGATCACCAGCCGAGAAACCTGAAAAGGAGGATCGGTCAGGATGATGGTGGACAAGTTCCACCACATAGAGAGCTCGGCCAGAGGTGGCGAGGGGACACCCGAAACTCCAGTAAGGAGAGGAGGAGGAACCCTCAACCCTCTGACCACTCTGAAGCTCAGAATTCCATGGGGCCCTCCAAGGACCCGGAATTCGCCCGCCAAAGCGTTCACGAACGCTTGGGTTCGAGGGAGGTGAGTGTGCATAGCCGCCTCACCTTCCCAGAGGATACCGGACCCCACCCAACCTTGTCTCAGCCGGGGACGAAAACCACTTCCACCTCTGAGAGAGGAGGGAGCGAGGTCCCTGAGGCCGGGTACAAGGGGAAGGCGGTCATGGTTCCATCGAACTCGCCCTTCCAGAAGTGGATTCTGGAAGAGCATGTGCCAACGGTCAAAATCCCGGCACATATTACTTACGATGGTACCTCAGATCCTAAGGATCACATTGCCTCTTACGAGGGGCACATGTATCTGAACCCGAGGTCTGAGGCTACCTGGTGTAAATACTTTCCTACGACCCTCAAAGGTGTTGCCCAATCCTGGATCACCAAAGGGCTCAAGGAAGGCTCCATAACCGGTTGGAACGACCTCTCCAACAAGTTCAAGAGCAAATTCTCTACGGCCAACCGCCGAGAGAATACCACTGCAGAGCTAATGAGTCTGCAGCAGGCGGAGGACGAGAGCCTCCGCGACTATCTGACTCGCTTCAGCAACGAGTCATCCGGAATCACAAGCCTGGATCAAGGCCTGGCCGTGTTCGCGCTACGGAACGGCCTCCAAGCTGGAAAGTTCCTGGACTTCATGGTCATGCATCCCCCGCAGACCCTGGAGGAAGCCTTGGAAGCATCGGATAGGTTCATCCGAGCCGAGGAGTGGAACAGATCCAGGTCTCAGTCTCGTCCGAGAATTGAGAAGCCGAAAGGGCAGCAGCCCGAAGTCTCGGCGCAGAGGAAAGGGAAGGCTAAGGCCTCAGAACCGTCCTCTGCTGCCGAGCCGAAGAAGGAAAGACACTTTCCCTACACGGGAAGGTACGATTCATACACTCCACTCTCCCTTCCCCGTGCTAAGATTTTCAGCACGACGAAGGACGAGGGGAGATTCAAAAAACCTCGTCCGTTGCCTCCCTGGCATCAGACGAGGGGAAAGGACCAGTGGTGCGAGTTCCATGACTCACCCGGACATCGCACCGAGGACTGCGTCCAGCTGAAGGACCAGATTGAGGATCTGGTCCGCAAGGGGTACCTGAGCCAATACCTCGCGGACAGGCGCGAGGAGAAAAAAGCTGAAAAAGATTCTCGGCAGGACCTCAACTTCGCTCGGAAGAAGGATAAGGGACCTCAGGGCAAGGAGTCCCTCGACATCCTGGTTATTTCCGGGGGAATCTCGCGAGGCACAGCCAAACGCCAACTGAGGGGTCTAACCCATCAGATTCATCAGGCTGAGCTTCGGCAGTCCCAGTCACCGGCGCCGAACATCCTGTTCACAGCCGAAGACTGTGAGGGGGTGGTATACCCCCACGATGACCCACTAGTAATCATTCTGGGCATCGCCAACCGCAACGTCTGGCGGACCCTCGTCGACGGCGGTAGCGGGGCGAACATCCTCTTCCGAGGAGCGTTCGACCAGCTGAGGATGGGAGCCGAGCACCTGGCCCCCGCACCCTACCCGGTGTCTGGATTCAACGGCTCTTCCTCGTATCCTGACGGGAAGATTACACTTCCTGTCACCATCGGCGAAGGCCGAGCAGCTAGGAATATCATGGCCGAATTTTTGGTCGTAGATGCTCCATCTGCATACAACGTGATCATGGGGAGACCCCTCATTCACGGCATTCAAGGAGTCGTCTCCACGTATCATCAAATCATGATATACGTTTCAGACGAGGGACGCTCCGAGAAAATAAAGGGCAGTCAAAAAGAAGCCCGCCGATGCAATCACCTCAAGCCATCCACGTCTCGCCGAGGCGACCGTGGCGATGGGGAGGAAAAGCACCGGGACCGAAACGCCAAAAAGCCGAGAGGCTCAGACGTTTCGGTTAATGAAGCCCCAGACAACGAGAAATCTGATGGGGGCCAAAAGGCTGACTCCGCCTCAGAGCCGAACGACTCTGATGGCCAGCCGCGGTCAGGAAAGTCTGCTAATATTGATAGCAGGCCGGAATTCGAGGAATCCAACTCTAAGAGCATGGAAACGGATGACCTGACCGAGTCAATAGAACTGACCGTAGGAGATCCGAACAGATGTGTTAGCGTCGGGTCGTCACTGGAGCCAAACACCCGTGCGGCACTCGTCCAACTCCTACGGGCCAGTGGAGACGTGTTCGCCTTCTCAGCCGCAGAAATGCCCGGGATTGATCCGGACTTCGTCTCCCATAGGCTTAATGTCGACCCCTCCAGTCGACCCATTAAGCAGAAAAAGCGGAACTACTCCGCCGAAAAGAACCAGAACATCGCAGCTGAGGTCGATAAGCTCCTAGATGCTGGGTTCATTGAACCCTGTCAGTATCCGGAGTGGCTGGCCAATGTTGTAATGGTTCAGAAGGCAAATGGTAACTGGAGGATGTGCGTTGACTTCACGGACCTGAATAGGGCATGTCCCAAGGACTCCTATCCGCTGCCGAGGATCGACCAACTGGTCGACTCGACAAGCGGGCATGCTCTGCTCAGTTTCATGGACGCATTCTCGGGATACCATCAGATCTTCATGCACCCCGAGGACCGAGCTAAAACAGCGTTCATAACAAGTTCCGGGTTGTACAATTACAGAATGATGCCCTTCGGATTGAAAAATGCGGGGGCAACATATCAGAGGTTGGTTGATCAGGTTTTCGCCGAGCAAAAAGGCCGAAACATGGAGGTTTATGTTGACGACTCAATCGTCAAAAGCATAAAAGAAAAAGATCATGTCACGGACCTAGCCGAAACCTTCGCCACCCTCAGAAAATACAAAATGAAGCTGAATCCGAAGAAATGTGTCTTCGGCGTGAAGTCAGGCAAGTTCCTCGGCTTCATGGTCAGCAAGAGGGGGATTGATGCAAACCCCGCCAAAGTACAAGCTGCTTTAGACCTCCCCGAGCCGAAGACAAAAAGGGATATTCAGCGTCTAGCCGGGAGAATGGCTGCCTTGTCCAGGTTCATCTCACGAGCCTCAGACAAAGGGCTCCCTTTCTTCAAGGCGCTGAAGCTCCAAAATTCAAAAGGCATTGAATGGGGAGACGAACAAAAGTCAGCCTTTCAGCAGCTCCGTGAACACCTGGCTCAACTCCCAACACTGGCAAGGCCAGTCGTAGGAGACATCCTATACTTATACGTGGCGGTCAGTCCAGCCACGGTAAGCGCGGTGCTGCTAAGGGAAGAAGAAAAAGTTCAACAGCCGATCTATTTCGTCAGCCACACCCTGACGGATGCCGAGACGCGCTACCCATTGTTAGAAAAAGTGGCTTATGCAGTGGTGGTGGCTGCTCGGAAGTTGCGACCCTATTTTGATTCTCATCAAATAGCGGTTCTAACTGATCAGCCGTTAGAGAAAGTCCTCGGCAAGGTTGAAAAATCCGGTAGACTAGCAAAGTGGGCTTTCGAGCTCACCGAGTTCAGTATCGGTTATCAGCCGAGAACAGCCATCAAGGCGCAAGCCTTGGCAGACTTCTTGGCCGAGTGCTCCTATCAGGAGACTCTGGATGCAAGGAGGAAAATCTGGACCGTCTTCACGGATGGGTCCTCCACCGTGAACGGTTCGGGGGCAGGGGTCGTCATCACCTCTCCCGAAGGCAAAACCTTCGAGTATGCACTAAAATTTTCATTCAAAGCCTCTAACAACGAGGCCGAATATGAAGCAGCCATTGCTGGCTTAGACCTGTGCATATCGTTGGAAGCCGAGCATGTCTACCTCAAGACAGATTCTCAGCTGGTCGCCAATCAGATCCGGGGGGAGTATGAGGCTAAAGAGCCTTCAATGGCAGCTTACCTCACAAGGATCAAATCGACAATTGCGAAGCTGAGATCTTTCGAAGTAGAGCTGATCCCAAGGGGTCAAAATGCTCAAGCGGACGCACTCTCCAAACTTGCAAGCTCAACTCTGACTGAGTTAAGCCGTTCTGTCTATGTGGAGGTGCGCCGAGAAAAGAGTGTAGCCGAAGCAATATCAATCTGCTGCGCTGCACTCGAGCCGAGCTGGATGGATGACATCCTGGCTTATAAACTCAGGGACGAGCTCCCCGAGGATAGGAATTCGGCCTCCAAGATAAAGCGGATCAGTTCACGATTCCTCGTCTTCGGCGGCCAACTCCTCAGAAAATCCTTCTCCGCTCCATTATTGAAATGCGTGGGTCCAACGGATGCCGACTATATTCTCCGAGAGATTCACCTCGGCATCTGCGGAAACCACATAGGAGGGAGAACCTTAGCCCACAAAGCTCTCAGGGCAGGGTATTTTTGGCCTACAATGATCTCGGATGCAAAGAACATGGTCAGAAAATGCGAGAAATGCCAAAAATTTGCACCGGTAATCCATCGGCCATGCCTAGATCTCCAGCCAATTCTTAATCCTCTTCCATTTGCACAATGGGGGTTGGATATTCTGGGACCCTTTCCCGAGGCCCCATACAAAAGAAAGTGGCTGATAGTCGGAATCGACTATTTCAGCAAATGGATTGAAGCGGAAGCTGCTTCAAGCATATCTGAGCAAACTGTCAGACAGTTCATCTGGCAGAACATAATAACTCGGTTCGGCATCCCAAAAGTTTTTGTGTTCGACCACGGCAGACAGTTTGACAACCTGCCCTTGCGCCGATACACTGATCAATTCGGGATAAAATTGGCTTACTCCGCGGTTTGCCACCCTCAGAGTAATGGCCAAGCCGAAGCCGCAAATAAACAGATCCTTAACGCTCTCAGAAAAAGAGTAGAGGATCAAAAGTCCAAGTGGGTAGAGGAACTTCCGGGAACCCTCTGGTCACTCCGGACAACCGAGAAGGAGGCAACGGGGCATTCACCTTTTCAGCTGGTGTATGGATCCGAAGCAGTGCTTCCAGTGGAAGTGGGCTCAGAAAGCCTACGAGTGAATCTCTTCTCAGCCGAGGAAAATGAGCAGCTCATGAAAGAGTCCCTCGACTTCCTTGACGAGATTAGAGATCTAGCCCGAGAAAGGATGGCTGCACACAAGCTCAGAATGAGCAAGTCCTACAACCGAAGAGTCTATCAACGACCTCTCAGAGTTGGGGATTTAGTTTTGAGGAATGCTGCAGCTGTTCAAAAAAGTCGCATTCATGGCAAACTCTCAGCATCTTGGGAGGGACCTTATGAAATTTATCAAGAGCTTCAGCCCGGTACCTTCAGACTCAAACAAATGGATGGCACCGAGCTGAAAAACCATTGGAATGCCGATGTGCTCAAAAAATACTATGTGTAAATCCTTCGGATAGTACAATCTATGTTTCATTCGGCGCTGTCCGGGGTATTGCATAATGATGCCTTGTACCTCGGCAAGCCGTAAAACCTGCCAAAAAAAGATACAAGCCCGAAGTATTGCATAGTGATGCCTTGTACTTCGGAGAATCTGTTCCTTTGGGCAAAAAGGCCATAGACTTATCCGAAACATAGCCTAAAAAATAGGAACTGATAAAGCCCCGAAGTATTGCATAGTGATGCCTTGTACTTCGGATGAATCAGTTCCGGGTGGTAGTTGCAACTCTGAAGTATTGCATGATGATGCCTCGTACTTCAGATAAACTGCTGCCCCGGCATGGTGTTTCGGATAGTTGTTCCCTTGGATGAATTGAAGAAAGTGTCACAAGAGTACCATCTCTAGAGTGAAAACTCTCAGGTGGGAAATCAGTACTTTAAAAACAGATGTAGAAAATAAAGCAAAGTGTTCAAAGATCCTCGGCTTAGCCGAGAAAAATTATCAGCCATTCCAGAATTCAGAAGACCTCATCTTCAGATTTCTGGGGGGGCAGAGGGAAATAGAGAAATGGCACAACTGATCTAATACCCTTCAGCTCAGCCGAAGTTTGATACTTATGTCAGTTTTTTCACAAGTTGAAAACATCCGAGTACAAACGGCAAAAAGAAGTCTCAGCAGAAATGATTCTCGCTAGCCGAAGTTCTGCACTTAGCAAATATTTGAAAGATCATTCAAAGAAAGCAGTAAAGTGCGAAGACTGGTAAAGCGAAGAAAAAAAAAATACACAAGAAAGCTGAGAAAGTGAACTTCTTTGAAATAAAAATGTTGAATTACAAAAATAGTCGGCAGCCGCCCACAAGCGGAAAGTAACAGCTGCCGAAATACGTACAGGCAAAATAAAAATATAATAAGCTGTTGTACGATAAGGCAAGCTGAAGCAAAAAAAAACAAAAGGCAAAAACTCAGAAAGCGGCAAGTCTAAAGTTAAGCACATGATGAACCGCAAGATTCTGAAGACGACTGCCCGAGTTCCTATGCTTCAGCCGGAGGATCAGACTGATCAGCGTTGAGTCCCATGGTGGCCTCAGCCCCAGCAGCAGAAGAGGCGGGCTTTGCACTTTGCCGAGCCTCCCTTTCCCTCTGCTCAGCTTCCAACTCCAGTCTTTCAGCTTCCTCTTCGGCTTCCTCAGCCTTAAGAATTTCAGCTTCAGCTGGAGTTGCATACTTCATGTGAGGGTCTTCGGGATTCTGGACCCACTCAGCACATTTAGACCAGTCCAGCTTCGGCTCAGCATGAAGGCAGAGTCTTCGGCATACTCGGAATCCGTTTCTGAAACCCATCTCATATTCCTCTTGGGTGTAAACACGGACTTTGAGTAAAGCCTCAGCATCAGCCAGCTTCTTCTGGGTCTCCTCCAAGTCCTCCTTGGATTTCTTCAGCTGTTCAGCGACTTTGGAGGAGGACCCCTTCAGCTCATTCAGCTCTTGCTGAATTTGGAAAGCCTTTGTCTGAGCTTGGGCCACTTCAACTTTCTGGATCAGCAGTTGATCCTCAGCCTCTTGGAATTTAGCTCTTTGAGCTTCAGCAGCAGCAGCAGCCTCTGAGAGTTGGACGTCTTTGGCCAAGAGCAACTCTTCAGCAGCCATTCGGCTGGCTTCAAGAGCCTCTAGACGCTGCTGCACTTCAGCTTGTGCAGCAGTTCCTTCTTGAATTCGGCTCTCAATAGCAGCCTTGAATTTGGAGACGTCCACTCCCATATGCTCCTGGAGGAATTTTTCCCCTTCCATCAGTGGGGGAAAAACCTCCATCTCCATAGCATCGCAGAAGGTTTTCAGAGCTTCGGCAGCTTTTTTACCGTACTCCTCAACCTCCTGCTGCTTCTCTTCAGCTGCTGCTTGCTTCAGCTTAGCAAGCTTAACTTCCTCTTCAGCCACCTTCCTTTCGTGCACAGCAGCGTCTACCCTATCTTGTAGGGTATCAATCAGCTCTACAGTGAGAGTCTGATTGTGCACGAACTGAAAACAGGAAGACAAAAAAAATAAGTAATAAGAAAAAAATAGAGCTGAATTTCGGAGGAAATGAAGGAAAATTACCTGCATCATCAGCAGTTGGTTAGACCTGGCTGGGTCAGGAACTGATCTACTGGATTCGCCCATCCCAGCAGTGGCCTTCAGCGACCAGATCCTTGCCCTGTCTACTTCGGACATGCCAGCAAAATTGCCGAAGTAGGCTGCAGCTCCTTCTCGGTTTTGACCCCATATGAGGTCCCAGATGTGATCTGGGATTGGAATTCGGGGGGCCGAGAAACCCATTTCTCCAGAATGCAGAGTCTGGAAAGAAGGGAAGGACGACGATGGAGCTTGATTAGCTTTGGTTGTCTCAGCATCGTCCTTCTCAGAGGAGTCAAGTACTATGACCTCTTCTTCAGGGGTGAGGACGAAAGCCTCAACCTCTCTTGCGATATCTGCCGTGAAGCCTTCAGCACTTGACATCATGGCATCTTTATTTCCGTGCTCAGCAGCACTCTCCTTGATTTCTTCTTGGACCCCTCCCTTAGGTTCGGGAGTCCTCTGATCCACCTCCATCTCAGGAGGTGGCGGAGGGGTCTTTTGAGGAGATTGGGGTGTTGGCTGGGGAACCCTCGGCGATCCATTGCCTTCCTCAGGTTCCCTTATTGCGACGCCGATGGTCATCGGCCTCTGCTGAAAGTCATGAGGGCCGATGATGGCCATCCTTCGGCGCCTTTTCAGAAGGGGCTGCTCGTCCATATCTGAGTCTGAAGACTCTTGTATTTGATCTTCGGGACGAACAGGAGCTTTGCCTTCTCTGTGTCTGTTACTCTCTTCAGACTGTAACAGACAGGGGGGAAGAAGAGTGTGAGTAAAAAAAAAAAAAAAAGAAGAAAGACAAAGTTAAGTCTAAAGGCTCACCGAGGTCTTCAGCAAAGCCTCGTCTTCTTCAGCTGCCCTAGCCGCAGCTTCTTCAGCAACTCTGGAGGACCCTTCTCCACCTTCACAAGCTTCAATAACCCGTGCAACCTCTTCGGCTGTACGGGCAGCTTCAGCTTCTTCTTCCAGCAGCTGAAACAAGGGATCTCTCTTCTTCCACCAAGGCTTCTGCCTCTGATACAGAGCAACAGCCTCAATTTGGAAGTGGGAAGAGTCTAGGTGAACCTCTCGGCGCCTTGGTTCAGTGATAGGGGGAGCCCGATCAGTTACGACTCGTTCTCGGTTGACGCCAAGGCGAGCGTAATCAATGCCGACGTTGGTCTCGTCCCGTTCTGAAAAAGAAAAGGGGAGAAGTCAATTCAGTTAGTTCGGCACATCACAAGAAAGCAAAATGAAAGAAGAAAAGAGATAATTAAAAGGCCTCGGCCCCAGCCGAAGAAGATTACCATCCCTAAACTTTCGGCTGAGGCCGACAGCTGCCAGCATATTCTCTTGGAAAACGTAGTGCGTATCGGGGAGCCAAGTCTCCGGGATATGCTGCATTCGGCCGCTGCCTCCCCGGTTCGGCAGCTTGCCGAAGATGTTCTGCTGATTAAGGTTCGGGTCTGGCCCGCTATCTTCGGGAGGACCTAAACTTCCCATATCAGGATCCGGCTCGGCAAGATACCGGGGAGCGCTGAAAACGTAAGGGTGGCTCGGCTCCGTGGGTGCCCTAACCCAAATCCATTGACCTCTCCAGTCCTTGTCTGAAGAGTCGTTCGGCCACATGGTTAGGAACGGGGGCCGAGACTCAATCCGATACCACCCAGAGCCATGGCATCCGTGCCCACTTTGAATGTTTGGCACTAGCCGATGGAGCCTTTTGAAGCAATGCAGGTTCGGCACGTACCTGAAGAATTTGCAGACCCATAAGTACGTCACTACCCTTCGGATGCTGGTGGGGGTCAGCTGGCACAGGGAAATGTTGTAATGGATCAGCAAGTCTCGGACGAAAACGTCCAAAGGGAACCTCAGCCCATACTGAAGCTGTCTCGTGTACACCCCCACATACCCCGGGGGTGGACGATGGATTCTATCGGATGCTGAGGGCATTCGGCACCAATATCCATCAGCTTCAAAAATGCCGTAGTGCAACTCAATTTGCTCGGCAAATCGATATTGATCGGCGTTCTCTACCCACCATGAGTAGGGGCGGTTCTTTATCATGGCCGAAGCGACTTCGGCATTCTCCCACTCTGAAAACCCAGGGAGGATATCCCAAAGGACAGCGGGAATTTCATCGTCCCGTCCAGAAGCACTCGGCTCATCCGTTCTTTGAGGAGGAGCCGAGGAAAGGGGAGTCGCCCTAATCCCATCAGCAGGGTCAGACTCCGGCCTTCGACCATTCCAGGTCCCAATCCTATTCCTAGGATCGGGAATCGGCCTTGCTCTTCTTGGAGCACGGGCTCTACCTCTAACTCCTCTTGCCATGGACTATTTCGAAGGAAAAAGTCGAAAAAGGGGAAAGAGTGCAAAGTCGAAGAAAAATGAAATAAAATCAAAGGAATTTACCTTGATCTGAAGCAAAAGTCGCCGATTTACGAATTGGTAGTGACAAGTCTCAGCTTCTAAGCTTAATGCTCGGGGAATTTGCGAAGTTTTGATGCGGGCTCTTGAGCGTTCTTGAGAATTCTGGGTTTGTGTTGATGAATGAGTGGGGAGAGAAGACGCGCCTCTATTTATATCTCCAGAAATGGGAATTCAAGGAGTCTGCGTTTCAATTTCTCTCAAGCACCCCACTAAGTAACCGTTAAACACACGACCTTGCAGTTAAATCGCCCACTACCCGTCCAACTTCCGCAATTATCCACATTAACTGTTGTTATCTCATTAATCATGGGTTAATTACGGTTTAAATTCACATTTTTGGATTAACAAATCATTCACTTCCCTCCTTTTCTGATTAAATCAAACCCGACCCGTCATCCTTCCAAATCGGGTCTGGGGGGCAAGTTGTTTGGGTCCAATTTAGTCCAATTGGGCCTGGTCACTGAATGATCCAATTAAAAGCCCAAGGTTAAGGTTCAACTCTCCAAATGTGCTAAAGTCAAAAATCAACATCCTCAAAGCCATGTCAAGGTCAGTCAACGGCCCAATCAGCTTGGCCCAGCCCAACTGACTTCCGGGCCCAATCCGCCTCCTTCATTAGCCAAGGTATAAAAGCCAACAATTTGGTCAATTCTTGGTAAGACAAAAAAGCCTCAAGCAACTAAACTCTTGCACAGCTTTCTCTCTCTAATATACTGACTTAAGCATCGGAGGGGCCTTCCTCGGCGTCCCCCCCGAGGCTAGTTTACGTGTATTTGTTGTGCAGGAAACCCTCGGCTCCTGCGTCGTTCGGACCGAGACCAAGTTCCCTCAAGATAAAAGGATCTTCCGAGATTCGATTGTTTTCATCCGAAACACGTGGTACTTTTATATACTACAAGAATTACTCTTATGCACAAAAAGAAACTACGGATATATAGAAAACTTACATATGCGTTTGAACTTATCTTTAATATGAACCATATGTTCACGTTCACTATTTGTGACACGAAAGTAGTAATCAGGATACTCGGATTGAAGTACAAAATTAGGTGGGTTAGCCCTCCCAATTGCTAGGATGCTAGCCGCACCCTCAGCTCTCTGACCGTTCCTAATTTCATTAACCTTCTCCGTTTTCCTAATCCTAACCAAAAATGATCTTAGTTTTTTTCTTTTTTCACACTTAGCTTGTTGCACTAGTAGGTACTAGGTAGTAGTGTTGAGTGAGGTTTGATTGCGCAAAATGAATCTAGAATCCTGCGCAATTTATAGGCAGTGTAACGTACTTACATGGCACTATTGGGTGCTCGCATTTCTTGAGTAAAACTAAGAGTCAAAAACTATGGAAATACTCGCACAAAATATTTGACCAATCATATGTACTTTAGGTTATTTTCTCCAACTCACAGAATTAGACCCGGGACCCTTTGCTTTGTTTTGCCATTAGCGCATGCAATTGACTAGTTTATAACAAGGACTAGTTTATAACAAGTGTTAATGCATGAGATATATGTACTATTAATTTAATTAATACGAAGTATAATTATTATTGCTTTTATTCTCATGTTTTTATCAATCCTAATAGGGTTATCTTTGAAGATGAATAATTTTTACAAGACTAATTATGACTTATCAGTTGAGAGATGAGGTTTTGAGGAGCTCTTGTTAAAGTAAATTTTAGATGACAAAGTAATGTAAGTATTTAAATATAAGTATTTAGACATATTACACAAGTGTTTAAATATCTCAACTTTTGAAATCTAGCTAGATTTAAATTTTTGGGCAATTCATATAAGTATTAATTTTACACAAGTCTTTATATGTGGCTGGCTACACGAACATTGACGAAGTAATCCCTGTAACACTGACCAGATAACCCTCATTATGGCTGACCACACGGTGCTCGTTAGCATGATCCAAAAGAAAGTTTTGGGATTTAAAGTAGCAACTTTTTTCCAAATCATTAAATTTAGGAAAATTTGACTTTTACTACCACTAAAAAGTATCACTTTGACTTTTGTTGTCTGTCTAAAATTTTATTTTACTACCACCAAAAACACAAAAAAAAGAAAAAAAATAGATTTTGCTACCACTTAACAGTTTCAGTTAGGATTTTGTTAGTGGTCAGCCATTTAATTTTTTTTCCTCGATTTGTGTGTCGAAAAATATTCCGTTAAGATTTTAAGGGGGTCACTTTAGCTCCAAAGGTTCCAAATTGAACTCAAAATTGGCAAAAATATTAATGTAAATGCCTCATTTTGCGTATCAAAAAATATCGATTTGCGTTCAACTATTCTTTTGCCGCGAAATTTTCTCGGGTAAGGTTTTATGAGTTATTTTAGGTTTTAAGGGTCCAAATTGAGCTCGAAATTGAAAAAAAAAATAACGTAAATGTCTCGTTATATATGTCCAATCTTGTCAATCTCGAGTTCAATAATGTCGATTTAAACACACAAAACAAAATCAGTCAATCAATCAAAGCCTTAATCCCATAAGCGGGGTCGACTACATGAAACAAATTTGATTATTCCATGTAGTCATCCACAAAATCTTCCTCCTCCATCCCTTACGATCCAATGCTTCATCCTCATGCAAATTCATATACTTCATATTCTTCCTAACTCCTTCCAACCAAGTATTTATGTTAGTTTTTTGTCAATTTTGAGCTTAATTTGGATCCTTAAAAGGACTAAAATGACCCATAAGACCTTACCTGAGAAAATTACGCGGCAAGAAAAATAGTTGCTTGCAAATCGAGACACTACTTACGTTAATTTTTTGTCAATTTTGAACTCAATTTGGGTTCTTAAGAGTCAAAATGACCCTCTAAAACCTTAGTGGAACATTTTTCGGCACGCAATTCGCGGAATAAATACATTGGCTAACCACAAACGGAACTCTAATTGAAACCATTAAGTGGTAGCAAAATCAATTTTTTTGTATTTTTGGTGGTAGTAAAATAAAATAAAATTTTAAATAGCTGGCAAAAGTCAAAGTAATTCCTTTTAGTGGTAGTAAAAATCAAATTAACCTTAAATTTATAAATATAAAGACATTAGGTCAATTATTTAAGGGATTGAATTGGGGTTAAATATTTGGTTATGTGTATAAATTCACTTCATCATCTATTCCCAAAAGTTGTTATTTTGAATCTAGACAATATTCACAAGAAAAGTTTTTTCCAATATATATAAGAAAAAACATGAAGATGTAGGTTTTTATTTATTCCATTCATCTCAATTAATTCTTGTAAGAATATCATGTTTTTATATATTAAAGAAGATTTGATCATCAAATACCGGCTGATTACTCTATTCTTTTTCAACTTTTCTTTTGTATATAAAAACTCTTGTTAATTTCATTTTTGACACTTTAAATGAGACGGAGAAAGCACTTAAATCCACCAATAACTCAAGTACTCAACTCGAATTATGTTAGAGATTTGACATCAAATCGTATCGGAAAATATGTGTGTGTGATATATATTTTTCATATTGATATTATCATGAGAATAATATATTTAGGATTATTTATTTTAAAGACATTATTTAGTGAATATATCTTTATGATTTATAGTTGTGGTAGTATATCTGTTAGAAAAATTGTTTCCTATATTATGATCTTAGGTTTTGTATACTCTATCTATTGATGAATAACAATAAATCTATAAAGCTAAACTATTTAGCTCTTTTCCTAAATATGTCATGATATCTGTTGAGTCCCTTAGGTTTTGATTGATAGTTTTGAATGATGACAAACAGCTAAGGGAAACAGGTCTTTGAAAGTGTTCAATACAGTTGGGGGAACCAACTAAAATAGAACACTGTTTTCCTAGATAAGTTATTGATTATATGAGTTATCTATTGAACTAACTTATCTATATACAGGAAACAGTTAGATGATAAATGTGCTATGTACTGGTGGGGAACCAGTATGAACCGTTTCCTTGACTGCTATGCGGAAAAGCAGTCACATACTCTTTATTGTGCATTAACCATGTTACATGTGCAGTAGTTGAGTTGATTCCAAGACTTGGAGCATAGAAGCCTTTCGAAGATATTTCGAAGAAAGATTGTTTGCTCATAATAGAAGTATTCAAGGAAGATTCAAGTCTTGAAGATTACATGAAGAAAAGACGATTTATGCTTTAATATGTTATCTAGGTTTTCATGTAATATGCTCCGTAGTATGCTTGCATGTTTGGGTTATATAAGTGCTTAAAAGTATATTGAAGTATGATATGAAATCTGGTACAAAGTTGGAACAGGTTTCATAACATGTTTCAATTCAGGGAACCAGGTCGGGGAACCAGGTTCACTGTACGAAATATTCGAGCTGCCGTTTTGGAAAAAGATTTTACAAAAAGATTTTTTCGAAAAGATTATTTTGAAAATATTTTGTGCAGCTGGAAATAAGATGAAATATTCTTGGTTACCTAAAAACTAGGAGTATTTATCTTAATTGATTCTATCTTTGTGATTAAATCAAATAAGATAAATACTTTCCTAAAATTACAATATATCTTATTCTCTAAGATTGTGTGATTTAAGGAAACTAGGTTTTAGGAATCTAAGCTTATATAAACTCATCTTATTTCACATATTTCGTGTGCCTCTCCAGAAATTAAAAAGAGCAATTATTTGAGAGCATATACTTAAGCACTAATCCCATTCATCAAGTCATATACAAGAGCATTCTAGTACAAAAACATTTTCTCTTAATTAGCTTCGTAGAAGTGAGATCAAAGGAGAGTTCTTGATTCTTGTATTGAGTCTTTAACAAAGGGGTTAAAGGCTGGGTGAGTGTTTGTGAGTTCAAACACATTGGGCTTACGAGTGTAAGTCGAGAGCACACTCGGAGTAGAGTGTGGGGTAGACTGGTTCCCGGAGTAGGGAAACAGTAGAGTGTTCTTTGTCTTTGTTTTTCGGAGTAGATTAATAAAGGACTTAGGATAGGAGGACGTAGGCCTGAGTTGGCTGAACCTCGTTAAATTTGTTGTGTTCTTTATTGCTTTGTTTTATTCCGCTGCATAAGGAAACCAGCACAACTGGTTCCTTACACATAATCCGAAAAGAAGCAAAAATCGCTAACGATTACTTAACACTCAATTCACCCCCCCCCCCCCTCTTGAGTGCCCATTGAACCTTCAATATCATAGCAGGTTAGATCTTAGGAGCGTTCGCAGAAAAATTTCCCCCTACCCCTAGGTTATAAAATTAAACCCACCTGTGCATGAAAAAATTGCTTTAATTTTTTTTTACAGTACGTACATTTTATTAGTTGGAAATATACTTGCATTACCTTTGGGCTTGTGCTGCTTGCTGCAATCTAGTCATGGATTCATGGAGGAATATTTTTTGTGAGTTTGTTGACAAGGTGAAAACAAGGGTCTAACATTTGAGCTGTGATTTTGTTTTATTTATTTTTTTAAAAAAAAAGTAAAAAAAAAATCGACTCTCTTATGTCGTGAGACAAGACATCTAAGTTCTCCTTTTACGTGACATAGTTTATATTGGTTCTTCTTATGCTGTGAGACAAAGGTTTTAATTGATTTGAGTGTGGTTTGCTCAGGAAAAACCAAAATACGATGATTGGAGCTCGGTTTTGCTTAAGAAAAGCCAAAATACGACAAGTTCGAGAAGAAGAGACGTTCTAGTTGTAATGTTATATTTTCAGGTTACGTTAAAAAAGAATATAATGACATTCCTGCTTGATTGATGAGTTCGAAAAAGAAAAAACATCCTCATTTTTGAAAAAAAAAAAAAAGAATTTGAAGGCGGCATCACCAGAGTAGTGCATCTCGACTTCAACCAAAGCAAAAATGTCCAATCGCAACGTTCGTGTTATTGTCGTTACAATTGCGGGAGGGTGTTAGTGATTTGAGATCAAATCCTAGTAGAACATATATATATATATATATATGTATGTATGTATGTATGTTAGAAAGATTATTTTCTATCTTATAATCTTAAGTTTTGTATAAATAATCTACCTATTAATGAATAATTAATAAAGACATACTATTAACTCTTCCCCTGAATTTGTCAAATTACAAGGTTTAAACATGGATGGCGTGAACAAAAAAATGCTATCTTCGTTACAATATCTTGAGGGAGACGTCCCATAATTTTTTTATTTTTTATATTTTTTACGTCCCATATTGTGCAATATGGTACATTTTAATAATACAAACTTAATAAAAATAAATAAATAAAAAAAAAAAGTAAAGAAAGAAAAATTCACATTCTTTTGGCTCTTCCGTAAAACATCAATATCCAATATTATTGACTCGACGAGTCGACGGTGACCGTAAAGAAGGATTAACTAATAGCCTCATTCAGAGGAGAATATTCATCGACCATCAACGTCTAATAACGCAAACGAATTTGAATTATATTGTGTATATAAGTGTATTTTTCTTTTGTAATGTATATAGATTCTCCAAAATAGTTAAAAGACAAATAAAATGAGGTAAAGGGCGGTGTGTTATTGTTTTCATTGCTTGGATCTTGTCAACGAACATCCTCGGGGCGTTAGTAATGTATGATCACGCGTCAATCGGTGTACTTAATGTTCATATTAATTCAATGTTTTTGCTTTTAGTTATATTATGCAACGCCTCGAGATGTTCATTAGCTTTTACTTATATAATTAGCTGACACATGTTGACTTTTCCCCTTATTCATCTATACAATACAGTGTTGTTTGGTTGGAAAATAATTTCCTTGGATATGGAATTTCCTAGGAATAATTATAATGAAGGTGTGTTTGGTTGGAGGGAAATAAGGTAAACATGGGAAATAGCAATTCCAAGGGAAATAGAAATTCCCACAACCCATGGAAAATTACTCACCAAGTCCTCCCTTGGTGAGTTGAATTTCCTAGAATATGCAATTTCCTATGGTGTCAACCAAACAATTTAGTTTAATTTCTAGGAAAATTATAAGGGAAAAATTTCCCATGAAATATAAATTCCCATGGAAAATTAATTCTCATGTGAACCAAACGAGCACTACGTTTTGCTAACTTTTGTGTTTTATTAGCACGAGTAAGAAAAATCATAGTAATGTGGGGTGTTGTTAGGTCCTCTAAATGTGGATTTTTAAAAAATTGAACTTGTTATAATTGTTAATTAGCTTTTTTTTTTCTTCTTTTTCAGGGATAAAGAACATCCTCACTGGCACGAATTGAATAAAAGAAACACGTCAACTTATAAACAAAAAAAATAGAGTAACCAAGTAATTTTAACTAACAAAAATAAATTACTTTGTATGATCATGTGAGAATTACTTAGATATAATTTGTTATTAAATGTGTATTTAAAGTTTTAATTATCCTACTACAAAAGCAAAATTGAGACATGATTAGTCTTTCCCATTAAAAATACCACTTCCTTTGTTATTAAATAAGTGTAATATATATTACATATCTCACTGGCATGTATTCCGTATTTAATAAGAAGGTGATTAAAAGAGGTAAATGACCAAATTAGCTACTGTAATACTTCATATAATTTGAACACCAATAAGATAGACAAGTGTTATGAGTGCTATCGATATGTTGTGCAAAACGTCACATTATATTATAAACTAGATGGAAGTCTGTGCGATGCACGCTTTTTTTCATCTAAGATTTTTAATTATTTGATTTATTATATTTAATAATTTCAGACAAAATTACAAAAGTTTAATATTTATTTATTTTTCTATAATTTATAATAAATTTATTAAATATAAATAAATTGTAAATGTGATATTTTTTCCGTTATATAAAATCTTTAATGTGAAATGATAAATTTTTAATAATTTAAATCCTTAATCATTATTCATTGTTTTATCATATTTTTTTCCAATAGAATCACCAACCTCGTCCACAACCAACTTACTACATCAATGGATAAATTGAACCATGAAATGTTAGCCAAATTGAAATTGATATAAATTAAATCTTTACATTTATATAAAACAAATCAATATATTTACCAATAAATGAAAAATTGTTGCGATATAAAATCAAATCTATGCATTGGAATTTTTTCACCATCTCCAAAAATAACCAAAGCCATCCATATATCAAGTATACAACATCTAATCGTATGCCATTACATAAACAAATAGTCGTTAAGTATCCTAAATAAATACAATGTAACTAATAATTACAAATATAAATTTAAACATAAGATCTTAAAAATTACCCGGACATTGATGATTTAAAACTAACACAAAATTACTAACACAAAATTCCCTTGATGGGGTTTTGTATTGATACAAAATTTTATTTGTGTCGTATGATGTGTTAGATCTGCATGTAAAAAAACATTTAGTAAATAAAACATAAACATATAATCGTTGAGTATCCCAAATTATACAATGTAATTAATAATTAGAAATACTAATTTAAACATCGGATTTTAAAAATTAAGCTAAAAATTACCCGGCCATTGATGACAAAAAATTAACACAAAATTATTAACACAAAATTCGCTTGATAGGGTTTTTTTTATTGATACGAAATTTTGTTTGTGTCATATGATGTGTCAATTTATAATGGTAGGTATCACAAATTTTAATTTAATTATAATTAACGAATAATTTGTATTTCTTATCATAAATACCATCAAAATTTATTTTATAATGGTAGGTATCAAACGTTATTATAAGCGTTTTTTATTTAAATATTTTTTAGTATATTTTTTTTGGATTTCTTTTACTCGTAGTATAGAGTTAATAAATTTATCTTTTCCTATATTTTTACTTTATTTTTTTCATTAGAATAATTTAATTCTTGGATTAAAATCTATGTGGCATTAAAATTTTAGATATATCAAATCTAATTCGTTACTTTTATCTAGGTGGCGACATAATTTTTTAATTTAAAGATAAAATACAAATCTTTCTTCTTATTGGTCGAAATAAGTATATTTCTTACGTGGCGCTCCGAATGCTCTCCGAATGTATATATGTGTGTGTGTATATGTATATATATTAGATTTTCAAAAATTCAAATTTTAAATGTGATAATCAATAATGCACATTTAAAGATAATTGAGGATAAAGAACTTCCTCAAGGATTATTAAAAAATAAAAAAACAAATGGTGTAATCATTTAGTAAAATAAGAATTAGATAATAAGTCAAAAAGCAATTCTTTCAAAAAAAAAAAAAAAAAAAAAGAAAAAAGAAAAAAAATTCTAAAAGCAATGGGAACAACGGTTAGGTAAAAAAGAGTAACATTAAAGCATTGGAAAAGTTTGCGTGCATATGATTTGGTTTAGTTTAGTTAATAATGGATAACTATAGGCGCATAGTTACTATGGATTTAGAAATGTATAAGATGGCAATTGTGAAATTAAAATGAAGTTTGGTGAAGGAAAGTGGGTCATGCCTTTAACGATACAGTGAAAGCAAAACGGGGGAAGAAAAAAAGAAAAAAAGAAGCGGGAATTGAAATGTACTCACTTTTGCCAATAAATGGTAGGGAAAAAAAAATGGGGAATGGAAGCTCATGAACAATGGCGACATCATTGTTCTCAAATTCTTGAATTCTAAAGACCAAATTGCAAATAATTTGTGGTGAAGTAGATTATCAGGATGAGAAATCAGTTAGCCGACATTTTGGGTGTCGATCTAGCCAAAGCATTGGTGGAAGATGGCGAAGTCGGCCATGGATGCGCAAGGGAATTGCGATTCGACACTGAGAATGTAAGTATTAACCTTTGTTAATGTTGTTTTTTGAGATTTACTATTAGAAAAACCAATAGTAGCAACAAAATCTGCAAACCACTGATATTAGGCCCGAGGAGCCTATTTGAGGCCATAAAGAGATTTCTTAAGTAAACACACATGATCAAGGCGACTTTTATAGCGGAACCCCATGGGTTGATGCATATAAATTGTCTTATTGAGATAACCATGTAAGAAAGCATTCTTGACATCCCACTGGTGAATAAGCCAAGATTTAGAGATAGCAATGCTAAGAACAGTACGAATAATGGCCGATTTGACAACCGGACTGAAAGTCTCATCACAATCAACACCCAACTGCTGTGTTTTTCCATCACCTACAAGACGGGCTTTATGCCGCTCAAAAGAACCATCAGATTTCTTTTTATGACGAAAAATCCACATAGATCTAATTACATTCACATTCGGTTGCCTAGGTACCAATTACCATGTTTTATTAGAGCATTAAACTCTTCTAACATTGCATTTTTCCAATTTGGGTCACGAATAGCACTAACCGGATCTTTGGGTAAGGGAGATATGTTAGTGGTAGACATAGTAGTAAAGTTGGAAAAATATTTAGAATTTGGTTTATAGATGCCTTTTTTGCTCTAATTGTCATGTGATGGGAGGGAGGACTTGGTAGAGATGTGGGTGTGGGTTGGTCTAGGGAGGTTGTATGGGCTGGCCCAGTCAGCATAGGGGAGAGAAGTGGTGAACTGGGTTGCTCTACGGGGTTAATTGGTATACACTAGACCCTAGTGTAGGTAGGGATACCTACACCCCCCTCTAAACGATGCGTTTATCATGTTACCCACATCCCATAACCCACTAACCTACTGTAACTACCTACCATTCTCTCTAAAACCTTCTTCTTCATTTCTCTAGACTTTCTCTCTCATCAAAACTAGAAAATATGAACCAAAATTGCTTCAAAATACTACAAAATTGCTTCAAAATACTACGAAATTGCTTCAAAATATTGCTAAATTCCTTCAAATGTCTACATTTGCGAAGAAATTCAACAATCGCAACAACATTCACAGAAAGAGTAAGTAATTTTACTAATTTTTTTTGTATGAACCTATTTTTTCTACTACGTATTTCATTTTGAAATTACATGTTCAGAAACATAATCTAACTTGATTAGAACTATTTTATGCAAAAATCATTAAAATCTACTATGTTTTGTGTTTTTTTATTTTTTACAGAACCGAAAAATATATTTCGAATTAGAGAGATAAAGAGAATGATGATTCAGAGAAGAATCATGTTCGTTGAACATAACAAGGCATAGTCTGAAGAAACGTAAGTATTATTTCAAAAACCTATTTAAACAAGAGTAGAAATTTTTTTTAAAAAAAAAACAACGAACAAAAGTCTCAAGTTGTAGATCTAGAACTTTTAAAAGATATTAAAAAGTCTTATGGTATAGATGTTAACATTTCTACGATTCCGAGTTAATATATGAACATATATAGAATTATAAATGTTCATTTGTATATTTGAATTTATTTGAGTTTATATTTGACTTTATATGCCTAAATAAATAATGTTCATTTTTATGATATGTTATGCACATTTATGAAATGCATAAATAATCATTCATTTGAGTTGAGAAACTGACTTATTTATTCTATCAAATCTTTTGATCATTTATGAAATTCATAATGTTCATTTACATATAAAGTAATGTTCATTTTAAAATATATGTTAATATTGGTTCATTTCAGTTTACATATATATTTATATGCCTAAATAACGAATGTTCATTTCTTTTATACATTATCCTCATGTATAATATTGAGAATGTTCATTTGTATGCATTAAAACTAATATCTTACAACCAATCTAGCTATATTGTAGTGATGTCCAAAGTTACACATTTGATATAAATTTTCACATGGAATTGAAGAATACGTAGTTGTTTTGGAGAAGATAAAATGGCTTAACAACGCTGATTATACAAACTGCGGAGTATAAATTATGAAGCATATAGAAACATTCACTACTAAACTTAATGAGAGTTAGATTTGTGATTTGAAACCAAATAGTGTAAAAGTGATAAATGTTCAATAATGTAAGATATATTGTTCATTTATAAAGTAGTGTATATAATAATTAACATTTGTTAATTCATTTTGTTCAACAGGTGAACCAAATTAGGAAGCAAGGATGCGGAACTGATGCTATTTGAAGAAAAACACTAAATATAGGTTAAATCGAAGATAAGCAAGGAAGTTTGCAAATGAATAGTACATGTTATATGTTCATTTATGAAAGTGTATATGTTCATTAATGAATGTGTATATGATCATATCTTAAACTTCCTCCATTTCTTTTTACTTGCAACACAGCCTTGTGGCACGTGTTTTGAGGTCGGGTTTATATAATGTAAACGGATAAATTATTCATTATAATTTTTACAAATGATACTTAACCCTATTCTAATCTTCGTGTAAAAATTATATTGATAAAATAGCTCGTTTACCCTCACTAATCATCTCCTAAAATTGCGTGCCTAAAAGGTGTGTTGCAAGTAAAAGAAAACGGAGGAAGTATATAGTTTTATAGATGATTTTTTTTGGAGGAAAATAGACTTATAGATATTATTTGTTAAAAAAATTATTGTAATTGATATTTCATTTTAATCTTTATTTGTATGAAAAAATATATATAATTTTTAGGTTTTATGAATTGGTTGTTGGTTCTTTACTTTTGTTCATTTTCAAATTGATAAATAATCATTTACATATGTTGAATTTTAAAAAAACAATATACTAAAAAAGGTACTATATAGAAACAAATTCTTATGTCTTTAACACTTGAAGAACTTTGAACAAGAGCACCTTGATCATTTATTGGAACCGTGGGAGGAATAACTTAAACATTTGTCGATTGAACATTTCTGGAATGGGGTTTAAACATTTCTAGATTGAAGTTTGAACAATCCTGAGTTGAAGTTGGAACAATGCCAAGAACTACGGGTGGAACAAAATATCTAGTTTGAGATTTTGTAGACGCATTAGTACTCTTGGATTAACTTGAGCATCATTTTTAACACCAGCACCACCTTTATTTATAGGAACATTACATTGAGCTTGAGCAGCAGAAACACCAGCAACACTTTTATTTATAGGAATATTTAAATCCTTCGACTGCAAAACAAATTAAATGATCATATTAAAATATATAAATGTTCAATTACAAACACTTAAATAAACAGATAAGAAAAACAAAACTTTAGCAAGATATGAAATATCAGCTTTTTTTCCCACTGCACAAAGTTTTAATATACAATTATAAATGAACATAACAAGTTTCAAAAAATGATCATATTAAATCCTTTAAACACTAAATCCTTCGCCTTCAAATAAAAGTTAAATGATCATATTAAAATATATAAATGTTCAATTTCAAACACTTAAATAAACAGATAAGATCAAAACCTTAGCAAGATATGAAATATCAGTTTTTTTTCTCATTGCACAAAGTTTTAATGTACAATTATAAATGAACATAACATGTTTCAAAAATGAACAATAATTAACAAATACAATGTTCAATAGCAAAATTGCACATGATCAATATGGAAAATTTTGACACATAATATTATCAAGAAAAAATGGTAAAAACAAATAATCATATATGACATAAAAAAATTAAGAAGTACAAATGATAACACATAATTGATTAATTTTAAATATAAAAATGATCCAAAAAAAAAAAAAAAGCATAAAAACAAAATCACGCAATTTTCAAACATAGAGCAATGAAATAAATTGAAGCAGCGAAATATTCATAACAAAGTATGAACAATCCAAAAACGTTCATCATAATCATAATCAAATTTTGAAAATTGAAGCAACGAAAAGAATAATAATACATAAATTAAGTTGAAATAAACAGAGCATTATAACACAACAATGTATTGATGATAAAAATTACAAAATTATGATTGTAATTACTCACATTGTTGATGAACAAACGAATCAATCAATCGAACTCTAGAAGACGGAAACACACTTTCGTAATCACGATCGAAATTAGCAGAGGAAGAATCAGCCATTGACGATCAACAACAATTATCAAAATCGTAGGAAAAATAAACGGCAAAATTAGTATAAAATCAAATGAAGAAGATGAATTAACTAGAGAGAATGTAGGTAGAAAAATGGAAATTGATCAATTGAGGAGAGAGAAAATATTGGGTTTAAAATCATTTATATACATAGCTTGAATAATAAGAAACAAGGAATTAAAAAAATAAATAAAAAAAAGGAAAGAATTGAAGCATGAATTAGCTCGTGAGTACTCCCCGCAAGCTACAAAATGGCGTAGCATCAGGGGGTGTAGGTAGACCATCCTACACTAGGATGTAGGGTATAATTTTCACTACGGGGTCTTGTGATGGAACAGTGCCGGGTATAGGTGGGCTTGATGAGAGTGTACCAGCAGAAGAAGGAGAAGGTGAGGTTGGGCTTGAGGAGGCTGGCCAGCAGAAGAAATAGAAGGAGACGGTGGGCCAGTAGGCGTCCCCTTTGCAGTGGGGTACTCCGTATGATTAGAGGTAGTATTTTGGTGATTAAAGTGATGGAAAATTAGATTAACATCTAAAAATTATAGTCATCTTTGTGAGGAGGGTGAAGCTTAGAAAACAGGAATTCGGTTTCAACAAATTTCACATGACGAAAAATTATAATTTTACCACTTGACATATCATAACACTTAGAACCTCAGCTCTATGATTTGGAGCTGGACCAATATAGACACAAGGAGTGGACCTTTCTTGCAATTTGTGAATAGAAGTGGATGGGAATAAGGGAAAATATAGACAACCAAAGACACGAAATTCCAAGTATATGGGATCACATTGGTATGAAATTTGAGTTGAAGACTTAAATATAATCCTAGTACTTTGGTTGGAAGAATGTTTAGAAGATATGTGGCAATTTCTAATGCATGATGCCAAAAGGAGAGAGGCAAAGAAGCATGAGCAAGTAAGGTCTGAATGATGTTGTTTATGGATTTTATGTGGCGTTCGACTTTTCCATTTTGTGGTGATATATGAGGACAAGAAAGTCGGAATAGCATGCTATGGTGATTAGAAAAAAAAAAAACCTTCTTAAATGTGTCATTAATATATTTCGTGCCATTATCACATTGAAAGGTATTAATATTACGATTAAATTGTGTACGTATGAGGCTATGGAAGAATTTAAACAAGTGTTTGACTTGGGATTTCTTAGCAATAGGAAACGTCCACAAAAATTTACTGTAACCATCAAGAAAAAGCACATAATGACAATGGCCAGCTAGAAGAACTCACAACAGGCGAAGTCCAAAGACCACTATGTATAATATCAAAAGGAAAAGCAGTGTACGACATAGAATCATGAAAAGGCAACTTAGAGTGTTTCCCAAGAGGACAAGATGAACAAAAAGTTTTACAAGCCTTATTACAGTTAATAAAATTTTACTACTAAGTGATCTTAGTACCGCATCATCGGGATGTCCTAAACGGTTATGCTAAAGATTGGAAGAAATAGCAGTAAAAGCGGAATTATTGGCTTGAGTGTTTGAGAAGATAGGATAGAGGTCACCAGCACTGTCACATCTCATTAGTCTGACTGCTGTCTGTAAATCATTCACTGAAAAGCCAAGAGCATCAAATTTAATGGAAACTGAATTATCAGTGGTGAATTTCCGGACAGATATTAAATTCTTTATTAATTTCGGAGCATATAGCATATTTCTCAAATGAAAGGAGGTATGGGAATGGCAAAGTAGTACTACCGTGACCAACAATTAGAATTAAATGTCCACTACCCACAACAATGTTATTATTTTTAATGCTCAAAATTGAAATAAGAGGAAAAAATACCCTAATCCGAGGTCATATGAGATGTGGCACCGGTGCCCATGTAGAAATTCCTGTCAGGTTGAGAATAGGAAAAAGCATGCATTGGTGCCTCAATATCCGTTGGTGTGTAACCACTAGATGGAGCAACAACCCTATAGGATTGGGGACGTGAGCCTAGGATGCCTGGCCCAGTTGAATGAGGCCTAACGTTTAGAGTAACAGCCTGTTTTAGAGCCCAAGATGCAGCAGATTAGAGGCAAGGAGGCAGGTTGAGCCACTGAGCAAGCCAGGGAGCCCAGGCAGCCAACGATTGTTTCCAGTTGAATGGCACAAGGCCGAACCCAGATGGTTGTTGGGCTTGCTGCCCACTATTGTTTCGGCTCTTCCCATAACCTTTAGAGGAGTTGGATTTCTTTGATTTTCCCCCTTTAGAGCTGGAGCGAGACGAAGAAGAAGACACAAAGTTGATGTCCGTGCCGGTGCTTGTCACGAGAGCTGCTTGGTTGCGGTTGCCGGACCTTCCTTCTTTTGCCAAGCGATTCTTGATGGTCCGTTCAGCAAGTTTTAACCAAGAGCGATAACTCTCGAAAGAAGGCAGGGGCTCTTAGTTATGGATGATGTCCACCCTGCCGGCGTAAGCTTCAGGCAAACCAGCCGTTAGCTTAAGAACCAATTTGCTATCCAAAATAGGAGCATCAACATCAAGAAGTCGATCAGCGAGAGATTTGATATGATCGCAGTAGCCATCAATAAAAGAAGATTTCTCGAAGTCGAGAACCGCTAGCTCTTCCTCTAGGTGAGTAGCACGAGAGGCTTTGTTGTATTGGAACATCGACTCGAGACGAGCCTAAACCCCTTGAGCGGTGTCATCCTTGAGGAGAATAGCATGAAGGAGGTCTGTGGATATGGTTCCATAAATTCACTGTAAGACCGCATCGTCGAGGCATTTCCAAAGAGTTGGATCCGCATCTTTAGTTGCTTGATATGTGGCTATCTCCTTCACCTTCATAGGAGGATATGGTGATGTAAGTCATGAACCCTAACAGGAACTTTAAATAAAGCAATCCAAGAATGATACATGCTGTGTTCGGCATCTAACGTCACCTAATAAGGGATTTGACGTTGGTGATCGTCAAGGCTGGACAAAATTTTGGAGAATCAGAAGACACGATTGACAGAAGCAGCAAAAGATAAGAGAGGTGGGCTAATGTTAGGGAGATAAAGGCTTAGATCGAAACCTAACTGATACCATGAAAGAACGTAATTGCTTGCCTTTGACATTTGACATTAGCAATGTAAGAGTTATATACAAAATACAAGAGTGAAGTTAACCTATAACTATGCTAACAAACTAGTAAAGGATATACATCAAATATACACTTAACAAACTTAGTGATATATACAAAATCAGAATATATTATGAATATATTCTAACAATACGTAATTGGGTAGTACAAAGTATATCCGATCCTGTGTAAGGCATTACATGTTAATATGTTATACTACCTCCGTTTCTTATTATTTGTAACAATGAAGTTTTTTATGTATTACAAATAATACATCTTTGTTGCAAATAATTAAAAACAAAAGTTGTATTTCTGTTATTACAACAATATATTGTAATACCCCGTATTTTTGAAACGTATGTATATTCTAATTAATTAATTAATAGTATTTTCTTATAATACATTGGTGGTAAGGTGGTTAAGCTACCGGCACCTATCTGGTCCGATCGTTTAGCGGCTTTTGTAAGAGACGGGAATGTAAATAGAAAATGTCGCCTGGGAAAGCCTCACAGCCTGGTGGTCGGCATAACAATAATGACATTTGTCGATATGCCACCGCCTGTTTACTAAGATCATCATAGATGATTAATGCGTGCATTCCATTATCGCGGAAATATTCTCCCATAGCACACCCGGAATATGGGGCCAAAAATTGAAGAGCGGCAGGATTCGAAGCGGTGGCTACTACAAGAATGGAATATTTCAAAGCATTCGCTCATGAAAGAATTTGAACTAATTGTGCCATAGAGATTGCTTCACTTCTTCGATCTTATGCAAGGATATTTTTGCCAAAATCCATCTTTCCAAAAAATTTTATTTTCAATTTTATTTATTTTTTTAAAAAATTTGGATTAGCATGAGTGGATTAATTTCAACCTTGAATATGATAGTCACTGAAAAATGACTTACACTATTGCTATTTGGCATATGTGGAGACATATATAGAAACACTGCTATCTTTGATTTGAAAATGTTTAATTCTGGGGTTGTTTTTAGTCGATTTATTGTGGATTATCAATGCACTAATCACATTATGCAAGGAAAAGCAATAGGAATTGCAAATGCTAGTAGTTCAAACTCTCTCAAAACCTGGAGCCCTCCCCTTACTAGGTGGGTTAAAGTCAACACAGACGGTGCTTGGACCTCAATCAATGTTGTTAGTCCCCGTTCACTTCACCTTATTTTTGCTGAATTGAAATTATTTTTGTTAAACTGAAATTATTTTTACTGAACTGAAATTATTTTAATTTGCTGAACTAAAATTAATTTTACTGAACTGGAATTATTTTTACTGATTTTCACTAGTAGAAAAAACTAAAAAGGCACCCCCCTTATGGCAGCGGTTCATGAAAACCGTTGCCAACTAAAATGAGCGCCAATTAAAATTTCAGAGTTGCCAACTGTTTCTTTTTTTTTTAAAATAAATAAATAGGTTAGAGTTGGCAACGGTTAACCGTTGCCAACTCTTAAATTTTGGCAACGGTTAACCGTTGCCAAATACTTACTTTTAAAAAAAAAAAATTAAAAGGGTTAGATTAGGCAACGGTTAACCGTTGCCAATTGTGAAAAAAAAAACCCGGTTTTTCCTTTCTCAAGCCTCCTGTATACTCCCTCCTGTTCTTCGTTCTTCTTTAATTCATTAAAAAACATTGACGCGTGTTTTCCCTCCCCTCTTCTTCATTCAGCAACTCCCCTCTTTGTTCCTCCATTGAAGCGCTGCGAGCTTTCTCACCTCCGTTGAAGACAATACTCGCGTCGTACTCCGGCAATAACTCCCTCCATTGAAACATCTTCAACCGAAGGTAAGTAGCAATTAGGTTTTACTTATATACTTCCATTGATGAATTCGTTCGACTTTTTGGTGGATTTGATTTACAATTTAGTAATTATAAGTTCCTGTAATCTAAGGTTTGTCAATTGAAACAACTATAATGGACTTGAGCCCTATGTGACTATGTCGGAATTTGGAGAGGTTGGCGCTTTGCAGTAGTGAGTAATACTAAATTTGAACCCTAAATCCCTAATTGTTCAATAATCAACTCAATTTCAGAGAATTTTGCATTATCTGAATTGTGAATTTTGCATTATTTGAATTGTGAATTTTGCATTATCTGAATTGTGAATTTGTGAAATGCTCTCCTAGTCTCCTGCTCCAGCCTCCAGTGCTCTGTGCAGCTGTGCTTTGTCCTCTGCTGCTCGCCTAGTCGCCTGCTCCAGTGCCTAGTCGCTGACTTGCTGTCTTGCTGAGTGTTGGGCGTGGCCCTGCTGCAGTGCTGCTCCGCCTGCTCCGTTGCTCGCCTCAATCATTCAGCGCCTGCCGCCTCCGCCTAGCAAGTTAGGTAATCATCAATTGATTCTTTTTTTTTGGTGAATTTTTGATCAAATTTGCATTTCTTGTCTCTTAAAATTAGTATATACGGTGAATGTTCATTGAATTTGCATTATTTGTGTAAATTGTGTTTTGACTGTTAAATTGAACTTGTTAGTTTATCTGTTTATGTCATTATGTGAAATTGTGAATATGTGATGCCGGACATTGTATAAGACAGCAATTAGACTATTAGTGTAAGGAGGATTATAAATTTATAATTAGATTACAGTGTGGACTGGTTAGTGCTTAGTGGTGCTAGTCGCATATTCGGCTGGAAGTTCCGTATAGACTAGTGGAGATATTAGTTTGTTGATTTTAGTCTTGTCAATTTTAAGCTTGTTAATTATTAGTTAGTATTGTAATCTTGTCAATTTTCTATTTGGATGATCTTTGTAAATAATTTTTCTGGGGAATATTGCTTGATTTAGTTGAATATTGCTTGATTTAGTTGAATATGAACCATCCAACCAATTATGAATAGGGGTAATTCGTTGTTGGGGTTATTTGCATATGATTCATACTTGTGATTTCATTTGTTTTGTTAACTTTGTGTTTGATTAGGTTGTTGAATTTATATGCAGGGAAGACTCAGCGTATCAATCATTTTCTGATCAACAAGAGTTGGTATATTGTTAATTTGCCTGGATATGGGTGAGTCTCTGTAATTTTGGTTTTAATTTGGGCAATTTCTGTAATTCTTGAGTCTATTTCATGCTGGGAATATTGTATACTTGTATTGTGAATCAATTGTTATTCGTGTTTATTCCTGATCATATGCTTGAATCATATTGAAGTTCCAAAAAAGGATTGCTTTTACGCCTTGAGGCATTGCTTCAAAATTATTGATCATCCTGGAAATAGCAGTGTTCGTGTTGGGAATTATCCCGCGTTGTCTAGGAGGTTTTCGGTGTCTGGTGCTCAGCAGTATGTTGTTGATAGTGCTGATGTTCAAGCAGCAAAGCAGTTCACAGAAAGGAAGTTTAATTATTTCATTCCATCCTTTTTATGGTATTTATATATGATACATTACATGCTTTCTGCTTGTTTATTTATCTATCTGTAGTTTCAAGAAGTTTTTCATTCCAGTTATATGTGAATGTTTATTTGATTGATTGCCACTTTGAGAACAAGGCTATTATTGTTCACTTAAAATAGGATGTTTCACAGGAAATATTGTCTCACTCACAGTTCTTTATCCATGAGAAGGAGCCAAATTGAATTTTCACACACTTTTGTTTAATTTTCTAATATCTTTTGTGATTATGTGTAAATGATTACCATTCACTTGTGCAGAAATATGATGTTTTGTTTGAGAGGAATGGCAAACAAGGGAGCTTTTACCTCCAATAGAAGGTCATTCCTACTAACTAACCCCAATTATTATTGAGCCATTTATGATTTCAATAGACAAGAAATATAGAAAATAGGCATCCTAGTAGCCAAAATGGCCTTACTTGAGCCGTTTTAGTTGAAATTATAAACCACTTAATTGCTCTTTTCTTGTAATCTCAAGCATTAGGAACCTATAAATAAGTGATTATGACATGTTTTAACCACTTATGATTTCAGTATACAAGAATTATAGAAAATAGGCATCCTAGTAGCCAAAATGGCCTTACTTGAGCCATTTTGGTTGAAATTGCGTTCCAAGACCACTTACTTGCTCTTTCCTTGTAATCTCAAGCATTAGTCACCTATAACTAAGTGATTATGACATGTTTTAACTAGTTATGTGTTCAATAGACAAGAAATATAGAAAATAGGCATCCTAGTAGCCAAAATGGCCTTACTTGAGCCGTTTTGGTTGAAATTGCGTTCCAAAACCACTTACTTGCTCTTTTCTTGTAATCTCAAGAATTAGGCACCTATAACTAAGTGATTATGACATGTTTTAACTAGTTATGATTTCAATAGACAAGAAATATAGAAAATAGGCATCCTAGTAACCAAAATGGCCTTACTTGAGCCATTTTGGTTGAAATTGCATTCCAAAACCACTTACTTGCTCTTTTCTTATAATCTCAAGCATAAGAAACCTATAACTAAGTGATTATGACATGTCTTAACTAGTTATGAGTTCAATAGACAAGAAATATAGAAAATAGGCATCCTAGTAGCCAAAATGGCCTTACTTGAGTCGTTTTGGTTGAAATTGCGTTCCAAAATCACTTACTTGATCTTTTCTTGTAATCTCAAGAAATAGGCACCTATAACTAAGTGATTATGACATTTTTTACCCAGTTATGAGTTCAATAGACAAGAAATATAGAAAATAGACATCCTAGTAGCCAAAATGGCCTTATTTGAGCCGTTTTGGTTGAAATTGCAATCCAAAACCACTTACTTGCTTTTTTCTTGTAATCTCAAGAATTAGGCACCTATCACTAAGTGATAATGACATGTTTTAACTAGTTATGATTTCAATATACAAGAATTATAGAAAATAGGCATCCTAGTAGCCAAAATGGCCTTACTTCAGCCATTTTGGTTGAAATTGCGTTCCAAGACCACTTACTTGCTCTTTTCTTGTAATCTCAAGCATTAGGCATCTATAACTAATAACATGTTTAAACTAGTTATGATTTCAATATACAAGAATTATAGAAAATAGGCATCCTAGTAGCCAAAATGGCCTTACTTGAGCCGTTTTGGTTGAAATTGCGTTCCAAAACCACTTACTTGCTCTTTTCTTGTAATCTCAAGCATTAGGCACCTATCACTAACTGATTATGACATGTTTTAACTAGTTATGATTTCAATATACAAGAATTATAGAAAATAGGCATCCTAGTAGCCAAAATGGCCTTATTTGAGCCATTTTGGTTGAAATCGCGTTCCAAGACCACTTACTTGCTCTTTTCTTGTAATCTCAAGCATTAGGCATATATAACTAATAACATGTTTTAACTAGTTATGATTTCAATATACAAGAATTATAGAAAATAGGCATCCTAGTAGCCAAAATGGCCTTACTCGAGCCGTTCTGGTTGAAATTGCGTTCCAAAACCACTTACTTGCTCTTTTCTTGTAATCTCAAGCATTAGGCACCTATCACTAACTGATTATGACATGTTTTAACTAGTTATGATTTCAATATACAAGAATTATAGAAAATAGGCATCCTAGTAGCCAAAATGGCCTTATTTGAGCCATTTTGGTTGAAATCGCGTTCCAAGACCACTTACTTGCTCTTTTCTTGTAATCTCAAGCATTAGGCATATATAACTAATAACATGTTTTAACTAGTTATGATTTCAATATACAAGAATTATAGAAAATAGGCATCCTAGTAGCCAAAATGGCCTTACTTGAGCCATTTTGGTTGAAATTGCGTTTCAAGACCACTTACTTGCTCTTTTCTTGTAATCTCTAGCATTAGGCACCTATAACTAAGTGATAATGACATTTTTTAACTATTTATGATTTCAATATACAAGAATTATAGAAAATAGACATCCTAGTAGCCAAAATGGCCTTACTTGAGACATTGTGGTTTAAATTGCGTTTCAAAACCACTTACTTGCTCTTTTCTTGTAATCTCAAGCATTAGGCACCTATAAGTAAGTGATTATGACATGTTTAAACTATTTATGATTTAAATATACAAGAATTATAGAAAATAGGCACCCTAGTAGCCAAAATGGCCTTACTTGAGCCATTTTAGTTGAAATTGCGTTCCAAGACCACTTACTTGCTCTTTTCTTGTAATATCAAGAATTAGTCACCTATAACTAAGTTATTATGACATGTTTTAACTATTTATGAGTTCAATAGACAGGAAATATAGAAAAAGGCATCCTAGTAGCCAAAATGGCCTTACTTGAGCCGTTTTGGTTGAAATTGCGTTCCAAAACCACTTACTTGATCTTTTCTTGTAATCTCAAGAATTAGGCACCTATAACTAAATGATTATGACATGTTTTAACTAGTTATGATTTCAATAGACAAGAAATATAGAAAATAGGCATCCTAGTAGCCAAAATGGCCTTACTTGACTTGTTTTGGTTTAAATTGCGTTCCAAAACCACTTACTTGCTCTTTTATTGTAATCTCAAGCATTAGGCACCTATAACTAAGTGATTATAACATGTTTTAACTAGTTATGTATTCAATAGACAAGAAATATAGAAAATAGGCATCCTATTAGCCAAAATGGCCTTACTTGAGTCGTTTTGGTTGAAATTACGTTCCAAAACAACTTACTTGCCCTTTTCTTGTAATCTCAAGCATTAGGAACCTATAACTAAGTGATTATGACGTGTTTTAACTAGTTATGATTTCAATAGACAAGAAATATAGAAAATAAGCATCCTAGTAGCCAAAATGGCCTTACTTGAGCCATTTTGGTTGAAATAGCGTTCCAAAACCACTTACTTGCTCTTTTATTGTAATCTCAAGTATTAGGAACCTATAACAAAATGATTATGACATGTTTTAACTAGTTATGTGTTCAACAGACAAGAAATATAGAAAATAGGCATCCTAGTAGCCAAAATGGCCTTACTTGAGTCATTTTGGTTGAAAATGCGTTCCAAAACCACTTACTTGCCCTTTTCTTGTAATCTCAAGCATTAGGCACCTATAACTATGTGATTATGACATGTTTTAACTATTTATGATTTCAATGGACAAGAAATATAGAAAATAGGCATCTTAGTAGCCAAAATGGTCTTACTTGAGCCATTTTGGTTGAAATAGCGTTCAAAAACCACTTACTTGCTCTTTTCTTGTAATCTCAAGCATTAGGCACCTATAACTAAGTGATAATGACATTTTTTTTAACTATTTATGATTTCAATATACTAGAATTATAGAAAATAGGCATCCTAGTAGCCAAAATGGCCTTACTTGAGACATTGTGGTTTAAATTGCGTTTCAAAACCACTTACTTACTCTTTTCTTGTAATCTCAAGCATTAGGCACCTATAACTAAGTTATTATGACATGTTTTAACTATTTATGATTTAAATATACAAGAATTATAGAAAATAGGCACCCTAGTAGCCAAAATGGCCTTACTTGAGTCATTTTAGTTGAAATTGCGTTCCAAGACCACTTACTTGCTTTTTTCTTGTAATATTATGAATTAGTCACCTATAACTAAGTGATTATGACATGTTTTAACTAGTTATGTGTTCAATAGACAAGAAATATAGAAAATAGGCATCTTAGTAGCCAAAATGGCCTTACTTGAGTCGTTTTGGTTGAAATTGCGTTCCAAAACCACTTACTTGCTCTTTTCTTGTAATCTCAAGAATTAGGCACCTATAAGTAAGTGATTATGACATGTTTCAACTAGTTATGAGTTTTATAGACAAGAAATATAGAAAATAGGCATCCTAATAGCCAAAATGGCCTTACTTGAGCCATTTTGGTTGAAATTGCGTTTCAAGACCACTTACTTGCTCTTTTCTTGTAATCTCTAGCATTAGGCACCTATAACAAAGTTATAATGACATTTTTTTTAACTATTTATGATTTCAATATACAAGAATTATAGAAAATAGACATCCTAGTAGCCAAAATGGCCTTACTTGAGACATTGTGGTTTAAATTGCGTTTCAAAACCACTTACTTGCTCTTTTCTTGTAATCTCAAGCATTAGGCACCTATAAGTAAGTGATTATGACATGTTTAAACTATTTATGATTTAAATATACAAGAATTATAGAAAATAGGCACCCTAGTAGCCAAAATGGCCTTACTTGAGCCATTTTAGTTGAAATTGCGTTCCAAGACCACTTACTTGCTCTTTTCTTGTAATATCAAGAATTAGTCACCTATAACTAAGTTATTATGACATGTTTTAACTATTTATGAGTTCAATAGACAGGAAATATAGAAAAAGGCATCCTAGTAGCCAAAATGGCCTTACTTGAGCCGTTTTGGTTGAAATTGCGTTCCAAAACCACTTACTTGATCTTTTCTTGTAATCTCAAGAATTAGGCACCTATAACTAAATGATTATGACATGTTTTAACTAGTTATGATTTCAATAGACAAGAAATATAGAAAATAGGCATCCTAGTAGCCAAAATGGCCTTACTTGACTTGTTTTGGTTTAAATTGCGTTCCAAAACTACTTACTTGCTCTTTTATTGTAATCTCAAGCATTAGGCACCTATAACTAAGTGATTATAACATGTTTTAACTAGTTATGTATTCAATAGACAAGAAATATAGAAAATAGGCATCCTATTAGCCAAAATGGCCTTACTTGAGTCGTTTTGGTTGAAATTACGTTCCAAAACAACTTACTTTCCCTTTTCTTGTAATCTCAAGCATTAGGAACCTATAACTAAGTGATTATGACGTGTTTTAACTAGTTATGATTTCAATAGACAAGAAATATAGAAAATAAGCATCCTAGTAGCCAAAATGGCCTTACTTGAGCCATTTTGGTTGAAATAGCGTTCCAAAACCACTTACTTGCTCTTTTATTGTAATCTCAAGTATTAGGCACCTATAACAAAATGATTATGACATGTTTTAACTAGTTATGTGTTCAACAGACAAGAAATATAGAAAATAGGCATCCTAGTAGCCAAAATGGCCTTAATTGAGTCATTTTGGTTGAAAATGCGTTCCAAAACCACTTACTTGCCCTTTTCTTGTAATCTCAAGCATTAGGCACCTATAACTATGTGATTATGACATGTTTTAACTATTTATGATTTCAATGGACAAGAAATATAGAAAATAGGCATCTTAGTAGCCAAAATGGCCTTACTTGAGCCATTTTGGTTGAAATAGCGTTCCAAAACCACTTACTTGCTCTTTTATTGTAATCTCAAGCATTAGGCACCTATAACTAAATGATTATGACATTTTTTTATTAGTTATGTGTTCAATAAACATGAAATATAGAAAATAGGCATCCTAGTAGCCATAATGGCCTTACTTGAGTCGTTTTGGTTGAAATTGCGTTCCAAAACCACTTAGTTGCTCTTTTCTTGTAATATCAAGAATTAGGCACCTATAAATAAGTGATTATGACATGTTTCAACTAGTTATGAGTTTGATAGATAAAAAAAATATAGAAAATAGGCATCCTAGTAGCCAAAATGGCCTTACTTGAGCCATTTTGGTTGAAATTGCATTTCAAGACCACTTACTTGCTCTTTTCTTGTAATCTCAAACATTAGGCATCTATAACTAAGTGATAATGACATTTTTTTAACTATTTATGATTTCAATATACAAGAATTATAGATAATAGACATCCTAGTAGCCAAAATGGCCTTACTTGAGACATTGTGGTTTAAATTGCGTTTCAAAACCACTTACTTACTCTTTTCTTGTAATCTCAAGCATTAGGCACCTATAACTAAGTGATTATGACATGTTTTAACTATTTATGATTTAAATATACAAGAATTATAGAAAATAGGCACCCTAGTATCCAAAATGGCCTTACTTGAGCCATTTTAGTTGAAATTGCATTTCCAAGACCACTTACTTGCTCTTTTCTTGTAATCTCAAGAATTAGTCACCTATAAATAAGTTATTATGACATGTTTTAACTATTTATGAGTTCTATAGACAAGAAATATAGAAAATAGGCATCCTAGTAGCCAAAATGGCCTCACTTGAGCCGTTTTGGTTGAAATTGCGTTCCAAAACCACTTACTTGATCTTTTCTTGTAATCTCAAGAATTAGGCACCTATAACTAAGTGATTATGACATTTTTTAACTAGTTATGATTTCAATAGGCAAGAAATATTTAAAATAGGCATCCTAGTAGCCAAAATGGTCTTACTTGAGTCGATTTGGTTGAAATTGCGTTCCAAAACCACTTACTTGCCCTTTTCTTGTAATCTCAAGCATTAGGCACCTATAACTATGCGATTATGACATGTTTTAACTAGTTATGATTTCAATGGACAAGAAATATAGAAAATAGGCATCTTAGTAGCCAAAATGGCCTTACTTGAGCCATTTTGGTTGAAATAGCGTTCAAAAACCACTTACTTGCTCTTTTCTTGTAATCTCAAGCATTAGGCACCTATAAATAAGTGATTATGACATGTTTTAACTAGTTATGATTTCAATAGACAAGAAATATAGAAAATAGGCATCCTAGTAGCCAAAATGGCCTTACTTGAACCATTTTGGTTGAAATTTCGTTCCAAAACAACTTACTTGCTCTTTTATTGTAATCTCAAGCATTAGGCACCTATCAATAAGTGATTATGACATGTTTTAACTAGTTATGTGTTCAATAGACAAGAAATATAGAAAATAGGCATCCTAGTAGCCAAAATGGCCTTACTCGAGTCGCTTTGGTTGAAATTGCGTTCCAAAACCACTTACTTGCTCTTTTCTTGTAATCTCAAGAATTAGGCACCTATAAATAAGTTATTATAACATTTTTTAACTAGTTATGGTTTCAATAGACAAGAAATATAGAAAATAGGCATCCTAGTAGCCAAAATGGCCTTACTTGAGCCATTTTGGTTGAAATAGCGTTCCAAATCCACTTAGTTGCTCTTTTCTTGTAATCTCAAGCATTAGGCACCTATAACTAAGTGATTATGACATGTGTTAACTATTTATGATTTCAATATACAAGAATTATAGAAAATAGGCATCATAGTAGCCAAAATGGCCATACTTGAGCCATTTTGGTTGAAATTGCGTTTCAAAACCACTTACTTGCTCTTTTCTTGTAATCTCAAGCATTAGGAACCTATAAATAAGTGATTATGACATGTTTTTACTAGTTATGATTTCAATATACAAGAATTATAGAGAATAGGCATCCTAGTAGCCAAAATGGCCTTACTTGAGACATTGTGGTTTAAATTGCGTTTCAAAACCACTTACTTACTCTTTTCTTGTAATCTCAAGCATTAGGCACCTATAACTAAGTGATTATGACATGTTTTAACTATTTATGATTTAAATATACAAGAATTATAGAAAATAGGCACCCTAGTAGCCAAAATGGCCTTACTTGAGTCATTTTAGTTGAAATTGCGTTCCAAGACCACTTACTTGCTTTTTTCTTGTAATATTAAGAATTAGTCACCTATAACTAAGTGATTATGACATGTTTTAACTAGTTATGTGTTCAATAGACAAGAAATATAGAAAATAGGCATCCTAGTAGCCAAAATGGCCTTACTTGAGCCGTTTTGGTTGAAATTGCGTTCCAAAACCACTTACTTGCTCTTTTCTTGTAATCTCAAGTATTAGGAACCTATAACTAAGTGATAATGACATTTTTTAACTAGTTATGATTTCAATATACAAGAATTATAGAAAATAGGCATCCTAGTAGCCAAAATGGCCTTACTTGAGCCATTTTGGTTGAATTTGCGTTCCAAGACCACTTACTTGCTCTTTTCTTGTAATCTCAAGCATTAGGAACCTATAACTAAGTGATAATGACATGTTTCTACTAGTTATGATTTCAATATACAAGAATTATAGAATATAGGCATCCTAGTAGCCAAAATGGCCTTACTTGAGCCATTTTGGTTGAAATTGCGTTCTAAGACCACTTACTTGCTCTTTTATTGTAATCTCAAGCATTAGGAACCTATGACTAAGTGATAATGACATGTTTTATTAGTTATGATTTCAATGTACAAGAATGATAGAAAATAGGCATCCTAGTAGCCAAAATGGCCTTACATGAGCCATTTTGGTTGAAATTGCGTTCCAAAACCATTTACTTGCTCTTTTTCTTGTAATCTCAAGTATTAGGCACCTATAACTAAGTGATTATGACATGTTTTAACTAGTTATGATTTTAATATACAAGAATTATAGAAAATAGGCTTCTCAGTAGCCAAAATGGCCTTACTTGAGCCATTTTGGTTGAAATTGCGTTTCAAGACCACTTACTTGCTTTTTTCTTGTAATGTGAAGCATTATGCACCTATAACTAAGTGATAATGACATGTTTTAACTAGTTATGATTTCAATATACAAGAATTTTAGAAAATAGGCATCCTAGTAGCCAAAATGGCCTTACTTGAGACATTTTGGTTGAAATTGCGTTCCAAAACTACTTACTTGCTCTTTTCTTGTAATCTCAAGCATTAGGCACCTATAACTAAGTGATTATGACATGTTTTAACTAGTTATGATTTCAATATACAAGAATTATAGAAAATAGGCATCCTAGTAGCCAAAATGGCCTTACTTGAGCTATTTTGGTTGAAATTGCGTTCCAAAACCACTTACTTGCTCTTTTCTTGTAATCTCAAGCATTAGTCACCTATAACTAAGTGATTATGACATGTTTTAACTAGTTATGAGTTCAATAGACAAGAAATATAGAAATTAGGCATCCTAGTAGCCAAAATGGCCTTACTTGGGCTATTTTGATAAAAAATGCGACCTAAACCTTCATATTGCTATTTTCTTGTAATTTCATTCCTTAGTCACATATAACTAAGTAATAATGTCATGATATTATTATGAGTAAGTATGAGTTCACTTACGTTTTGTGTATTATTCCAAGTTTTGTTTGGGTCATTCCTACTAACTAACCCCAATTATTGTTTATTCACTTCTACTAACTCACGTTTTGTGTATTCTAAGTTTTGCAAGGGGCAAACGGGACAGCCATACACGAGCGAGGAACTCCATGTAATTCGAGAGATGTTGGCGACGTACATCACATTTAATTTGTAAATATCGTTTACTAGCTAGCTACTTCATCATTCCTAGCCTTAGCTTACTTATTATGTACTATATATTATTATAACTAATTAAAATTATTTGTAGGTAACATGACACATTTTTCTAATTAATATCATTTCTTGCGATTGTTATTATTATTTATGTTTTGTTATTAATAATACTAGTTATTGTTACTATTATAATAATAATAATAATTATTATTATTAATATTAAATATTATAATAATAATTATTATTATTTAACATGTATATATTATTATTGCAACAAAAAAAAAAATACAGGTCAATGACCGTTGCCAATTTTTTTTAAAAGAAAAAAAAGGCGCCATTGTAGTTGGCAACGGTTAACCGTTGCCAACTCAAGCAATTGGCAGCGGTTAACCGTTACCAATTGCTTGAGTTGGCAACGGTTTTGAACCGTTGCCAAATATTTTGGGATTTGGCAACCCTCAAATACGCAACGGTTCAAAACCGTTGCCTTTGCGGGGGTTTGAACCGTTGCCAATTTGCTCTTTTCGTGTAGTGTTTCTATTATATTTCTTCTTTAAAGTTACTGCTTTTAACTGAATTGAAATTATTTTTACTAAACTAAACTTATTTTTACTGAACTGAAGAAAATATTTTTACTGAATTGAATTTCTTTTTTACTAAACTGAAATTATTTTTACTGAATATTATTATTTTAAGGTGAAGTGGACAGGGCCTTACAGGTGGAGGAGTTTTGAGAAGAGATTATGGAACATGGATATCATGGGATCTTCAAGTAAGTACAATGCAATTTCTGCATTTGCCACAGAGATTCTAGTTGTTAGAGAAGGTTTGCAAATGGTGAAAAGGCTCAAAATGAAGGAATTGGAGATGAAAGTTGATGTGATGTCTATTAGAGTCATGCTCCATTATGCAGGAAAGAACTTACAACATGTAATGGTTGTGGTAATCAAGGATATTGAAGAAACTATTGAGTAATTTTTTTTATTACATTAAAATCAAGTATGTCAATAGAGTCAATAATGTTGTTGCTCATGAATTGGCTGCTCTTGGTCTTTCAATGGCTGTTGGACATCGCCTGCATCTTGCATCTCCAGATTTAGTTAAGTTCATCTATAATGAAAAGCTCGCTGCTCTTGCTGTTCTTAAAGAATAAGGACCGCCCAGCTCTTTTGCTACTTATAATAACTTGTGTTAAAGGACCAATTTAACCAAGAACTTAAGCTGATGGTTGAGGCCTAGGAATATGTTTTATACTCTATCACGCCCTCTCACACGATTTGTGTCACGTTGGCTCTATTACCATGTTAAAGGACCAATTCAACTAAAAAAACTTAAGCTGATGGTTGAGACCCAGATATATGCATGTTATACATTTCAGTCTATTCTATTTTGGATAGGTTTAATAAAGTTCCCCATATATATTTTGCTGATCTTAGTTTTATTATTAGAAGAGCCTCATATTTTTCTCATAGTTTGAGGCATGTATGTAACAACGTTCTAATAGCTTCACCTTTTGAACAATCTTTGAAGCTCCTAGCTGTAATATTTTATAATTATTAATACTCTCTCCGTTTTTTTATAGGGAAAATTGTCCAGAACAATCCCACCTTTGAGGCGTCCGCTAAAAATAATCCGACCTTTATACCCAATTCGCTCAAAATGTCCCTACTAGTCATGTAACTTGTTATAACAAGTTACATGACATGTGTCGTCATCTTATTGGTCTAAAAAAATAAAAATAGAAATATTTTTTTTATGAAAAAATAAAATAAAAGAATAGTAAATTTTAAAAAAATTTTAAGAAAAAAAAAATTATCACTTAATTGATTAAAAAAAAAACCTACCCCCACCAGCCCAACCACCTACCACGGCCATCAACTTCTACCAACCCGACGCTTGCCTGACCCGTAGCGCCGGAGCAGCGCGCCTCCCCCGTTCTCCTTGAACCGCTAACTCCCCTTCCCCTGAGCCACTAACCACCGTCGAAACCCTTCCCCGTCCCGATCCCGACCTCCCTTCCCTTCCCCCGCCAAGTTTTCGGTCGACCGACTCCCTCCCCTTCCCCTATCCCTTTTCCGGCCCCCTCCCCTTACCCTCGCCCCGATTTCGGCCACGCCGACCTACCCTGTCCCCCATTCCGACCGCGTCGTCCTCCCCCGACCTCGATTCAGGCCGCGCCGACCTCCCCAACGTAACCCATTTCCTGGGGTCTAGTTTGGTGGGTTTTCGATTTTTCGAAGGGGGTTATGGGGTTGGGTTAGCTGGGGTGGGATCCCGATCGACGCGTTAGTTTCTAGGTGACGGTGGTTGATATGTCCATTTTATATAATGATTTTCCCCCGTCCCTTGGTTATATTTAGGAGTATTTTTGGCTCTACGGAACTACTTTTATTACTAGTATGCGTTTTCTAGTGCTTTCGTAGCTTTGGTATTGTTTTATAGGAAATTGCAGATTTAGAGCACTTTCCCGGATTTATTTGAGCCATATAGAGCATTGGATTGGGATCGCATACATATGACCACTTTCCGTAACCCAAGGCCGCGTTGGAGCAATCAAACTGGTGATTAAGGGCTCGGCGAAGAAGAAGAGACCAAGGCAATGGACCGAGTCTTAAAGCCCCAAAGAGGAAATCTGAATTGGGCTATGAAGGAGCCCAATCGGAGAAGTCCATGATGCCCGAGATCTTGCCCGATCGGGGAGTGCCCTCGCCCTGAGGCGCGCCCGGCCGGGCGAGGCAGAAGGAAGAAGCAACCCTCCACCCGAATGCGTGCCCGGCCGGGCGAGCGAGGAGAGGAGCCTACAGCCGAAGGCGGGCCCGGCCGGACGAGATGGCGCCCGACCGGGCGCGTGATTTTGAGGATGATTTAGGATTTCCTAGCTTAGTATAAATACACTTTTGTTAAGCGAGTTTTGGGACGTCATTCATTAGTTAATTTCCAGATTTTGATTTTAAGCTTTTGATTAATACTCTTGTTCTCTCAACTCTTTTGGTTTATGCAATTCAATATTTCCGTTTATTTTGGTAACGATTTATTTCCCTTTTATTTTCAGTAATTTAATTGCATTGCTGTGTTCAAATCATGTCTTGTTTTATTGCTTTGCTTAGTTTAGATTTCAATATGTGTGAGTAGTTTATTTCTAGGGTTTGTGGGGATACGTAAATAATACGAATGGATAATTTATTATAGTTGATTGTCAATGCTTGATTGATTTCCTATTGATTGATTTACTGCCATGCAATTAGATTAGGCCTGATTTAATTGTATGAGTTATGCAATATTGATTTGAGAATCGACAGATGAGAATTGATGTTTAGGCTTAGTTTCAATAGGCAGGTTAATTTATAAATGGTTAAGTCAAGATTCGAGATATGCGATTTAATACCGCCTAAATTAATTCTTTGATTGTAATACGTAGCGAAAGCCCTTTATAATCTGATTGATTGATGCATTGATGATTGATTATTGTGTTTTACCTTGTAGTATTATTTATTGTTGGTGAACCTATACCCTAGGATTTGATTTATTGATTTCTCCTTAGTTTTATTTTCTTTAGTTCATTTATTCTCCTTAGTTTAATTCTCACAAATAACTTGGTTACTTGATAGTTTAGATTATATTAATTATTTAGAAATATAAAGACGTTGTTTTCCTGTGGATTCGACCCTACTTCCCTATCTGCTTTAGTTAGAGGATTTAGGTAATTCTTTTGATTAGGTGATACGACTAAAACCTGTCAGTGGTTTCGGTTCTAGGTGGGGTGGTGGTTCTGGGGTCTGGGTTTGGGTGGTGGTGGTTTTTTTTTTTACTTTATTTTTTAATTTTTTTTTCAATTGTGGACAAATCAAGTTGTGACACGTGTTAAATTAAACTTAATAAAAAAAAAACTACATCTTCAACCGGTTATTGGTCATTCGGGACCACTTTGAACGAATTGGGTATAAAGATCGGATTATTTAAAAATAACACAAAGGTGGGATTATTTTGGGCGGACGCCCCAAAAGTGGGATTATTCCGGGCAATTTTTCCTTTTTTATAAGCTTTAGTTGGGATTTTCCACTATTTATATATCATCATTGACTTACTTTTTTTTTTATCAATATATAATATATAAATATGATCATATAATACATTGTTGAATTTGCCATAATGTCTACTTTAATAAATTAATTTTTTCATAATTTTTACTAACCTCTAATTAAAGATATTGATGTCTCGACAAATGTGAAAATCCAATTGATGGTTAAAGTTCCACTATCTTATGTTTAAAAAAGAAATACTAGTACAAGTCAACGTTAGAAATCAACGGTCAAGCGCACTAAATTGATTAACCATCTTGAATTAAAACCACAAACTTAATAACTTTTGTCAAAATAAGCTCAATTTTCCTTTTCAAATTATTTTAAGTCCAACATTCTAGATTTCTAGTAAATCAATAAGAAATCCACTCTTATTATGTAATACCAATAATAATAATTCAATTCACAACCAAATTAACTAACTTCTAAAATTATGAGCATGTCTTCATACAAAGTTACCACGAATAATGTACAAGTTACTCCAGAACTACCTTCCCTGCCTATTGTAGATATCCTAGAAACCGCCGGCGAAGATGTGCTGGAAATGTTTACTAGGGAATCCGGTAATCGAAACCTCGCAGCCGATCCCTCTGCCCTTCCTTGGATGGACTGCCCCGTCATTGACATGTCTCTCCTGTTGTCATCCTCCGAGGGGGAGGCTGCGGAGGAGCTTAGAAAACTTCATTATGCTCTTGTTTCCTGGGGCTCCTTTCAGGTCACTACTTCTCTTATTATAGGAGTATTTTTTTTTTTAATTAAACTTTGTTAATTATTTATTTACGTTTATATATAGTGGCATGGGTAGATTAAATACTGGGTAAACGTTTTCATATATAAAGGTTAGATATTGAATTATTTGTAAGGTTTAATTAAAAAAAGTATCGGTCAACAACTGTGCTTTTAGGTTCAAAATTGCCACTTTTATAAAAGTCATTTTTTATAAAGTAGTTAATCCGTAATATAAAATATTCCTTCTAACAAATATTTCAAAACTTTATTTAGTTGAAACTCAATGAAATTTTCTTGATTATCTTAAATATTATTTTCATGACATTGCAGCTCATAAATCATGGAATAATGGAATCATTGTTGAATAAAATACGTGAAAATAGCAAAGAATTCTTTGTACTTCCTGTCGAGGAGAGGATGAAGTATTTAAGGGCACCCAATGACCCTGAAGGCTATGGAAACGACACCGTGTTGTCGCGAAATGTTCCTCATAATTGGAATGATCGTTTGTATCTAAACGTCTACCCTGAAGATCGACGAAGGCTAGTTTTTTGGCCTCAAAATCCTTCTGATTTTAGGTTAGAAACCCTTTTTTTCCTCATCAGTTAATTTCTATTGTATAATTCATTTGATTATATTGGTTTTGACTCTTGAGTTAGCTTAGGTTTAGGATACATGGTAAGAATTATGTGCTTGATTTTAGGAAAGTTGCATTACTTTTTCTAATTCAATCAATCAATGCTTTAATCTCATAAGTGGGGTCGCCTACCTGAACCAAAAGTGATTATTCTGTCTTCTTTCTTCATCCCTTACGATCAAAATATCAAATAACACACTCTCATGCAAGTCCATATGCTTCATATCTTTTCTACCCAATTAATACTATGAATTTCAGGGGAACTTTGCATGAATTCACCATGAAAGTCAAAGAAGTGAATGAAACAATAGTTCAAGCAATGGCTCGATGCTTAGGCTTAGAAGATAATAGCTTCCTTGAGGAATATGGTGAAAGCGTGACAATACAAGCAAGAATAAACCATTACCCTAAGTGTCCATTTCCTGAACTAGTTCGCGCCTCAAGAACACATTCGGATGCATCCGCCATGACTTTCCTCTTGCAAGATAAACAAGTTGAAGGCCTTCAAGTTCTTAAAGATGATAACTGGTTTAAAGTCCCCATTATCCCTAATGCTCTCTTTGTTAATGTTGGTGATCAAATGGAGGTACACGTTTTTTATTAAAGATGCTAATCGATTTAAACTACATTAAAATGTAAACTAGTCCATAAAATTAAACTCCAACTAGCTAGTTACGGTCATTTTGAAATTTGACTATTAAAACTTGAAAAGTCGAAATCATCATATATTCTATATCTAAGATCTTGTATTAATTTTTAATATAGTATATAGACTTGCAAAAATTAATCATAACAATGACAGGTAAGACCAAATAAAGTAATGTAAAATTTTATTGTTAAATAATTTTTTTTTTTTTAACAATTATTGTAAATAAATAGTACAACGTAGAAGTAACTCTAGTAACAAAGATTGTATAAATTTTAATTAATTAATTTAATAAGTTGTTTTTTTAATAAATTTTGTAGATAATGAGTAACGGGATATTCAAGAGTGCTGTCCATAGAGTGGTTGCAAACTCAGAGAAAGAAAGGCTATCTGTAGCAATGTTTTGTTCTCCATGTTCAGAGATGGAAATTGGACCATTTAAGAAATTGGTGAATGAAAATCAACCTCCTTTGTACAAGACTATTAAACAATACGGGCAGATTTTCTTTCAGTACCACCCCAAAGGTGAAAGGCCAATTACATCCATGAAGATTTAACTAGTATATATACATTTCGGCGTCCTACTAATCTCTCTCGGACTTTTTGAATACTAGCTAGTTAAGGGTAAGTACATGTGTTGCATCTATTCGCTACACATGCATACAATTGAAAATTTCGTGTAATAATGTTGTTTAATACTTAGTATGGCATAATAATATAGTGTGTTGTTGTTGCTACACATTTTAATAGATTTTTTTGTCAAAAACAAGTTAATAAAGTCCAGATTTTGTGAGAAACTACCTATTAAAAAAAATGTTGTAAGAAACTACCTAATAAAAGGTAAAATGTTGTAAAAAACTACCTATTCAAAGGTAAAATGTTGTAAAATTCTAGCTTTACCGGAGTTTCCCCATTGACCTACCTCAAAACACCCCCGAAACCACCACTTTCTTTTCCAAAACTATCACAGCATGCTTGAAATTGCCTCCACCACGCCGAAACCACCCTCCAACCCCAAAAAACAACCTCTAACCCCAAAAACCAACATCCCAATCATGAAGCTATCGTCACCAACTTGGAATATCCTCCAACCATCCCGAAAATAATCTTATCACCTTGAAAATCAACCCTCGTGGTGGTTTCGAAGAGATTGTTATATACACCCGGGTGTACCGTACACCCATGAGTATTTTATTCTCATTTTGATGGTTGTTTTTCATTTAATCATCAAATGAAGAGCAAAAACCAACTTTGGGTTAGTTGGATGTATGGTGCACCTGGGAGTATATAACAAATTCCAGTGGTTTCGAGGGTGTTTTGAGGTGGGTCAACGCCATAAAATTAGGTCAACGGTAGAAATTCGGCCAAAGGTATTATCTTACAACATTTTACCTTTTATTAGGTAGTTTCTTATAACATTTTTTTTATTAGATAGTTTCTCACAAAAGTTAGGTTTTATTAGGTAGTTTTTGACAAAAAAAAAACCCAATTTCATTTATAACCCAATATATGTCATGCATAATTGCACACATACATAGAATATGCCAATACATCTCTTGAGTCATTAGTAAGCTCAATCTTTGTTTTCTCTAGGTTGAATTACAAATGCTTTGCTCTTAAACCATCATCACTCATGGTATAAAAATTTATACAATCTCTCTCTCTACCACTTTCTCACTCATCCACATTATTTATACCACAATACAATATACTTTATCCAAAAATCATCCCACCCATGGTATTAAAAATGTTTACCACCACACTTTCTCTCTCCTATATATATATATTAATTATACACTTAATTTAATTATAATTATATTTCAGTTTTTTATTGGAAATAACTACTCCCTCCATCCCCTTTTGTTTTCACTTTTGAAGGAAAATCATGGGAATTAAGATGGAGAATATAAAGTAATGAAAGTATATGGGAAAGTAAAATTCTCAACCAATAAAATAATAAAAGTGCATGGAAAAGAGACATTTTCAATTAAAAAAGTAATTAAAGTACATGAGAAAGAGAAATTGAGAGATTCAAGAGTGTAAAACATTAAATTAGTCAAAAGTTGGCACAATTTTTATGGCAAATGTTAGGGTAAAATAGGAAGAGGACTTAATAAAGATAAAAAAAATGAGGGTATAAAAGTCTTTTTATGTATCTTAATAATTATGAAAATATAAAATGTGACAAACATTTAGGGGCACCTAAAATGACAAAATTGACAAACAAAAGGGGACAAGGGGGAGTAATTAATATTTTTTAAGTTAATTAAATAAAATAAGCAATTTAGGTAGTAAAAAGCATTCGAAAAATATATAAAACTATATCAATATGGGTGTCTATGTATAGGTTTTGAAAATTTATGAATAATGGTAATTTTTTCATAATTTTTTACTTTATAATTTTTGCTTAAAATGCAATTGAAAAAAAAATAAATAAAAGATACATGATAACCCGGCCACATGGCCTGACCTAGTTGGTTCATGTTTCACGGGGACCAAAGCAAATGTTTACCATGTGATGGTATATACCATCAAATGGTATAGTTTTATATCACCAATGAAGTAAAAATTTGCAAGATTTTGATGAATTTTTACTCCGTGATATTGAAACTATACCACGAGTGTTAATGCTCTTAGGAAGATTTATGCGAAAGCTCACCTAGTCACAAATTTTTATAATTTTACAAAATTCAGAACATTCACCCACAAACAGGTCAAATCAAACTCAAAACGAATGCCTCTAAATATCTACTACGTATTACATTAAATTTAAAATTTATCTCACACAACGACTCATTCAACGCATGTGAAATAGGCTGTAATATCAATAACTAACTAGCTAGCTAGTTGAATCATGTTGTGCACATGGTGTTAACCCAAATTGATATTAATGAGACACATTAACCACCTTATAAGCTTGAGGAGCTACTATGATCTTCCCATAACTAGACCAATCGGTTTTGGGTGGAACATCATTAGGCCTGGTAAAATATCCAAACTTTGGTATAAGATTTGATAGACAACGGAAGAGGTAGGGGAGCAAGTCCGTGTTCAACTAGATACATCCACCCGATAAGAGTTTGACCACATATATGTTTGTTAATCTTTCTCACCATCTAATTTTTCAACGATAGACTAGTATTTATTACTACGGAGTAATATGTGGATCATTTTTCTAACAATTGATCAGTTTTCTACTAATAGTACACGTAAAAATCTAAAATATACTTCGTTTATGAAGTCTGGCCATATCGACATAGTAAAAGAATCCCCCCTTGACAAAACTAGTCATAATTGTATTAGATGCGTGAAATGATATTCTAATCTGATAATTTTATCTTATACTAGGGTAGCTAATGCGCGTGATGCGCACTAAGTCATTTCTGGAAAACTCTTTTGATTTAGCCTTATGTTATAAATTTAGTTGTTGGTAGGAGTAATGAGGGAAATTATATAAACAAATATTTTTAGGGGTATAACATAGGCACACTATTCTTAAAAAGTTCAAAAAAAGAGGCAATTAACATTAATAAAGGCAATAAGTAAATAAACATTTTAGAGGGTATAATTATCCTAACACTATTCATAAGAGTTAATTCAAACTTTTTAAAAGGTATGGATAAATAATCACTTTTTAAATTAGCTATATTATGTCCTCCATAATATATAAGTACCCTTTTAGCTCTTCCATTGACTAATACAGCTAAGAGATTGCCTTGGTTAGCCAAACTCTATCTAAATGTAGAATGATCAAAGTTATACAATAAAGTTTTATTTTTATACAGTTTAGGTGATCTAATGTCAAAAGAACATATTTTTATATGCGACTATAATTTGATGGGTTGTGGATTTCCTCACTATTGTTAATTTAGAGTATTATTTTATTTTGTTTTTGAAAATTTTGGTTATTAATTAAGTACCATGTAAATTTAGAATAATCATATTTTTTTTTTTTTGGTAATCAACCAAGTACCATTGAAATTTAAGGAGCTTTTTTTTTGTGATCAAGTACCATCTAAATTTAGGGATTTGTTTTTATATATAATCTACATTTTACCCTTTTATAATTTTAAAAAGTTTGCACAAATTTTTTTTTGTAAAAAGTTATTTAAAACATTTCAACCCTTAGACAGGTGATTCTACAAAAGAACTTTACCTGTCTATTAACATTTATCATCAATTTCAACGCCTTATTAATTAGTTTCATCTATTATCTTCCATTTTATTTAGCTTGTCGGTTTCATCTCTATTTCAATTAGTATTGCCAAACCTAACGATCACATTGTAAATCGAATGTAATCTAATATTATATAAATAAAGTAGGCATTTTTGGAGAGTATTCGGAACGCCACGTAAGAAATATACTTATTTTGACCAATAAGAAGAAAGATTTGTATTTTATTTTGAATTAAAAAATTATGTCGCCACCTAGATAAAAGTAACGAATTAATAAGAAGAAAGATTTGTATTTTATTTTTGAATTAAAAAATTATGTCGCCACCTAGAGAAAAGTAACGAATTAGATTTGATATATCTAAAATTTTAATGTCACGTAGATTATAATCCACGAATTAAATTATTTTAATGAAAAAAATAAAGTAAAAATATAGGAAAAGATAAATTTACTAATTCAATACTACGAGTATAAGAAATCCAAAAATAATATACTAAGAAATATTTAAATGATAAACGCTTATAATAAAATTTGATACCTATCATTATAAGATAAATTTTGATAGTATTTATGATAAGAAATACAAATTGTTCGTTAATTATAATTAAATTAAAATTTGTGATACTTACCATTATAAATTGACACATCATACGACACAAACAAAATTTCGTATCAATAAAAAAACCCCATCAAGCGAATTTTGTGTTAGTAATTTTGTGTTAATTTTTGGTCATCAATGACCGGGTAATTTTAGCTTAATTTTTAAAATACTATGTTCAAATTAGTATTTCTAATTATTACTTACATTGTATTAATTTGGGATACTCAATGATTATATGTTTATGTTTTATTTACTAAATGTTTTTTTACATGCAGATCTAACACATCATACGACACAAATAAAATTTCGTATCAATACAAAACCCCATAAAGCGAATTTTGTGTTAGTAATTTTGTGTTATTTTAGGTCATCAATGTCTAATTTTTAAAATCTTATGTTTAAATTTATATTTGTAATTATTAGTTACATTATATTTATTTAGGATACTTAACGATTATTTGTTTATGTAATGGCATACGATTAGATGTTGTATACATAACATATGGATGGCTTTGGTTATTTTTAGAGATGATGAAAAAATTCCTATGCATAGATTTGATTTTATATCGCAACAATTTTTCATTTATTGGTAAATATATTGATTTATTTTATATATGTTAAGATTTAATTTATATCAATTTCAGTGTGGCTAACATTTCACAGTTTAATTTATCCGTTGATGTAGTAGGTTGGTTGTGGACGAGGTTGATGATTCTATCGAAATAAAAGATATGGTAAAACAATGAATAATGATTTAGGATTTAAATTATTAAAAATTTATCATTTCACATTAAAGATTTTATTAACGGAAAAAATATCATATTTACAATTTATTTATATTTAATAAATTCATTATAAATTATAGTAAAAAATAAATATTAAACTTTTGTAATTTTGTCTGAAATTATTAAATACAATAAATCAAATAATTAAAAATCTTAGATGAAAAAACCGTGCATCGCACGGACTTTCATCTAGTAAATGTATAAAAACAAATTATTAGTTATATACACATGCCAATAACAACTACTTTCCCAATGAGAGGGTGATTTTAAGATTTACAAGTATCATATGCATGTTCAATATAAGAAATCTCCTCTATATAAGAACCCAATCTTATATAAGAACCAATCTTAGTCGTTTATTAGTTTTGATCTAACCGTCCAAAATGATGCTCTACTAATGACATTTTTGTAATTTGGAGGAGTTTATTTAAATTCCTTTTCCTCTTCCTTCATCTCGTTATTTTATGTTCAACAGATTGGCGAATGTTCATCAAATTCATCACGATATTTTCACAGATTATGGATTAATTATTGTAAGTTTATTAATTTTATAATCAGATTTGTTTTAAATTTAATGATTTTTCATGCGAATTTGATGCGATTAATTTCATGCGATTTGGTGAAATTTTACGATTAGTTCTACGATTGTGGATTATTATTGCGCTTTTGATGAAAATTTTCGAATATTTTCTGCATTTTTTTATCCATTTCTTTAATGTGCTTTCTGCGACAACTTCAATTGAAGAATTTTCGATTATATTTGTTGAATATCTACCCTAAGTTTGATTATTTTCTATTATTTAATTTTTTGGTTGCTTTGTTTTTTTTTTTTTTTTTTTGCGTCATTTTACAAGTTTTTTCGTTAATTTTTGGATTTTTTACGTCATTTTATCAGTCTTTTTTATTTCTTTTGCAATTATTTTGCTACCTAGGTGTTCGAGTGTTTTTTTTTTTTTTTTTTGAATAATCTATGTTCGATTATATGCTAATCTTTTTTTCTTCTAAAATGACTTATGTGAATTGTAAATTAGTTTAACATATTCTAAATTATAATTTTGTAGTTATAATTAAGACCACATGTTTCTAAACTCTTGTTAAGCATGTTCTAAATTAGCGAAACCCACTTGTTGTGTTCTTAATTGTTAGTGATGGTTTCTTTGTATTCGTGGATGGTTGGTGCTATTCTTGATTATACTCAAGCTGTTCCCAATAAGAGGGTCCTTGCTTTCATAGGTGATGGGAGTTTCCAATTATTTTAATAAATGAAGTTTTTCCTTGTGTGTTATCCTAGCTAAATTTGGTGGTGAAGCAGAATATATATGTATATATATATTTTTGAAATATAATTGATCATGTCCTAAATATTTGTGCACATGCTTGTATGCTATAAAGTCTAAACTATGATGTGTATCTTCTAGATGATATTTACGTCGCTGTAGACACATATTAGTTTAGATATATTCAAATTCAATTCTGTCAAATGATTATATGATGAAATTATTATTCTTAATAAGAGTTGGCAAGATTGTGTTATAAATACATGCTCGAACTTGGTAAAGCTGTTATTGATTTTGACTGTATGCATTTGAGTATCTAGCTTCAGAAGAACTTATTAATGTTCGCAGGAGTGTGTAAGGGGAGCTCTCAAAGACAAAACTGTGCTGCTTTTAACCCATCAAGTTGACTTCTTGTACAATGCAGATCATATATTTGTAAGCTTTATGCATGTTTATAGTGCTTTCAAATAAGTTCTCATGTTGTATTTGTAAGATGTATGCATTATCATTATATTTATATGCATGGTTATTGTGTAAATGTGTCCCATGCTTCATGAAAGCTTAGTAACCACTAATTGCATGGATTATTTCAGAAGTATTGCAACACCTTTTGTTTTATTTACTCACACATTAGCCAAACTCTTATAGCCTTATATGCATAATACAAATCACAGTGTTACTTTTACTTTAGCTTGATATTTCTCCTTCACAAAATCAACACCGGTTTTGAACAGGTGCCCATTTACACTTTTCTACTAGTGAAAGTTATCCTTTTATGTATTAAAGTTTTCTTATATGTTCTAAATTTTACTCTTTATGTTCTAAAGTTTACCTTATAATTTATAAAGTTTCCCTTTATGTTCTAAAGTTTAGCATATATGTTCTAAAGTTTATGCTTTTAAGTTCTAAAGTTTACTTTTATGTTCTAAAGTTTTCTCTCTATGTTCTAAAGTTTATTCTATGTTTTATATGTTTTAAAGTTTAAGCCAAGCTTTCTCGGAAAAGTAGTGCAAACCGCCTTATATCTTGAAAAAAAATTAAAGGGGCCCTTATGTTTGTAGCCATTGGCATAGAATCACTATTATCATATCCACTTAGAACTTATTACTTTGACGTTGCTGGTTGTAACTTGTAAGTTGATATGATGGATAAGAACATTATACTTCAAGAGAGTAGTGCACATGGAAATTGGTTGGTTTGATAGCTTAGACAAAGAATAATTCAAGTGGTGCTATAATAATTAGTGATTAGGTTCTATGTAACTAGGAATTGAGGCGAATGTAATTTTGAATAAGTATTATTCTTCAATTATGTCGATGAGGTAGTTTAGTGTAATGTAAGTAAAGGTTTGGGTTCTAATGTTTATATACATTAGCCTACTAGCTCAATGAGTAGAGCATTGTACAAAAGCACAAAAAATGTGGGTTCGAATCCCACGTAGGTTCATTTGTAGAACTAAGAAAGATTTAGAACGTAGGAAAAAAAAATTTGAACATAAGAAAAAATTTAGAACATAAGATGAAAAAAAAAATTTAGAACATAGACAGAATAATTTAGAACATAAGTAGACTAATTTTAGAACATAAGCCGAAAAATTTTAAACATAAGATGAAAAAAAATTTAGAACATAGTTAATAATTTAGAACATAAGTAGAAAAATTTTAGAACATAAGCAAAAAAATTTAGAACATAGGGAATAATTTAGAACATAAGTAAATAAAATTTAGATCATAAGCAGAAAAATTTAGAACAATAGAAAAAAATTTAGAACATAAACATAAAAGAATTTAAAACATAGGAAAAAAACTTAGAACATAGAGTGTTCTTACATAAAAAGTGTTCTCACGTAAAGAAGTATTCTTTCCTAAGTTATAAATCTATGTTCAAAGCCTATGTTCTAATTTTGCTCCATATATTCTAAAATAATTTTATATGTTCTAAATTATTACATTATGTTCTAAATCAGGCTATAATGAGAAATAATTAGGTTTATTTTTGAAGTTTTTTTTAGTTATTTATAAAGATAGCCTATGTAGGATTTGAACCTACATCCTCTATGCATTTGCATAATACTCTACCACTTGAGCTAATAGGATTTAGCCGTTTGTTATTGATCACCACCCCTCCCATACGGAAGAAAACAATCACATGTAGAAACTCAAATGCCCTCATTACTTCTACAACACATAACTCTCGAATACCCAACACATTATACATGCTCACAAATTAGTGAAATTACCCAACACAACTACTACTAAGAAGTATGTACGAGTAGTACGTGATTACATCGGTCAAAAGGAGGAAAATATAGTTGGCTGTTGATCCATTCCTATAAACTAAGATGCAAATTTATCTAATACAAAAGTGCTAACCTAATTTCTTACCATTATACTCTCATTTTTACATGAATGGACCTAAATGGCTAAATTTTCACAACTCACAGTAAATTCTTCAATATTATTTGCAATCTTATATGAACTCTAACAATGAACTATCCAAACCAAACATTCCATTATAATTTTCAAAGGTAAATTAATAAGAATGAAAAAATCAAAAATTCCTCAGAAAGTTACAGTACAAAATCGAAGAAAATTGCAGTACAAAATCAAATAACATTGCAAGGCAAAAATACTGGAAATTCGAAAAAAAAAAGGACAAATTGCAATTGAAAATTCGAACTACAAATTCGAAAAAAATTACTAAAAAATCGAAAAATAATCGGTCAAAATACGAGCCCTAAAATAGCTGAAATTAAACTGTTGATGCAATTTCGAACAATCAAACATAATTGATGCGATGTCGTAACAAATTCCTTAAAATTTCGGAAAATAAAAATATCAAAAACACTGAAAATAAATTGCTTAAACAAGCATACCTTAATTTACTGAATCGCGAGAGAATTGACTGGAATCGCTGAAAAGTCTTTCAAATTGCTCTAATAATGGAGAATTTTGGGAGTTTGAGGAGAGATAAAATGATGAGAGAGAAAATAACGACAACTTTTTGTGAGAGGAGAGAGAAAATTAGGGTTTATATGGAGTATTTTCTTATTTCTTGATTTGATTCAATCTAATCCTCGGATTAGATTGGTTCTTATATATACTAGTGTTCTTATATAAGGAGGGATTCTTACCGAATCCCTCCTATATATATATATATGAATGTTCAATATCTTTGCTATTAAACTGTTTTTGGTTGTATGATTTTACAGTCATTTGATATAATAATTGTAGATTATCTGTTTTTTTTTTTTTGAATAGTAAAAAAATTCATTAATAAAAGTCATACGACATCTACAAAAGAGCTTCGGCTTTAACAAATACATAAGATATTGAATCAAATAACAATTTCCTTCATAAAAACTACGATCGTCGAGTAGATCTTGCAATGTGGAACATCTCCCGCTTATATCGCTAGAAAATACAGCCTTGTTGGAGAGACAATCTAACGATCCTTTGTAGCTGTGAGGATGTTTTCCTTCTGATTCATCTATCTGTATTTGAAAGCTTGACAACCCTTGCGATCTCGCATAATTTTTCACCAACGAAATAATTTCACAACAATCCATTACATCTAATATCATGGATTCAAACCTAAAAAGATTCTTCCCCGAAAAGAGGAGATAAACCTTGTCTTTCGAAGGAGGTCGAGAAGCCCTTGTCTTTCGAAGGAGATCGGAAACACTTTCTTTCAAGGGAGAAAAGTTCCTCCCAAAAGGAGGAAACATTATTATAACCTAAAAAAAACTTTTAAAGTAACAAGGATGGGGGCTTTCCACCGGTTAAAAGATGATGGCTCTCCACCGGTTAAAACCGACGGAAGCCCCTTCAAAAAATAACAATGGAGACTAGAGTTGAGAAGAGAGGAAGGAGGAGAGAGGAGAGAATTTTATTTATTTTTTTTTATTTTTTATACTTAGTGCGTATTATTGTAGATTATCTTAAAATTAGCTAGTAATATATATACTAATTAATTAATTTTTTAATGTATCACGGAGTATTATTTTTAATTTTTTAGTATTTGGAAAAAAGATAATAATAAACAAAAATGAGATAAAAAAAAATTAACAAATAGGCTGATTTAAGTAATTTTCCCCTTTTATCCAACAAAATTGTCTTAGTTATTTTATATAACAGAATTTGTATGTTTTCTAGACCTTCCTTTGAGCTTTGACCATGAGAGTTCTTATTTGTTAGGCTGTTACCTGACTTCTAATTGTAAGAGTTGAAAAAACAGAATGAAGAAAATTTTAAGAACATAGAATTTAAGAACATAGAATTTGACAAAAAATAATCAAACAAACCAAGGAAAAGAAAATTGGGGTCGGAAGATGAAAATTATCATAATGAAATTAGTATAAATTAGGTGATCATATCACTACTATAAGTTCAAGGCAGTTAATTACTACTACTAGTCTAATACTGAGCGAGCTAGCTTATTACTTAACAAGCAAAAATCTTCTTAAATTTTGCAGCACCAAAAATCAACATAGTTGTAACAATGGCTGCTGATCTTCCATACATGGAAAACCATGTTATCGATTTTTCTCTCCTCTCATCTCCGTCTCCTGATGTGGTGGCCAACGAATTGAAGAAACTTCATGCTGCTCTCAGCTCATGGGGTTGCTTCCAGGTGAGCTGATAATGAATTTTCCTTCTTTAGTTAGTTTAGGGCATATTTACGTTGTATTTGCCTTTATTTGTAGGGTTTTTCTTAGCGCAATCTATATTTAAACATGGATGAGCCACTCTGATAATAACGTCTGTAAAATAAATTCTAATAAGAGGGTTTTGTAAGGCTATTTTACGTAAATTTTGTTACAGAACATTATTATAATAGTAACTATTTATTATAAAATAGAAAAAGTCATTCTGATCTCACAAATTTAATTATTTGATGTATTGTATGTACTAATGATGATGATCTTATCTATATATGTTTTTCTTAGCTTGTAAACCATGGCATGTCTGTGGAATACTTGGACAAAGTTCGAAATGTTGGGTTCGAATTCAATCGAGTGCCTCAAGAGGAGAAAGAAAAATATGCAAGGACAGCAACAGAACCTCAAGGTTATGGCAATGACTCAATCACTTCAAACAATGTACCTCTCGTATGGCAGTCTCGCTTACGGCTCACAACCTACCCTTTTGAGGAACGCCAACTTGAACGTTGGCCTCAAACTCCTCAGTCTTTTAGGTATACTTTTATATATATATTATGTTTTGGAACAATAATATGTATACTTCATTAAATTTAGGAAATTCTGATTTTTAACACCACAAACAAACACGAAAATGGTTCTTAACACTACAACAAAAAAAAAAAAAAAAAAAGCTTTATTTTAAGACCATCAAAAACCTTAAAATTTTGTTTTTACCACCACGTAACGGATTTTAAGATGGAATCCGTTAAATGGGGCCACAATGCCACTTGTCTCCATATAGTTGGCTAAAAAAAAAGAATATTAAAAATTATAATTAAAAAAAAAAAACAAAAACAAAAGCCCAACCACCCCACCACCACCACAGGCACCCTTTTCCCCACCCAACCAACGCAGCCCCCGCCCCCTGTCCCACATCCGGCGAACCCCCTGCCCAGGCCGACCACCGAATACCTCCCCCGACCCTTTCCCGCAACCCTAGCCTGACCGACACCCCTATAACCCACCTAAACGGCCGGCCTTCCTCAAAAGCGGCCACGAAATCAGCCACTAATGGCCGAAATCGGCCAGTTTAGGGTCAAAATCGACCACTCAGCCCCAAAACCGGCCGTTTTCGACCGTTAGTGGCCGATTTCATAGCCATTTTGGGGATACATTGGGTGTCGGTCTGGCAGGGGGAGGTGGTTCCGGGCGTGCCGGAGTTAAGATTGGGGGCGGGGGATGTGCAGGTAGCGTGGGTAAGAGGGTGGCGGTGGATGTGAGTGTCGGTGGTGGTGGTAGGGTGGCTGTATTAGGTTTAGGGTTTTTTTTTAAAAAAAAAATCTTTTTTTAGCCAACACAATTGTGACACGTGTACTTTATGGGGCCCACCTAACGGATTTCATCCAAAGATCTGTTAAGTGGTGGTAATATCCAATTATGCGAATTTTTTGTGGTTTTAAAATAAATTTTTTTTTTATAGTATTAAAAACCATTTTCGTGTTTTTTTTGTGATGTTAAAAATCAAAATTTCCTTAAATTTAATTTATTTTCACATGCATATGTCAAAATGCAAATACTAAGGCTCCGTTTGTTTTGACGAAAAACAAATCTAATGGAAAATGAATTTCCATGAAATCCATTTTATGGAGGGAAACTCAAATTTGGTTTAGTTTTCCTTTGTTTATTTGTAAGGAAATTCATTTTCCAAGAATCCCATTTTCCTTTGTTTGTTTGGAAATTCATTTTCCACGAATCCCATTTTTCTTTGTTTGTTTGGAAATTCATTTTCCTTTTAAAACAATTTTCCTTTTGTTACTTAATATTGTTTGTGAACCTAATTGTTTTTAAATTAAGCCGTAAATTAAGCCAAGCCCAACCCTCGACTGTAAGTCAAGAAGAGAACATGAAAAACACCCTTGTAAATGATTTAAAAGCTAAAATTCTATAGTTCTTCATATTTGATCTACAAATGTTAACCACTTCAAACTAATAATAAAAAACTTCTGCTAATACCCAAGAATACAAATACCCAAGCCAAACAAACAGCGAAAAAATAAGAAAAGAAAAATGGTTGTAGAAAGGACAAGGGCAGACCAAGCAGCATATAGCAGCCAACAGCAGGAGAAGTAGCTTCCAGCAGCCTGAAGCAGCAGCATAAACACCAGGTATCAACCAGGCAGCAGCATAGCACTTATAGCAGAACAGCAACAGGAAGTATGAAACATAAGGCAGAGAAAAATGCACCAAAACCAAGAAGCAGATTGCAACCAGAGCAGTAACCTTGAAGACAGCAAGAGCAAACTACCAGAAATTGGAGTAAAAGTAGCTAGCAGACTTTAATGTTTATGGTCTTTGACAAACTTTTCGATCCAAAGTTTGCATAGTGGCAAGCTTTTTGTCAAAAATGCTTTTGCAAGCATTTCGCGCTCCACCAAGTGATCAAAAGCCGCAACACGCACCCCTTCTTCAATGTCCTCCATCTTCATAATTTTGTCATAAAGCTTCTCCACATCAAGTTGATTGTTTGAAAAAATTTTGAGAGCACTAACCACTTCTTGAAGTTGTGCTGAAATGTGTTTCATTTCCGATCCTTCGTCAATTCGAGACCTCTTTTGATGTGGCCTTGAGCCCAACGAGGTACCACTCTCTTGGAAGGCACACTATCATTAGTCATACTTGGTTGTCCACTTTCCATTGAAGCATCAACATCGATGTTGGCAAATGTCTTGGAGAAGTTCCCCCGTGCTAAATCTTTACCCACTACTATAGCCATCTCTTCATACATATCAATTTTTCGATTCAAAAACTTTTCATATTTTGGATATTCCTGCAAAGATCAGATTATAGGGCCAAAAAGTTAGTTTGTACAGAGGTTGTATCATATTAACATCCTACATTGGCTACTTGATAGAGCTTTAAGTTGGAAGCTGAAACATAGTTACCTCACAAGCCTGTTTCAAGATTCAGCCACTAATCTCATTGTCACTTTTGGACCATTTCCTTTTTCCTAGCAACAGCTAATACATATTCTTAGACAATTAACAAATAATAGTAATCTATTCATATAATGCAGGAAGTATGCAAATGAACAATATTGGTCAGTGCCTTATCATATTAACATAGATCCAGAAGCATAATTACAGCTAAGCAAAACAAGAAAAGAGAGAGAAAATGGGGAGGGACAGTTATTTAAGGGTGAATAATAACATGTTTCTAGGTGTATAAAACAGCACTACCTTAACATAAGTAGCATATGCTGTGGGAGATGCTGTCACCATCTTCAAATTATCGTTCCATCCAAACCCGGAGTTGTTTCAGACCGTTGATATAGCCACCCATGCATTCCTCACAGTTTTCATACGATTCTCCACATGTTCTGAGGTGCAATTGGTTTGAAACTTCTCAGAGATAATCTTTGCAGCAGTCACAAAAGAACTTGTTCGAAATGTATTATTAGGCCGGTTTCCCTTTTTAACTTCTTCGGCTAAAAAGTCGAGTAATTCCTTTGACATGTCCTTTGACCAGCGAAAGTTGGCCTTTTTCTCTTCTTTTATAACCTGGAACAATCACTTTAGCATTAGAATCTGGAAAAAAAAAACAACATAATAATATATAAGAAATATAAAATTGATGCAGAACACTAAATAAATAAGTTGAAACAGGTAATAACTCTAGTAAGGTATCACATATGAAAAAGTTGATAGAAAATACATAATCACTGGAAATATTGTCTTTAAAAAAATAAAATGTTATAGAATTAAAATACATAATTTATGAACTAATTATCTTAAAAATGCATATGCTAAGCCCATCAAATACAAGTCTTCTTGTATAAGTCCACATCGCCATTGCAATGGCCTTTCTCTTTCTTTCGATTTGTTGATTTTCTTCTCGCTCTTTCCTTCGAGTACGTACTTCCCCCATGTGTTGTAAATCTTGTGATGCCATCTCTACTTCAACTTCTCTTGTAATTGGGTCATTTGGGTCAACACCTCTAAGGTAGTTATGTAACACGCAACATGCTAGAACTACATCTACTTGGGTTTCATACGGCCAAAATGGCTCAGCATCTAAGACACTAAATCGCTTCTTTAATACTCCAAATGCTCTCTCCATAACCATTCTTAGTGAGGAGTGTCGAAGATTAAATAATTCACGTTCATTCTCAGGTGGATTGGTTGTATACTCTTTCAAGTGGTAGCGAATACACATATATGGAGACATGAATCCTTTACGGTCACCATACCCCGCATCAGCAAGGTAATACTTTCCTACAATTTAAAGAGATTTGTCAAAGTTACTAACTTATAACCAATGCATAAAAGAAACCAGAAAAAATAATAATATTAATACCTTCAAGAACCTTAAATCCCCTTTTGAGTGCATCTTGCAAGACCTTTGAGTCATGAGCGGAACCCTCCCAACCGGCCAGCACATACGTAAATTTCATATCAAATCAACAGCAGCTAGCACATTTTGGGTTGTCCCACCCTTTCTACCACGAAAGCGACCTTGCATTTCAATGGGGATAGATGCACGTATATGTGTCCCATCTATAGCTCCTATGTAATCCTTAAACCAAGGAAAAAACCTAGGGTTGTTTTGAATTTCAAAAGGAAGTGGAGAGGCTTGTGGTTTAACAAATTCTAGGTACAATTTAAGGATGGCTTTAAGAACAACATGGAAGTAATGATGTATGGTCCAAATTGATCGGAAAAATCTTCCCCCCGCTGCCCTAAATCTTACATCAACACCTATTCGAGTATTTTCTTTCAAAAGTCCTCTTTCAACTAGAATTTTACACAAATTGAAAAATGCTTGAGGCCTTATACGGATCTGACCCAAACAATGAGTATCACCACAATACAAAACACTATTAACAATCTCCGACCTCAGACTATCTCTATTAATGAAGGTTGCCTAATTATTCTTAGCCTTCTTGTTTTAGACCTACGCTCGTTAAGAAAAGCAAGAGTACAAGCAATAACAGCAGCCACAGCGCCAATAACAATGCCTTTAATATCATTAGTCATCTACATCAATTCCATAAAAAAAAAAGGTTAAGCATACTTATATGTATATTAATTCGAAAGTGGTTTTTGGGCAAAGTTATACCTTAGATGATTTATGGGTAGACAATCCACGCTTCGGTTCCATAACTAATACTAATCTGAAAAAAGAAAATTATGGTGATTGATGGTATTATCAAAGTGATCAATCTAACTAGTACATGAATGTAAACCATTATCTTTTCGATTCGTTTATTGCAAAAAATCACTAGATTACCATATCCAAATTAAACCTCACACCCAACACTGCGCCCCTTCCTGCTTCTAAATAAAGTAAAAAATCCAACTAAATTTTCACCACCAACTTCATACAGCAGCACATCATTGCACATACAAACAGCGAGCTAAAATCAATTTTGCTCAAACCACACTAGAAGAAAGCAGACGACAGAAGTCCAAACTAGAGCTGAATTTGCGCCGCTAATGGAAATTTACAGCCAACATCATAATAAGCATATTATCGATTATCAAATAGTCACATACATATATACACAGAAGCTTCATCACATTACACTGGAAGCAGCGAAAGTACAGAAGTCCAGCAATTGATTTTACGTGCAAACCCTAATTCCCAAATCAATAGCAAAAAATCAACCAAATTCCAGAATTCTTCATTATTACTTAACTTGTTCTTTAATACAGAAGAATATTAACAAACCCTAATTAATCACAAACCTAACCTAGAATTTCAAGAGCAGTTGAATCAAATAAAGAAGCTAAGCAAACAATTTAAGAGAAGAAACCGAATAAATTGGAAATTACCAACAGATCTTCACGCCGCCGAGAGAGCACGAGCTTGAAGATGAAAGAGAGCGCACGAGCTTAACGATGAGAGAGAGAGCGCACGAGCTTAACGATGAGATAGAGAGCACGAAGATGAGAGAGAGCTTGAAGATGAGCGATGCCAGAAAACATGGAATACCAGGTTTGTTTAGGGAAAATGATTGGGCCTATATGGAAAAGTGTTTTTCGGCCCTATTTTCCATTTTATGGGCCGGTTTAAAACAAACAACAGAAAACAAGAAATCTGTTTTCCGGAAAAGGCTTTTCCCTTGATACAAACACGGCCTAAGAGACTAAAAAAACTCTTGGTAGGCTGGTAATAAAAAATAGAGGTGAAATTTAGCAAAATTTGACCCATGCATGAAGATCATTTTCTAAATATAAAACATTCTTTGATTAAAAAAAAAAAAAAAAACCAATTAATACAAACACCGTGTTTGACGTACCATGTTTATTTTGTATGGATTACTCGTTCTAAAACGAGTTTAAAACTCTACACCATACCTCGTACAACTGTTAAACCAAAAATCCCTCCCCTCTAGAATAATGGACGTATTCTAATCTAATTCTACTAAGGTTTGGTATGAATTTTTTTGGTCTGGTTTGCTGTAGTTGGACCACCTTTCAAGTAATACATCATTTCAGGGAGTAAACTTGTTAAATTATTTTGTTCTTTTAATTAGTCCATGTTATCTATACTCAATTTAAATAGATATTAGTCCATTATATCTACTAATAAATTTTATGAACAAATAAAATTGATTGAATTGCAGGGAAGTTTTGGAAGAGTACAGTATGAACGTGAAAACGTTGCATGACAAATTGATCCAATATATGGCACGATGTTTGAACTTGGAAGAGAATAGTTTTGTGGAAGAATATGGAGGAACATTACAAGTGATTTCGAGATTTAATTTCTACATACCATGTCTTTATATTGACCAAATTCGAACCTCGAGCAAACATGCAGACTCGGCTGCCATGACTTTTCTATTGCAAGATAAAGAACTTGAAGGCCTTGAATTTGAGAAAGATAACGAGTGGTTTAAAGCTCCCGTTCTTCCTCATGCTATCTTTGTCAATGTTGGCGACCAAATGGAGGTACGAGTGTTTTTTCGGTTTTTTTTTTTTTTTTTTTTTTTGTTACGTTGTATTATTGTTTTGTTATCCATAGAGAGCCACAAAGTGCAGTATGAAAATTATATAGGGTTTGATCTAGTTGATTAGTTGACGGTCAAACTCTAGCTGTGCCTAATTTTTGAAATTCATGATTTTAATTTGCTTGTGTAGATAATGAGCAACGGCATCTTCAAAAGTGCGATACATAGAGTGGTGCCAAACCCGGAAAAGGAAAGGATCTCTCTACCATTGTTTTGCGGCCCTGCTCAACATAAGGAAATCGGACCTCTGAAAGCTTTGATAACGAAAGATCAACCAGCTATTTACAAAAGCGTGAAAAATTACAATGAAATCTTTTTTCGCTACCATCCCACGGGCATTAGACCCATCACAACTGTTAAGATGACCTAAGCTAATTGAAAGAATATAAAACCAACCATTGATTGGTTTTATTTTCCATCACTATTATATAATATACTTTGATACAATGTTCTAAATAAATGTTATACAAATATACATGAATTTGTAGGTTTCATGTAATATGTAGCTACCTTTTGTAGTTTTGCACGTATAACCCTTGCATTTGTTATGTAGTTGTGTATGTACCAAATAAATTATATATGTCGTGGTTTAATTATGGATGTTGAATAATACTCTGTAACAATAATACTTTATTGTAATTTGTTATAGTAATAAGTTTACATGTTGTATTGAAAAGGAAAATACAAATTTTAATGAGGGTGGATTGGACTAATCAGAAAAATCTCAAATACTTGTGCATGTATAAACTAATAGACCATCATGCATAATCGATTGGCTTGACATTGAATTGCAATTGTGATATAATTAGTACTACATTGTAACGCCTATAGTTACCAAGCATGACCTAAATTAGATTTTAATCACATGCAATGGTTTATATATCGTATGTGTACATCTAAGGTAGAATCTCTTTAATTAGATCGATGTGTAAATGTATATAGATTTATTGATTGATCTTGGATGGGTAGTTAGAGTTATTAATAAACATATGCCCTACTGCCTTGAGGTTCTGGTGAGAATCACCTTTAGGTGAAAACTTTTTATGGTGCAGATCTTAAGATTTGACAACGGTTCGATATATCTGACGGTCACGATATAAAACATTTCATTGATTGTAGTTTTTGTAATATTGAAGAACTTTTAACCAAAATTTATGAAAATACCCTTAATGAAACTTTATATCAAAGAGAACACGATCTAAGTTGGGTCTAATTAATTAAAATTCTCTAATACAACGTGTATATTTAAATCGTTACGTTTTCTGTGTGAGAGTACCTCTGAAGCCCTGACTGGTCGAGTAACCACTGACCGACCAAGTAACCCCTAACCGATCAAGTAATTCCTGATTAAATAACCCATGACCGACCAAGTAATCCCTGAATAAGTAATTTCTGCCACACGGTGTGACCAACCATAAATAAAAATTAGGGAAATTATCAATAGTACACCCAAGGTTTGGGCCTTTATCAATAGTACACCTGCTAAACTATTGTTTATCAGCGGTACATTTAAGGTTTTATACCATTATCAGCCGTACACCTACCGTTAGACAAACGTTAAAAAAAACGTTAGTTTTGGCTTTTTTAACTTAAAACTTGACACGTGGCGGCCTGTGATTGGTCCAAAAATAATAAAAATAAAATAAAATAAAATAAAATTTTAAAAAAAGTTAGATTAATAAAATAAGATAATTTTTTATAATTTTTTTAAACAACATTATTTTATTTTTTTTCCTTTTTTTTCCCTACCTCCTTCCTTTATCTTTCCTCCATCCTTCCTCCTCCTCCATAACTTCCAGCAGCCAACCAGACATCCCACTCCCCTCTGACCACCCTTCCCCTTCTCTTTCCTCCTTCCTTTCTCTTTCCTCTTCCCTTCCACCACCATAAATTCCAGCTACAAGTAACCAAATCCGGCGCGAAGTGTGGATTGAACGATGATGGTGGGTGGTGAATTGTGGTGGTGCGAAGTAGAGATTGGGTGCAGGGGATTTGGTGTTGCTATTGGGTATGTTATTTGTGGTCGAAAGTGGTCGGACGGTGGACAACTTCTACAATTGTCGGCCACTGATGGTGGGTGTTGAAATGGAGCAGCGGTGATAAGGGCGGCTGCTTTGGTGGCTGCTGGGTTCGTGAATTGGTGGAGGGTGGTGGTGTTGTTGGTTTTGTGGGGTAGTCGGGTGGTTTCGAGGATGGTGGCTACGAGAAAGGGGAGGGGCAGCAAGGTGGTTGTTGGGGAAGGGGGCGGCAGCCGGCGAGGAGGGTTTGGCTAGCCAGCACCGGGGACAAGGGGGTTGGGATGTCTGGGTGGGCTGCCGGAAAAAAAAAAAAAAATTATATGTTGTTTAAAAAAAATTATTTAAAATTAAAAAAATTATCTTATTTTATTAATTTAACTTTTTTTAAAATTTTATTCTATTTTATTTTTTTGGACCAATCACAGGCCGCCACGTGTCAGTTTTTAAGTTAAAAAAGCCAAAACTAACGTTTTTTTTAACGTTTGTCTAACGGTAGGTGTACGGATGATAATGATATAAAACCTTGAATATACCGCTGATAAACAATAGTTTATACTATTGATAAAGGCCCAAACCTTGGGTGTACTAATGATAATTTCCCTAAAAATTATTATAAATAAATAAATAAAATTAAAAAATTAAAAATGATTCCAAAAAAACCTCAGTGCTGCACTGCACTGCTGCTTATACTCCAACCGCGGTCGTGCTCTCCTCCATTGCCAGTTGCCACCCTTTTCTCTGCTCCTTTCGAATTCATCAAATTTCTCCCTTCTAAATGTTCTGATCCTTCGCGATTACTGGTTAGTTTTTCATTTTTGTTCTTTGATTCTACTTTTTTTTTTTTTTTTTCAGTGATTATGATTCTGTTTTCTGCTTCTTGTAAGCATGTGTGCTTCCCCCCCCCCCCCCCCAATGTTTCATGTTTTCATGTGAATGTTAGAGCCCTTATTCTTGTAATTCATTGCAATGGATTCATGATCTTGTATCTTGTATTTATTTATATATTTTTATTTTTATTTTTGGGTGGAAGACTCGATTTTTAATTGCCCAAAGTGGTTGAATTGCATCCCCTTGTTTTTTAAATTTTAAATTAAACTATTAGTTTCAAGATTATAATTTTTGATTTGTGAGATGATTGAAAATTGAAATAATTCCCATTTTGAAAAGAAGGGAAGGAATTCAACATTTGAGAGGAATTTTTGTTTAGCTAACTAGTTAAAATTTGATTTAAGTAACATTGTTAGTGGTTTTAGTATTTAAACTCTACACCACATGAATTGAAATGGTGGTGATTTCATCCAATATTACTCAACTACAAGCTGAATGCAGTCATAGTATTCTTGTTGTTTATTCACAAACATTTAGGGGTGTAATAATTGGGTGAGAATTATCAATAGTGTGGAATAAGTAATTATTTTTTGCGTCTCTGCATTGATATAGACGGAATTTGATAACAAGTCTTATATATTGCCTCGGAAGACTTTACCAACTAAATTAGCCATCACAACTAGGAATAAGGATTGTTGATTGGATAAATATGTGTTTTTATTAAGCAAAGGGGATGTCCATTGGATTGGAGATGCTCAATGGAGGAAATATTATGGTTGGAGGGATTACAAACACCTTGTGACAAATGTATCTTTGGACAGATAGTGTATATTTTCATTCTTTGTTGAGGATGTAGTTTCTTATTTGGGTCTTTGGTCTAGACTTGTTTGGAGGAGAATTGTGTGCATTTGGTATTTTGGTCCTCTTTTCAACTATCCAATGACAAGTTACATTCTTCGTATATGATGGATATTCTTGTGCTATTTAACAGTTTTTGAGGTTTCACTTCTTTTTTTGTATATGATTCTTGGCCTTATTTCAACTTTTTTATTGATATTAGATATTTTTAAAATCCTCTTACATATTTATGTATAATTTCATTTCTTTCTTATGTTACAATAATGATAGAGTTCATTGAGAAGCAATGTCGGTTGGTTCATTATTGAATCTATCACACAACTACAGCACTGCATTGAATGAGACCAACTTGAACAGGCATTGGACTTGCAATTTTGTGCTTGAATGTAAGGCTATAGGTTTTTCTCAAACCAAAGATGCTCTAAGAGTCACAAATTTGACCTTGTCAAATCGATATACTGATGTTTTCCTTGTGAAAAGCTATAATGACAAATCTACAAAAACACTGTCTGATTTAGAGGACAATGGGGTTGTAGAGGATTCTGGAAACGGTAATGGGAATTTTCCACCAGAAAATGGAGGTGATGGCAGCAGTGGTGGTGGTGGTGGTGGTGGCAAAGGCGAAGGAGACGATGAGGATGAAAAGGAATTTGGTCCACTATTGAAATTTGAGGATGTGATGCGAGAAACTGAGAAACATGGGGTGACTCTTCCCTCGGATATACTGGAAGCTGCTAAAACTACAGGGATAAGAGAACTTATACTGATGCGGTACTTAGAGTTGCAGGTATAGTTTTTTCATTTTCAAAAATTTGGAATTGATTTCCTTTGGCAAAGTGAAGCTCTGAAAGTATGAAAATTATTACTTTTATTGATTATTATTTTGATTCTAATACGAGGAGAGAAATAGATGAAATTTGCTTGAAAATGAATTGTATTTGAATATCTAAACTTATGTTAAAATGTCACTTTTTATAAATTTGGGTTTTTCTCAATTACACGAAAGATGAATTTATGCAATGAAGGAAAATGTGTTGCACAGATGCTAATAATATTACTTGAAACCGGATATATTGATGTAAATGTGAAATGTCTATTTTTGACACACGTTTGGGTTTCATGCTTTTGTCAAATTGGATATAATTTTCAAATTGGTTCCAGTTATGGATATTTATTCATATTTTATTTTGTATTGATACTCAGGGATTATTTTGGCCACTTGGCTTTTTGATGAGACATTGTTCAATGCTCCGCAATAGAATGATAGCAGATCCTGCATTCTTATTCAAAGTTGGGACTGAGGTACGTTGATAATATATTCTTGTGAGCCAAGAAGGACCGAGACTTTTATGAATTGGGTAGTGGTCTATTCACCTGAATTTCACTTATCTTATATTATGAACTTATTTTATCTGAACTTATTAGCCTTTAAATTATCTTACTGAATTTATCAACCCAAAACTTATTAACCCTTGTATTATATTATATGCACCTTTTTTTTTTTTTTTTTTGAAGAATTATTAGCTGCAGTTATTAGCCCATATCTTATCTTATATGAACTTATCAGACCTGAAATAAGTGAGAATAAGGTAAACTAAACAGAGCCCTAGCATGCCCATTTGGAATAAATACAGGATAAATGTCTTGGATAGTGGCTAATTTGTGCCAATCGTTTTAATCTTTTGGGATGGGGACACTAATTGCTTTTTAAATTGCAGTGGACACTGAACAGACTTGTAATCAATGTCACTAACTCACTATCATGTTCGTAGCTGTATAAATTTCTGTGAAGCCTAGTTTTTTATCTTTATTTGATTCTGTACATTGTGTTTAATTTCATAAGTATAATGTTAGAGATCTATGTGCTTCAAAGTTCAAAAGAATTGTTTGCATGGCCATGTGTATAATCTTGAAGCTATATTTTTCTTTGCTGTGTAAAATGGTGATTTGTGCATTTATTTATGAACTCCCATCTGGAATGCTCTGAGTATTTTATTGGTTGTGTTGAATGATGCAGATAGTTATAGATTCGTGTTGTGCAACATTTGCTGAAGTTCAAAAAAGGGGGAAGGATTTTTGGAATGAGTTTGAGTTGTACGCTGCAGATCTTCTAGTTGGTGTGGTTGTCGACATAGCCTTGGTTGGTATGTTAGCACCATATGTTCGTATTGGGCAACAGACAGTATCAAGAGGTTTACTGGGACGTTTTCAGCTTGCTTGTCGTAACCTACCTAGCAGGTAATTGGAACTAAAAATGTTGTGATCAATCTTCTCTGACATCTAGATATAACATTGCTATTTTGATGCTATGGTGCTTGGACCAATATCCATTTTCAGTGAGAAAGTATGTGTGTAGGCTATAACACTTTGTTTGGATTGTAAAGAAGTGAGGAGGGAGAGGGCATTTCACCACTCACTTCCCTTAGCAGAACATTTCAATTTTAAAATGAAGACGTTAAAGTAATTTTGAAAATTCTCCCCCTTGCCTTTCTCATTAGCACTCGTTGGCGATATCTTTCCTGTAGTTGCCTTATCCCTCCCCTAATTTACTTACCAGCATTCAGAATATTAGTTGCTCTTCCTTGGGCTGTACGAAGTGATTTATTGGGATCCGGCTGTGTATTATTTCTTTGGTTTGCATGTAGCACTGTTTTTAGAAGCTAAACATTTACATGTTGGAATTGCAGCGTCTTTGAAGCTGAAAGACCAGGATGCAGATTTTCAGTAAAGCAAAGAACTGCATCATACTTCTACAAGGTATGACTTGGTTTGTATTAGTTTTTTTAAGAAAAAGCTAGTGTATAACACATAACTTAGTAGCTTGCGTGTCCTTACGTAACAGAGCAACTTTACCTTAGGGATGCTAGTTGGTCCCTGTATCCATTACAATTCTACAATTACACTGCCTGTTCTCATTCCATATATGATATATCTATTCCAAACCTTTTATGGAAATTTATCTAAATTATTATTTTTATCTTAATGCATGTAAATTATGTGCCCCCTTGTGACATGTTTTATTAGGCATAAATTTTTTTAAGATAAACATATCAACTTTGCTTCTAAGACGAGGGAAATAACAGATGGAAACTAAACATATCAACTTTTAGCGTTTTATTCAATGCTCCCATTCCTAGGGTACAAATGATCCTTGCCTTCCCCGTCATCCAAGCTCCCTCAGGTTGCATGATGGTCTTGTAAGAAAATCCTGAGCCAAAAGACTCTTCAAACCTCCCAACAAGAGTTACATACATTTTTCCATGCATTAAAAAAGAAAATGGTCTAGACAAGTAGATAGTGTAGGATTTGATCAATAAGTATAATGTTATGGTGAATGATGATTGGTTGAAGCTTCATCAAGAAAGTAGTCAACTGTAAAATCACATTTGATTGAAAATACTTTATTGATAAATTAATGTAAATTTACAATTTTGACATGCAGGGTGTATTATATGGGGCTGTTGGATTTGGATGTGGAATTGTTGGACAGGGCATTGCGAATATGATCATGACTGCTAAACGGTAATTTTCTAAGAACCTGGCATTACATTTTGCTTGTCATCTCACATCATGTTATGAAGTAATTGTATCATCTAGCCCTGAATTCATTGTAGTTACTCTAATTGTAATTAAAGTAAGTAAAAATGGTCAATTAACACATGGCTGCATAGCAACAAGTTTCTATATCTGTTGATAACAGCTTTGGTAAATATTTTTTTCCCCTATTGTTAGATGAATATAGAATGAGTTTATGTGGTTCAGTAAACGATGGATGAACTACAGTCTTTACTTTCTTTTGTTTTCAAAAAACCTTACCAAATATTTTTTTCTAAAAGCTCTGCACATTATTTCTAATTTCTGGGAGAGTTAGCTCTTGGGGAACCATAGAATATGTTGCAATTGACAATGCTTTTGTAAACTAAGTAGCTAATAAGTTTGACCATTGACTGGATGTATATGAAGTCAGATTTAAAGCATTTGTGGAAGACTTAAAGTACTTAGGAAGCAATGGTGAAAAACATCTAGTGCTTCTAAAGTTTGAATCAAATTTGAGTTGGAGATACTGCTTAATGTTCAGATAAGCCAATATGCAGCTAAGTACATTAGAACCTTTTTTGTAAGTTAGCTGTACTTGCTAGAAACTTCCCTGGCTGTCTGATGGCATACTCATCTCCACCACACCCCCCACCCCCCCCCCCCCACCCCCCCGAACATGCTTCTGGGGTTTCTGATTGTCAATTGCTTGTAAACGTACATGTATTTTCCATGTTACTTTAATTTTGACATTAGATTTGTGTATTGAAATTGCTTAATATCAATTTTTTTTTCTTTGACAGGAAGATTAAGAAGTCTGATGATGATGTACCTGTTCCCCCACTTGTAAAAAGTGCTGCACTCTGGGGTACGTTTGAATATGTTTTGCACTTTACTGCTGTGAAGTGCGTGGAACTGTCTTCTTATGATAGACCTTTATGTCTCCCTTTTATACTTGTTATTTCTTCTCAATATTTTGACATTAAATTAGTATCTTATGCTTTTCTGCTTTCTGTTTTGTTTGGCTTTGATCACACGACTGTTTTGGTATCCCTATTTGTTCAAAAGTCAGTATCCAGTATGATGGTGCTTGCTTACAATATTTTGCGTAAGCTTTGGCTTTGAGTTCAATTCACAGTTCCGTTTGAGGCCAAAGTAGATGGTGCAATCAGTAGCTTGCCAAGACTAGTTTCACATTTCCTCCCTTATTAAATGCAAGGCAATTCATTGATAATTGATGGGATTACTAGAAATAAAATTTCGAAACTTGAAAAAGACAAGAGACCTTGGCCAATGATCTTTACTAGCTACGAGATCATGATAGTCATCTAGTTTGAGAAACCGCTGCCAATAGAGAATTTTATCAAAGCTTCTAAGTGGGGGAAAAAAAAAAATTGGGACCTTAGAATATATATCAACAGAATTTGTGGTTTGTACCCAAAAAAAAAAAACAACATAATTTGTGGGAAAGATGTCTCCATATATATGAAAAGTCCAGTGCCATCAAGGACATGCCGTGAGATCAAGTAGTGTCTATGTATTAGAAAAGTCTAGCGCCATCAAGGACATGTAGTGGCAAGTTTCAGGATTCTAATCCAAATTTCCTGAGATCATTGGGTTCTTGTCCTTCTCAGCTTACACCGCTCCCCCATGATCAGTACTGAAGTTAATTGAGTGTGCTACTATTTTCCAACTAAAGGAAGAAAGGATTTGTTTCTATTGAAGGGAATGGTAAATTTCAGGGTTGTACCAATTGATAATTCTTTTCTCATCTAATGACCTTTCTGGTAAAACTTGGTTAACCACATCTTTTTTCCATCTTCATGCACCAAGACTTAAACTAGAAATTTTATCCTGTGTAGCTGAAATATCTTCAGAAGATGTTGAGTGTTGGCAATGTGGTTGATTTTTTATTTTTCTTAAGTAGGACATGCTTTAGCAACTAGTGCGTGTCCTGATCTGTCATGCTTGTTCCTTCTTTATGTCAAGAATATTTCACTTGCAATGTTTATGTTGTGCTTTATTAAAAGTCTTAACTGTTTGATATAATTAAAATTATGTGTGCTTCATGACAATATATTGTGTCCTTTCTACTGTAATGTTGCTTTTGCTTTTGGAAACAGGTGTTTTTCTGGCAATCTCCTCTAATACACGTTACCAGATTGTAAATGGATTGGAGCGTGTAGTTGAAACATCACCATTGGCGAAGAAAGTTCCTCCTGTTGCAATGGCTTTTACAGTTGGTGTGCGATTTGCCAACAATATCTACGGTGGTATGCAGTTTGTGGATTGGGCTAAATTGAGCGGTGTGCAATAGCTTGATTCTCAGTCTTGTAGCCAAAGCTTCACTCGCACCCGCATGTCCTTTCAGAGAACAACAATGCTGCAGTATTGAACCTCACAGAGACCATGGCTGACTTGGTTACATTTTCGGATTTTCCCTAACTGTTCTTGCATCGCTTATACAGCCTTTGGTAGTGCCACGAAGCAATTCAGTGATGTTCGTTCTACTGTGTGCTGTAACAAGAAGCAGCAGCCAGCAGGGCAGGTTTTCTAGTTCTTTATGTTATCTTTCTGTTCCATATTCAATTAAGTAAAAGGATGAACACCTGACAATTTGGAGTTAGATTACTATAGAAACTGAAGACATTTTTTTCAAAATTTCGACTTAGCAAAAGGTGTTGCCTGATATTATGTGGAAACAATGTAGATTACTTGATTCTGGTTATATGTAATTGATGGATCATTTGACAATTACAGGAGATCTAAATGCGCAGCAAGTGTTGATCAGAAACAGCAAATTTGCTTGTTTTTCTTTTTCTATTTTTTTCAACTCTCCTGTGTTCTGTCTTCTTACGTCTAATTTAAAATATGAAGTATAAATATATTTTTTTTATCTGAAATTTTTTATTTCTGATGAGGGATCAAATCTTGTAGCTAGGTAAGGTTAAAAATAAACGAAGATAATTGAGGACAAGCCCTAGCAAAACTAATTCTTGTAACTAAATTCCAAAAAGAAAGAATACAAATACGAGTACATGAGAATTAAATTTTATATTTACATCATTGTCTTTTATTGCTCTTTCTACATACAAATACAATTACATGCATGAATAACATTGCCAGCCATACACTTAAGTTTGCTATTACGGAATATAAACCTTTATCGGCAATGAAAACAGACAAACAGTTTAATCTTAAATTTTTCCTAAAGAATCTGGATGCTAGTAATCTAGCATTGTTCACAATAGTACAGGAATACTTCGTATTAAGCAGGGAAAAACACATACTATCCAGTTTGCAGTACACCAACCCGAAAGATTGAACATAGCATTGCAACTATTACTTAAGAATCTCTGATTTGAATGATACATAAATGGAGTATACAATTGGATAGTTCAACACTACAAAACTCTGTAATGTCTTCTACTAAAAATTTGTTCATCACTGTAGGTTCCTGAGTTTCTCTCTAATTAAGCTGGTAATTGTATCAATATGTTCACTGCACTTACGAGTAAAAAATCCTGGAGCAAGGAGCAGAACTACAATGGAATCACAAAGCTCTTTTGCCCCAGGAAGAAAATAGGCTTCAACAAAAAAAATCAGCTCATGGGCTTCATACTTCCTCGACCTGCAATGAACTCAGTAGTTAAAGACAACTGACCATATTATAGAAACTGCAGTAACTAAAACAAGTCCAAGTAGGCCATTTTTGTTGCTATTTTTGGTGCACAACCCATAAATGATGGAAAGTGTGGAGACAGGTTCAAAATTTTTCACAATCAATTGGAGAGATTCACTGGCAAGTTCACATGAGACTATGAGATGCGTCGCAAGCAATGAGCTCCTCTATAAGAAATAAAGGATGACTTAACTCCCTCTGCTTAGAACTAGTTGTCACATTGTCCTAAGACTCCCAACCCCTCAATATTATGATCATGATTTTACAAAAGGACCAATATAGTCATTGTGTTAAGTCTAATTTTTACGATGTTGAGGATGTTTATATAGCAAATGAGTGTACCTTTGTACTTGTAGGTACTTGTTTATTTAGCCAGTGGAACGCCAACATAAGGGCGAGTCCTTTCAATTTGGCAGCACCGAAGTGTTCAGCCTTCGACATCTAATTCATAAACACCCTTAAGCAAAGTGCTAAAAGAGTATCCCACAAATCCTTCCAGAGTTATAGAATTTGATAGAGCCACAACAGAACCTAGTAACAGTCCTGTCATTAGGATCATGCGTGACAGACTTCTGTCCCAATCCCAAAAGTGAAAGAGAGGATGGTGACGAAACAATAAAAGATGAGTAGTATGAAGGAAGCCTAAGGACATCTCCTAAATTTGGACTTACATACTGGTAACATTGCACATCTCTAGCAAGGATAGGAGCCTCAGAAAAGAGACTATTAATGGAGGAAATAGAAATTCATGGGAATTTCAACTTCCCACAAAACATGAGAAGTAAATTCCCTAGCCCCCCCTTGGTCAATTGATATTCATGGGAATTTATAATTCCCACATTGCCAACCAAACAAGTTATGGAAATTCCTAGGAATTTCATTAGAGAAATATTTCATTAGGGGAATAATTTCCCATGAAATAACAATTCCTATGGGAATTTGTTTCCCATGTCAACCAAACGACCCCTTAATCATGATGAAGCCCTCCCAGAAAAAGCTAGCTAAACAATGAAATCACATTTCCTCCATCAAATTACAATCAAACCGAAGTCCAATCCAATTTGACTCTCAAAGGTGTTCCCCTAGACTGTGCATCTTTCAATATTACTAAGTCAAGCATCAGAATCATAAATGATTTTTATTTTTTTCTTAAATTTGGATTTGCACTGGTCAACTTTGGTGGCTGATATATATCCCATTAATGCTTTCCTGGTTTCCCATATAGATAAAATTTGTATTTCAGAGAAATAGCGCAGAGAGAGCAGGTTTGCAATAAACAAAATAAGGGCCGGCAAAAGGGAGAAGAGATCTGTGAATATTATGAACAAAGTATTATATATAACAAGGAGTGGAAGTTTATGGCTGTATATAACTAAACAGATCATGTGCATAGGCAGAATCAAAACTAACCAAAAATGTCAATAGCCTAGCTGCAGAGGAGAAGTGACATCCAAACAAATGATAATATTAATAAAATGTTCAGTTACCTGAGGTAGGTTCATCAGTTCAAGAACAGCTGCTTGAGGAGTCAACTCATTGTCGATTATTCTGGCTACTGCTGTCAAAACTGGCATCTTGACTTTATATTTTTGGGCCAAAGCAATGACAGCTCCAGCTGTAGCAACACCTTCAGCAACCTGAATAATGAAAGATTCTTCAAGGATGAGAATCAAAATGCACAAAATTCTTGAAAAGACATAGCGGAAGATGCTGGTTTCGCACCTGATTCATTGAGCTCAGTATATCTTCAAGTCTCTCCCCTGACCCAAGACGAACTCCAACTGTCCTATTTCTTGAAAGTTTAACAAAGCATGTAAGCATAATGTCTCCAGTTCCTGATAGCCCTGTAAGTGTTGCAGACTTGGCGCCCATCTACATTGCAGAAGATGAAAGGAGCGTAAGTTGAAGATTGGATGCATTGCCCTGTCAAGCCACATCATCCAAGAAAAGAGAGAGAACCAAAGCAGGGTCAGGGCATGAGGAAGTATCAAAACCATTTTTTGCCAGGAGCATATGGCACAATTCCTGATTTAAAAAGTATGCGTTTTATACAAATTTATAGCTACAAGTGCTTGAAAATGCCAGCTTGTTTTTGGTTTAAGAACTACCATAAGTTGAAGATTTCCTCTCCATTCACGTTGGAGAAAAGGCCAATAATAGAGGCAGGATATGAGGAACAAAACAAAACTTTTTAAGGATCAACAGGCAGATTTTGTGAGTGAAGAAAAACTTGCTTTCTGTTTTCAGTGCAACTAGTGCTAAAACTTGCAACGTTCATTTTCTTCTAAAAACTACCATATTTCCACAGAGAAACATGGACATCTTAAATATAAAATGGCTGATGAAAAGAACTCAACGACTCTATACCTTTTTAGCTAACCAACGAATTTCTGAGCAACCTTGAGCAACAAGAGCAGCCATGGAATTATTGCCCAGATCCATCCCCTCCACAATTCCAGCTGCTATAGCCAGAACATTTTTCAGTGCACCAGCAATTTCAACCCCTGTAACATCACTGAAGCATCAGAGCTTATGAGTTGAGTAAGGTAAGCAAGCTGAGAAGTGAGAATACAAGAAATTGAAAATCTCTATAACCACAGATCTATAAAAGGCCAAGATCCATTTCACCATTACCTTTGCAACTTCATCATACTTTCTCAGTCCCAAAATATTTTCCCTCTGGAATATGTGACTTGCCACAATATGAATAACAAAGTGCAAACGGAGCAATATATATTTGGGATGAGAAGCTTCATTAAAGTATGCAAACACTAATTTATAGATAGCGTAAGAAATGATAAAACATTGTCAATTTCGCTTAAACCTTGCTAATCATGAAAATCTACAAAGACTACAAAAGTATGCTACATACAACATATCAACTTGATCTTAATTAAATGAGGTTGGGGGGTTCACAAAAAAGCTCTCACATTTTTTGTCAAAGTGTTGCAATTTTAGTGTAACGGAGGAAGTAATAGATTCCCGATTAGCCTCTTATTGCAGTTTCTTACAAAAGGGTGAAATATACCTTGAAGTGTTGATTCTTAGCCTTTCAGAAGCTAGAAGCTGCTGAACTTGATTCGCCAATTTCTTGTCCCTTGAAGCAACTACTAGGGCTGTAAGATTAAAACTTAGCATAAGTGGAAAAGTATGGAGAAATAATGACACGATTGAAGCAATTTGATATGCTAACACTTTTAGTCAGAAACACAAGGGACCTGTTGGCAGTTTGCTCATCAATTCCGATGCAAATGAAGGCCCTGATAATGCAACAAAAGGTTGGCGAGGATTTTTTAATGCCTGCGGAATGATTTGAGACATCATCCGTAGTGTATTAAGCTCCAAACCTTTGCTAAGTGAAATGAATGGCAAGCCGGGATCAACATAATCCACAATGCTTTCAAGAAAAGCAGCAGTAAACTGCAAAAGATTGAAAAACAATGGCCGATTAGGCCACATGTGCACAGCAGAGTAAGAAGACATAGAACATGCATTCTCACTCTTCAATGAAACACAAATGAACACGGCATACAAGTTTACTAAGAAAAAGAGGCCATAACAAACTAATGGATAAAAGATTGGAAACCTGCACTGGTACAGCATGAAGGCAGAAATCAGCACCTTGCAGAGCATACTTGGCATCAGTTGTGGCAATAAGATTTTCTGGTAGCTTATGATTTGGAAAGTATTTACTGCAATGAAACCATGAAAAGGTTGAATACAAAATATCCCTGTGGAGAGCCAAGTCTTTGAGCGAATCAAGTCAAGGCTTTACCAATTGAGATGGTTTTGATTAATAGATTGACAAACATGAGGATCACGTACGAGCATACTGACTTCCATTTCTGCTTTTCTATTTGCAACATGAGCTGCCATAGCTGTACCAAATGAGCCACCTCCAAGCACCACTACCTATAAATAAGGCAATACTAAATAATAAGTTAAAAAGAATTGCAGCATAGATTGCAGGTGAGACCAAACAAAAGAACGTTATTGACAAGAATCAACCACATATATAATTTTTGACATTATCAACATGCAAAAGAAACAAACCCAGACTGATTAGCACTTTAGATACAAGTCAAACTACAAGGGAAAAACCAATGATTTAGAGTAACTAAGGAGGAGATGGTATCAATTGTTGCCACGAAGAAAATTTTCTTTATATACGATATTCAAGTTAATTGAACTTATCCAAGCTTCAACTTAAACAATAATGGTTTCAGAAGTAACAATCAGGTGCTGAATATGTTCCAATGCCAGAGGAGAAATCAAATCAAGAGGTGTCCAAGTTAATATAGTAGTATTATTTTAAAGCAGGATGCCAAATAACCATGTAGAAACAAAATATCTGGTCTTATGATCCAATAAAAATATTTTCAATGGATAATTTACTTAAAAAATTATGAAATCTGGTATTTACAAATGAAAAATTAAGTAAATAAATGACACCATCAACAATAAACTACTAAAGAATACTAGGTAACTATACTACAACTCTTATGAAAGGAAACTACTGAATTTCTAACTCGGTTAAAGTCTTTGAGGTGGTACAACCCAAACCCAAGAATTCAGATTAATCTCGTCTACATCATTGCCCTTTGCGACTCCTTATACACCCAAAATCAAAAATCACCATAAACTCAACCAAGATTACAAAACAGGACAGAACTTCACCACAAAAATTATCAACTACAGTAATCTTTGCATCATATCATTAACCAAATCAAACCCACAAATTGCTACCTCTACAATAAAGCTTCAACCCCAATTCAAAAACTGAACATTACCAATGCAAATATAATACAACATTAAATTGAATACAACAAAATAACCCTAAATAATTGAAAACAATAAAAGAAAAAGAACCTTTTGAGTGCGTTGAAGAACATCAGGTTTAGACTTAGAACGCAAGGAACGAGACCAACGAACAAGCTTCTCCCAAGCAATTCTGACTGCCTTTCTTCGATCTTTCTTCTCTTCAGCAGCAACAGCAGCAGCAGTAGAAGCAGTTTCTTCATCTGGGTTTTGTTCAGAATCATCAGAAGGTGGGAAATCAGCAACTTCTGCAACCAAACATGGCCGCCATTGTTGGGTTCTTGAAGCAAGATTTGAGCTTCTGAAAAAAGGGGGTTTTGAGTGGAAATTTTCAGTTTGGAATTTGAGGGTGTAAGGGAAATTACAATACTGATGAGTTTGAGTGTTTGAATTGTTGAAGATTGGTGAGAAAATTTTGAGTTCTGAAATAGCTGCCATTTTTTTTCTTTTTGCTGTCTAAATTGTTCTTGTTTATTTTTTAAAAAAAAATTTGAAGGATAGATTGTTCTTTTTGGAAGTTTATTGGAGAATTGAATTCGTTGTTCTTCCCTCACACAAGAGAAGAGTGTGGTTTTGCAGCACGTTTAGTTCAATTTTATGGAGGTTCATCACCAATCAAAATCAAATAACTGAAATGAGGAAGGCTATTTTGGTAATTACCTTCTATATTGCGGTGCATTTTCGTCAATTGGATTATTCGATTTAAACTTATTCGATTTAAACTTATTCAATTAAGCTTGTCCGGTTAATCATATAACTAAACTAAGGCCCTGTTCTTTTGAGCTGCTCTGCTCTGTTCTACTCTGCTTTGCTGAAATCTGTTCTGCTCTACTCTACCCTGCTCCGCTTAAAAATAATAATAATTAATATTTAATAAAATAATTATTATTATTATTAATATTTAATAATAATAACTAATATTTATAGATAATAATAATAATAATAAATATTTAATAATAATAATTAATATATAATATTAATTGATAATAATAACTAATATTTAATGATAATAAATAATATTTTATATTATTTAACACATTTTCTAATGTTATAAAAAGAGTAAAAAAATCTAAAAAAAAAATCAAATAATAATAATAATATTAAATTTAAATAATAATAATAATAATAATAATAATAATAATAATAATGATAATAATGCGATGATAATAATAATAATAGTAATAATAATAATAGTAATAATACTAATAATAATATTAATAATAATGATAATAATAATATTTAAAAAAAAGAAGTAGTAGTAGTAGTGGTAGTATAATAATAATGCTGAAATCTGCCCTGCTCTGCTTTGCTCTGCTCTGCTTTGCTGAAATTTGTTCTGCTCTGCTGAAATATGCTCTGCTCTGATCTGCCCTGCTCTGCTCTGCCCATAAGCTCAAAAGAATAGGGCCTAAATTATGCTACTACTCTGGAATGTGCTGAAGCGTTAGATGTTCGTTATGCCTTCCAATTGGCTCGAAGACTGGATTTTACAAGAGTGTGGGTGGAGTCAGATGCAATAAACTTTGTGCAAGCTATTCGATCAGATGATGGTGGTCAAGCTCCTACTAGTGTAATTTTTGATGATCTTCGGAAAGATAGTTTATATTTTGATGCCTATTCTTTTTCTCATGTTAAGCGAAATTGCAATATTGTTGCCCATCTTGCTGCGAGAAGGGACACCGATTGTAATGTGAAACATGTTACTTTGAGTTCCTTTCCCCAAAGCTTCACCACTTTGGCGGAATTGGATTTAACTTAATAACACGGGTAACTATCTTTCTTTCTTTCAAAAAAAAAAAAAAAAAAAAAAAAAAAAAAAAAAAAAAAAAAAAAAAAACTAAATTACATTAGTTATTACAAATATATCCATGTTATGAAAATAAGGGGAAAGGGAGAATATTAGAGAGAGATGTAGATGGTAAATCCTTGTTGTTGTCTTCATCCATTTCATTATACCATCTATATATATACACGATGTGAACAATGTAACCTATATGGACAATAAAGAGTCCATTCATGTGGGGATTACCATGTGAGCTAATGACATATGGGGGTTACAAGGAAGTTACAAAGGTAGTCATATTATTGAGGGAGTTACAAGATATAATGGGCATACACAATTATTATTTTGTAACACTACCCCTAGCATGCCCATTATCTAAGAGAGATTTAATGCGCTTATATGCTGCCTCATTTAAAACATTTTCAGGAAAAACCCTGTGAGAAAAAACCATGGATAAGGGAAAAAGAGTGTAGCGCGCAGTTACTCCCCCTCATTATTATATCACTGGAGATCTTTGAGACGAGACAATCCAATCTGATAAACTAGCTTTTTAAATGTTGCAGTTAGAAGAGCCTTAGTAAATAAGTCTGCTAAATTCTCACATGAACGAATCTACAAAACATTTATATCTCTATTCTTCTGAAGATCATGATTGAAGAAAAATTTGGGTGAGATGTGCTTTGTTCTGTCACCTTTGGTGTATCCTTCCTTAAGTTGAGCAATACAAGCTGCATTATCCTCATATAGAATTGTCGGTGCCTCTTTCTCGGATGATAAACCACAAACTTCTTTTATATGTTAAATTACCGACCTTAGCCATACACATTCACGACTAGCTAGCCTCGTGAATTGCTAAAATCTCAGAATGATTGGAAGAAGTAGCTGCAATGTTTTGTTTCATGGAATGCCAAGAAATGGCAATACCACCATATGTGAACACATATCCAGTTTGTGATCGAGTATTATGTGGATTAGATAAATAACCTACATCTGCAAAACCAATCAAATTTTCTTTGGACAATTAGGAAAGATTAAACCCATATCCTTTGTACCTTGACGGTAACGAAGTATATGTTTAATCCCATTCCAATGCCTTCGGATTGGACATGAACTAAACCTTGCTAATAAATTAACTGAAAATGATATGTCAGGTCGTGTATGACTTGCAAGGTACATTAGTGCTCCAATTACACTAAGGTATGGTACTTCAGGACCAAGAATTTCTTCATCATTTTCCCAAGGTCGGAAAGGATCCTTCTCTTCATCAAGTGATCTTACAACCATAGGGCTGCTCAATGGATGTGTTGTATCCATAAAAAATCTTTTAAGAACTTTTTCTATGTATGTTGATTGATGCTCAAGGATTCCATCATCTAGGTGCTCTATTTGTTACCCCAAGAAAAATTTTGTCTTTTCAAGATATTTCATTTCAAAGTCTTTCTTTAAACAATCGACAGTCACCGAAATCTCTTCAGGAGTTCCAATGATATTCAAATCATCAACATACATTGCAATTATAACAAATCCTGATCCAAATTTCTTTATAAAAATACATGGGCCGATAGGATCATTCTTATAACCTTCTTTTAACAAATACTCACTTAGACGGTTATACCACATACGCCCAGATTGTTTCGATCCATAAAGAGATTTGTTCAGTTTAATACATAAATAATGTTCTCGAGAACTAGACTTTGCTGCTTTTGGCAGCTTAAAACCTTCTGGGAGTTTAATATAAATGTCATTATCCAGTGGGCCATATAAATAAGCTGTGACTACATCCATCAAATGTAAGTCTAGTCCTTCTCTTATTACCAGACTAATTAGAAATCTAAAAGTAGTTGCATCCACTACAAGAGAGTATGTCTCCTCATAATCAATACCAGGTATTTGTGAGAATCCTTGTGCAACTAATCGTGCCTTATATCTTACAACTTCACCCTTTTCATTTCTCTTTCGCACAAAGACCCATTTATATCTCACTAGCTTTACACCTTCAGGTGTACGAACTACAGGTCCAAATACTTCTCTTTTTCCAAGAAATTTTAATTTTGCTTCAATTGCTTCTTCCCATTTTGGCCAATCATTTCTTTGTCTACATTCTTCAATGGATTTTGGTTCATGATCCTCATTATTAACCATAACATCTAATGCTACGTTGCATGCAAATACATCATCGACGTCGATTTGATTTCGGTTTCATGTAATTCCAAACATGATATAATTAGTTAAAATTTCTTCATTTATCAGGTACCTGAATTTCTTCTTGTATCATGTCTAAAGTCTCTTCTAGAGATCATTCAAAAAAAATTTCTTCAATTTGACCATCATCAATCATTGCTCCTTTTCTTTTCCGAGGATTCTTATCTTTGGAACCTATTGGTCTTCCACGTTTCTGACGTGGTTAGACTCATTAGCAAATTTATTTTGTCCTTCCGGCACATCTATTTTAAATGGAGCATTTACAGCTGGAATATGTGATTTAGTCACTCTTTTGGGGTCAGCAAACGAGTCTGGCAATTGATTTGCTAAACTTTGTAAATGAATTATCTTTTGAACTTCCAGTTCACATTGTTTAGTTCGAGGATCAAGATAGGATAATGAAAATTCATTCCATTTAATTTCCTTTTCCGGCTCTATTTTTTCTCCCCCTGATGTTGGGAAAAGTGACTCGTTAAAATGACAATCTGCAACACGAGCCGTAAATAAATCCCCTGTTGTAGGCTCAAGATATTTAATTATTGATGGGGATTCAAATCCAACATATATTCCCAACCTCCTTTGAGGACCCATCTTAGAGCGTTGTGGTGGAGCTATTGGGACATAAACCGCATATCCAAAAATTCTTAATGGAAAATATTTGGCCTGATGCGAATTAGTGCTATTGCATGTAATGTAGCATGTCCCCATGCAGAAATTGGGGTATTGGATTTCATAAGCAATAATCTAGCAATTAACTGAAGACGTTTAATTAATGACTCTGCCAGACCATTTTGTGTATGAACATGTGCTACAGGATGTTCAACATTTATCCCAATGGACATGCAATAATCATTGAAAGCTTGAGAAGTAAATTCACCAGTATTATCAAGACGAATAGTCTTAATAGAAGTATCTGGAAAATGTGCCCGTAACTTAATCAATTGGGCAAGTAATCTCGCAAACGCCAGGTTACGAGTTGATAACAAGGACACACGTGACCATCTAGTCGATGCATCGATTAAAACCATAAAATATCTAAATGGTCCACATGGGGGATGTATGGGCCCACAAATGTCTCCTTGTATACGTTCCAGAAAACTAATTGATTCAAAATTTATCTTAGCTGGTGATGGGTGAATTATCAACTTGCCTTCCAAGCAAGCAGCACATGAAAGATTATTATGAAGAATCTGATGGCTCTTCAAAGAATGTTCACATGAATTCTCAATCATTTTTCGCATCATTATTGAACCAGGATGGCCTAACCGGTCATGCCAAACAACAAAGTTATCAGTAGACTTCTGGTTTACTATAGCATGAGTTTCAATATAATGGTATTGATTTTCGTGTAGTACAAACCAGTGGAGAATGTAGGGAATTTCTCCAAGATGTGTTTTGTGCCTTGAGTTATATTTGTGATTTGAAGGAATTCATTATTTTCTTCATTGATTGTCTCAATATGATAACCATTGTTGCGAATATCTTTAAGACTTAATAAATTTCTTTGAGATAATGGGGAATATAATGCATCAATTATTTTAATTTCAGTTCCCCAAGACAATTTATGTTGGCTCTTCCGGAGCCTTCAATGATATTTGTACTACCCGAAATGGTACTCACATTAATTCTTTTCATCATCAAATAAGAGAAATATTTTTTATTCTTAAGTATTGTATGAGTAGTTGCACTATCAGCAAGACATAATTTTTCACCATTCATAGCAAATTGAACTTGAGTAGGATCCATGTTCTTCATGAAATAAAAAACAAGTCAAAATATTAAGCATAAAATTAATGATTATGAAATAATAAATCAATAAAAACACCCAAATAGTTCATAAATTCATAAAGCATATAAAGTCCTTATTACAACCATAGAAATTAACTTAAGTAAATCACTAGATTAAGTCTAATACTTAAAACTGACACAAATTAATATAAATTTAATTATTCCCTTCTGGGGCAGTGAAGAAATCAACAACTTCTAAATGAGTTGTACTGCCAAAATCTAAATTATTCCCTTCCGGGGAAGTAAGGAAATCAGCAACTTCGAAATGATTTGCATTGCCAAAATCAAAATCACCTTCACCATCTTTAAGAACAAGGTTTGCCTAAACTTTCTTTCCTTTCTTCAATGATTCGTGGTAAAATTCTACAAGATGCTTTGGAGTTCTACAAACCCGAGACCAATGACCTTTTACTCCACAACGGTTACATATATTGGTCTCACTTTTCTCTTTATCAACTTTATCATCCCTACGTTCCCACTTCTGGTGGGAATGTGAGTTTGTGAAATGATGACCTCCATGACCTCTATCATATCCACGTCCACGACCGCGCCATTGGCCACGACCGCGATCTCTACCTCGACCACTACCTCGAACACTTCACTACTGACATATATAAAGCAAATAATCCAAAAACTTTATCAAAGATAATGACATCATGATTTAAAACAATCCCTAACAATCTAGCATCATACGATACATGTCAGAAGCAAACCACAATATCCAATCAATACTACACTAATGCTTTGTATAAAAAGAGAGGCTCGTAACATTGACTGCCATACAAATAGCTTCGATTAGAGTATGGTTGCTGATAACATGTTATGAAAATAAGGGGAAAGGGAGAATATTAGAGAGATATGTAGATGGTAAATCCTTGTTATTGTCTTCATCCATTTCATTAGACCATCTATATATATACATGATGTGAACAATGTAACCTATATGGACAATAAAGAGTCCATTCATGTGGGGGTTACAACGTGAACAAATGACATATGGGGGTTACAAGGAAGTTACAAAGATAGTCATATTATTGAGGGAGTTACAAGCTATAATGGGCATACACAATTATTATTTTGTAACTATTCATAACGTAGAGAGAATATTCAATGCGTATATTAACTACTCCGTATTTAACTAAACTAAAATAATTATCGTATTTTATATTTGATTTCAATTGGCTTAAAGCCAAACTTCAAACAAAGTGAAAAGGGTGACTTCCTTCAAAAAAACAAAATGTGAAAAGGATGACAAGAGCAAGTATTTCTAACTTGCTTTTCATTGTATTGCCTAAAAGTCCATTAATCATTTGTTGAATAGATATAGTTGTCATCTAAATTATCTAACAACTTTTTTTTACCATAAACCTATAATAAAGTACACTACACACTTTTACTAACTAATTAATATACAATACAAACAATGATAGAGAATATTTTATAAATATTCTCCTCTAGGTTTAGGATATATTTTGTATAAAATTTTCTTTATGATATCTTTACGTATCTTGTAGTTACCTAATATGATTAGGTTTCTCATTGTAATTCTATAAATATTGATCAATGAAAATCACTCCGATTAAGGAGTTTGATATTATCTGACATGGTATCACAGCTTGGGTTAGATCTTGGGATTGTTTAGATCTAAAATTTTCTCTTCCCCTGCCGGTGGGTTTTTTTACAAAAAATTACACAAAACACTTTTTTTTGCTTTCGCGATTTAATTATGGAGTACGATGGTTGACCAGCACCGGCAGCTTCTCTTGTGCTCCGACTTCCCCACACACAAAAGATTTGTGCAACACCTCTCCCTCTTGGTTCTCCACCTGATACGCTACCTTGCTCACTCATAGTCCTCCTTCTTTAGCCTAATCTGTGAGTGAATTGCAAGCTTGCATAACGTATCGCCGTCTCCAATGACTTATAGTAGTCTTGGTTGAACCAGAATCACGAACCACCCTTTTATTAGTCTTTTTCTCGATGTCTTTGTTGGTAGGATCTTCCTCGGCAACAACAACACCACCAACAAAGTCGCCCTCCACCACCTTAATTAGTTGTCGTCTCGCTCACTCCGAGCCCCCTTCCCTAGCGGAGGTCATATTCTTTGGTTGGAGCCTTATTCAACTACAGTACAACAACTTAAAGAGGAGGTGTTAGATTTTTTTTTTTTTTTTTTTTTTTTGCACTAGCAACAATACTTTTTTTTGACTTTTTTTATAAATTTATTTTTAATTTTATCACAAGTGCATAGCCGCAACTTTGGTTATTTTTGGTGGGATTTATCTCTTTATGTGGGTCATTTTTTTTTAGAGGTAAATGCATCAAGTGGTTAAGTGGTTGGATTTTAGTAGCTTATTGATCAATTTTATTTGTGTTTCCTCAATTGTGATTTCCCGTAGTAAGGTAGTGTCTTCTCTTCGATGATGGTTTGATCCCTTAGCTTCTTCTTCTCTAGATCTGCAACTTGGCCCAAGTCTATGCGCTGAGAGATCTGCAACTTGGCCCAAGTCTATGCGCGGCTCTTCTCCTTCTCCTTCGGCCTAACAACGCTTATCTCTACTGTACGTAAGTCTTGGTTGTTTCTTCTCATCGTCGTCACCGGCACACGTCTCTACTACTCTTTTGATCATGGGTTATCATACTATCCTTACCGTTCGATGCATGATTCAGATTCCGAGCGTTCGATTTTCTCCCGCTCCGCCTGCGGGGGTGTGATAGAGAATATTAATAGAATATTCTCCTCTTGGTTTAGGATATATTTTGTATAAGATTATCTTTATGATATCTTTACATATCTTATACTTACCTAATATGATTAGGTTTCTCATTGTAATTCTATAAATATTAATCAATAGAAATCACTCCGATTAAGGAGTTTGATATTATCTGACAAACAGCTACCGTTACATTTGATCAAGCAATCCAAATGAATCAAACTGTTGATCACTAGACAAAGCTAGTGAAAATTAATTAATAACTAGATATCTCTAAGGCCATGTTCACTTCATCTTATTTTTGCTGAACTGAAATAATTTTTGATGAATTGATATTAATTTTACTGTTTCTCTATTATTTGTCTTCTTTGAAGTTACTAATTTTTGCTAAACTAAACTTAATTTTACTTAATTAAAATTATTTTTACTGAATTGAACGATTTATTTTAACTAAACATAGATTATTTTTACTGAATTGAATTTATTATACTGAACTAAAATTATTTTAATTAAATATTATTTTTTTAAGGTTAAGTGAACATGGCTTAAACTTGTAAGTTTTAATATTGTTTAAGGACTAGTCTTATTTAGGGATACAAGTTGTATCAACAATTAACAAGAATTACAACTCCGTTCACACATATGCTTAGAGCATCTTTAAGGGTGAACATTTTAATAGTTCACAATGAGTGAACAAATAAGGTGGTGGCTTAATGGCAAACTCTTTAATTGTTCATGTTGAGTGGTCATGGGTTCGATTGCAGGAGCAAGCACTTGCATGAATTAATTCGTTGTGGGCCCCACCAATATTTTGGACTGATATTCATGCAAAACGACGTCGTTTTGCTGTTTCATGTTGCAAAACGACGTCGTTTTGCTGTTAAAGGTCAGAAAAAAAAATAGAAATCAGCGGCTGGGAGCGCGCCACTTGGCCCAGCCGCTGCTTGACACGTGTGTACTGTTTTAAATATATCCGTTGTAATTTTACAACGGATATATTTTACAAAATACAAATCAAAAAAAAAAAATTACCAATGACTCTATTTTTTTCCCCTCTATAAATAGACACCCATATTGATATACTTTTTTCAACTTTGAAAATTCATTTTTTTCTACTATATTTTTCTCTTCAAAAATCCCCTCTATAATTACCAATATTATTATTATTTATACCAATATTAATATTATTATTGTTATTATTATTTTTAATTATTATCATTAATATTATTATTATCGTTACTATTATTTTTATTATTATCGTTATTATTATTATTATTATTATTATTATTATTATTATTATTATTATTTTTATTATTATCGTTATTATTATTATTAATATTATTATTATTTTTATTATTATCGTTATTATTATTATTATTATTATCGTTATTATTATTATTATCGTTATTATTATTATTATTATTATTATTATTATCGTTATTATTATTTTTATTATTATTGTTATTATTATTATTATTATTATTATTATTAAATTTTTATTTTTTCCAAATATAAATTATAATTATGGATTCTAATACCAACCCCAAAACAAATAGAAAGAAGAAAAAAAAATTTGGGTCAAAATATGATCCCGAATCAAGCCAATTTTCCTCCAATTCACCCAAATTTTTCACAAACACCCACAAATATTCCCCATAATTTTTCTGGAGTTTATCCTCAAATACCCCAATCAAGTTTCCCAAATAATCCACCAAATTTCCCTTAAAATTTTAATTTTTCTCAAAGCAGTTCAAATTTCCCACATCCATCCATGATACCAATGGGTTACGGTGAATATGGTGCTGCATCTGGTTATTTTCCGTCACAACAACCGAATCCCAATATTTGGGAATCGAGCAATGTCTTATCTGAAGAAGATGAGGCAAATGAAGAATGCGAGGATGATGGTGAGGGAAATGAAACTCCTTCTCCCCATCAAAACTTCACTCAAATGTTACAGCGACACAAATTGTTTACAGTTGTTTTCTTTTCTTTTCTTTTGGTATCTTTTGTGACAGGTACGTAACAAACGGTTTATGATTAGCCTAACTCAACAAGCCCGCAACCAAAACCAACCCAAAATCTTTTCCATGTTCCCCGTGAGAATTAATTAAACCCTTTGCCATAGGGTTGGGATCGGACTTGGGAATTGAGAGGCATAATTTACACTACTTTTGAGTTTCATCCACTAATCTATTAGGTAAATTTACTAGCAATAGCCTTGTAGGAGTATTCAGCTATAGTTATAGCTACATCCATGTATATATAATAATGGATCTAAATATGTACATCGCTAAATTATTAGTTTTCGTCTTGATTTAGAGGCCACTGATGAAAATCAAAATATGTATTCATTTTTAATAATAAGTCTTGTGTATGACGGGTATACGTTAATTTTATTGTAAAATGGTCAGTGTCGAGCGTAACTTTAACTATTTTTATGGTAACTTTAATAATTTAAAGAATAACTTTTAATTTGTCGTTGGTTTGAATTTTATTTTAATGTGTAATTTCTTATAGATTCATGATTACATACTATAACGACTAATATGATTAATCTAATACATTATAAGTTTTTTGTAAGATAAAATTTATCATTAGAAAAATAATAACTTTTGTAGCATAAAGGGTAATTTTAAATACTTTTATGATAATTGTAACCCGTCTTACTATAAATTAACATACACCCGCCTTTTTGGAGAATTTGTGCATTTTTAATGACTTATAATTAAAGTGAAAGACACATTAGATTTTGTCACTCTTCACCAAAACAAATAGACCTAAAAATGATATGAAATCACTCTTGTCCACCTAAAAAAATCCAAAATACCCGCTAAAACCTAGCCTCCTCTCTCTCTTCTCTCCTAAACTCTAGTCTTCATTATTAATTTTGAAGGGGCTTCCATTGGATTTTTCATCGGTGGAAAGTCCCAATCTTTATTTCTTTTGTTTTTTAGGTTATAATAATGTCCCCCTCGAAAGAAAGGGTTTATCACCTTCGAAATACAAGGTTTTTTCGATCTTCTTCGAAAGATAAGGTTTTATTTGCGCTTAATAGAGTCTCTATTTATGCGGGGCTACGATTGATTATGGCTCGGATTCGGGTTATAAAATCAACACAAGAATTTTTCCTCACAAAATTATGAAGCAACGATGGATCCACTCAAAAAGTTGTATGAGCGAGACAATGAATCGAGAATGTGCTGAAATTTAATGTTATATCTATGTATTTGGATTCTTAGCCCTTCCCCGATTAATTCTTGTTTAATTTTGTTAAATCTGTTTTCATTATTGTGAATTGTTAATTGTAGATGTCGTATGACTTTATTTAATGAAATTTAATGTCCTGTAGGACTTCTTTCAAAAAAAAAATTTTAAAAAATGATATGATATCTAATTAATAATCCACAGTAAAGCTTAATTACATCGACTGCATGCTTAGGAGACAAATTAACCAGCTTTCAAAAAAAAAAAAAAAAAAAAGGAGACAAATTAACCATGAAAAAGTCAATAATGTCGCTTATGAATTTTGATTATTACTATAGTCCACGCGAATGATCATTTGATTGACATCTTACCCCATAATTTTTTATTTGACATCCTAAATTCCTATTATACACCAAGTCGTTATTGGTTTAACATGGCCAACCATTCTAGTTAAAAATTTATATGATCAATGAACAATTTTGATTTCTCATATTTTCTTCTATCTACAAACTGAAATTCATCGAAATTCTAGAGTTTAAGTTTAATCATAATTAAGGAGATGCGATAAGGCCATTTAAGTGTTGCAAATAGTACGTGTTTGAATATCTAACAAGAAAATTTCGAGGTATGTTCATTAGATTGAAGATAGCTAGATAATTAAAAGATGAATTGTATAGATATTTAATGTATGTGCTTTGTATTTTTTTTTTTTTTTTGACAATAGTAACAACCAAACAGAAAAACAACAAACACACCAATAAAAAGTCAAAAGGACCAAAACAAAATCCTACACTCGCGTGCTCGTCTTGCAAGCCAATGAGCTGGCCCAATCCAGTCTCGGGGTACCTTAGAGATCCTGCAAACAGAGAGACCCTCAAGAAGACGACGAATATCACACGGTAACCACAAGCAAGAAACATCTGCCGGACGATCCTGATCAAGGAGAGAAACCATATTAGCACTATCCTGACCAGTGGCGGACCCAGGAATTTCCGACTGGTGAGTCACAATCGATAATCAAATATGTAAAAAAAAATTTTTACCAAACAACCAAATAATAGTACTAAAAAATACATCCAAATATTCAAACAATACAAAATACAACCAATAGGCAGCATCCTTTTCCACACTATACTCAAGCCAAGTCCAAGTACCAAACCACTTAGCACAAAAGCGACGGTTTTTGCCAAAAATAGAAGTTTGAGGAAATACAAAGTCTTTGGGCTGACAAGGCTTTCTTTGAATGTAAATTCTTCTCACTAAATCTCTATCGTCTTTATGAAATTCACTCATCTTTCTCCTCTTTCCTGGATCTTGTGGAAGATTAGCAAATTCATGTTCACTTAATCTTTCATCAAAGATTGGGGCATTAGGAGAACATTGGTCTTGTTCATTTTGAGGGGAATTTTAAGTTGAATAATGAGATGGAGATGAATGTTGTTCACTTTCTTGAGGTTGAGATATAGTTTGTTCATTTTGTGTTGGATGTGGAAGAGAAGTTGGAGTAGGATTCTTTTTAGCAAAAAAGCTAGTAATGTTTTGCATTTCATTTGGAATGCGTTTTCTCTTCATTCTGAAATTACAAGACTAAAATTAACAAACTAATAACTAACAAGCTAATAAACACCCTAACTACTGTTCTCCGTGTAATAACAGTTTAAACAATTTACAGCAACAATCACAAGAAAAAACTTAAGAATGATTTAAGGTTTATGTAACCACAATTCAGACACAATGTTTTACAATTCCTGAATCCGCCTAGTCTATACGGAACTTCCAGCCGAATATGCGACTAGAACCACTAACCAGTCCACACTGTAATCTAATTATAAATTTATAATCCTCCTTACACTAATAGCTGTCTTATACAATGTCCGGCATCAAATAAAATAATAAGTTCAATTTAACAGTCAAAACACAAATAATGCAAATTCAATGAACATTCATCGTATATACTAATTTTAAGCAACAAGTAATGCAAATTTGATCAGAAATTCACACAAAAATAAAAGAATAAATTGATGATTACCTTGCCAGACGGCAGACGCTGATTGAGGCGAGTAGGCGGAGCAGCAGGGCCAGCACTGGAGGCGACGAGGCGTGAGCCGATGAGCGAAGAGGAAGCGTTAACTACAAATCAACCAAAGTTTAAACCAAAGTTTAATAAAATTAACTAATTAGACTGAATTAAATTGAAGATAAGAAATTAAAAATAAAAATTAGAAATCAACTTACTAGTGAATTAGCAATTGCGTCGAAGCGATTGCGAAGAGGCGAAGAGCAGTGACCACGGAGACGGAGCAGGAAAGCATCAAGCAGGCAAGCAGCAGAGGCAGAGCAGGCGACTGGAGGGTGGCTGGGTGGAGGCAGTCTGGTGAAGATGAAGCGAAGAGGAAGTCAAGAGGCGAAGAGGGAAGAGCAGCTGAGGAGGCAGTGGGCTAGGGCTTGAGGAAGTGTCGGGAAGTTAGATTTTTTTTTTTTTTTTTTTTTTTAAAAAAAAAAAACTTAAAATTTTTTTTGGGCCCTGGTGAGTCATTTGACCCACCAGGCACAAGGCCCAGTCCGCCACTGATCCTGACCCGTCTCTACTGATTAGAAAGGAGCTGAAGAGAGAACAGACCAGCTTGATCACCACGAGAAACCCACTCATCCGCGATAGCAAAAATGGTGGCAGGAGAATACAGCGCATGCCTGAAAATGAATTGGTTTCGCGGCAGCCAAATAGCCCATAAGAGGCATAAAAAGGAGCGTAAATCCCTCCATTGTTTAAGATGACTGAATTCCATAATTAAATCCGAGAACCACAACTCAAAAGGTTTCCCAAAAACGGAAGGACCATCCCACGACGAAGACCTGCAAGTAAGAAGATGTCGAATAAAGGAACAATCCCGAAAGAGATGAGAAGTCGATTCAGGAGCTTCCCTACAAAAAACACAACTGGGATTGATCGGAACACCTCGCAAGCAAAAGTAAGCTAAGAGAGGTAAGGCATTATGGAGAATTTTCCAACAGAAAATTTTCAGTTTCGGAAGAATAGGCATTCCCCACAACTTTTTCCACTAAGTGTCCGAAGTAGGCTGACTAACGATATTCTCCATCGAGAGACGGACGAGCAAAGTGTAGGCAGACTTAGTGGAGAAGCTGCCATCCCTCGTAAATATATGGGCCAAGTGCCAAACTGGACCATACAAAACACTAAAGGTTTCACGATAATGAAAAGGCGCGAAATGTCCAATTTATTTCCCCCCAACAAAATAACACCCTTTCCATTCTCTTTATAAGAAGCTAAACAGGGGCTACCCTCTTCCCACAACAACTCCATTACAAATCATCTCGCCATAAGTCAATCATGTCTTTAACCTCGACAACTAGGGGATCAAATGTTAGGGGGAGCCATTTTCACAATTCGGACTCATATTATTTGGGTGGCTGGGAAAAGGTGTAACTGTGGCGGCAACACCGTAGCGGAATTTTGGATTTCTCTATCGGAAACCAATCCTAGAAGGCCATACTACAAGTGCAAAACCTGTAACTTTTGGCAGTGGGCTAGAGAAGAAGATCTCATCAGAACACCCTCCGGGTAGGAATTATCTGGCAAAGGTTAGATACAATTGAGATAACTGTTACAAAGTATATCAAGATAGCCATGATTGTTGCTTTAATTTTATTTGTATTCTACGTTAAGGGTTGAAATCTCTTTAGGTCGTATGGTGGGTCTTAAGGTTTTAAGGTAGAAATCGGATTCGAATGCTGATTTAATTATAAATAAAGTGTAATGTAACCTCTAGTGTTAAATGTATGGAACTTCTAGTCTTAATGTAATGAGTTTAAATTGGTGGTGATTGGAAGAATTACGTTCAGTCCTTATTTTCCTAATAGTGTTGCTTATAATTCTAATCTGGAAATCTTTTTAAAACCAGAAATAAACCAAACAACATAACAATAAAATTAATTGGAAATCCTTGAAATTAAGCAATACATGCCACTACTAAGTCTAAAGTTTTAACTACTTAAACACAAATAATATTTGTCACACTAATAAAATCCATGACATATTAATTGGAAATCCTTGAAATTAATCAATACTAAGCCGAATGATAAACCCGTCCACTGCAATCTTCAACTCCACTGCAAATAGCTTAAAACTTCGCTGATGCACCTTCGGAATTGTCCTAGTCCGAATAATAAGTGGAATAAGATGGCAAAAACTTGGTACGGTATTTAGCACCAGCTTGGTTAGATAGCTGTTAAATATACACAACAATTAAAAAAAAACATATTGGTAACAAGTTGTAGACACCTAATTGTGTCTCCCCAAAAACCAAACTCAATGATGAGTACCTTTCACGTCTTTGATTATTGAGTTAGGAGAAAGAGTTGAAGAGTCTCATGAATTCCCTTTAGCCTCAACCATTTCTAGTCTTTTCTTAAATGTTTTAATTCAAAATCATTCATTTCGTGCCTTTAAACCCAAAATCATTCATTTCGTGTCTTTGAAAATCATTCATTTCGTATCCTCTTCATAAAAACATCGAAAGCAGTATATTTTTGGTCCATTATACTGGTCCAATTATTGTGTAGTTGGATGGGGATTGAAAATATCTTTGCAACGATATATTAGAAGCCCAAATCTGACTCAAAACGAATAAGTTATGGCCAAAATACTAAACCAAGCACAAACCGAACCTATGTCCACCTTACCTACGACCGAATGATCATGTGAGGGTCCAATACATTAATCCAAATCCTAAAAAAATTAGGATTCATTAGGAGCTTCTAGAATCCTCTAGAAGGTTCTAATTTATCCTTTCCCCAAAAGATAAAGATTAAAGAATTCGATGTTGAATAAAACATCTCTTTTTTAATAAGTCCTAATCCCGGTCAAAATTGAATTTTTTCCTCATAGTTTTATCCAAATCTTTAATGGTTGGATAGCCCTTGAAATTATCTTTCCAATGATATATCATAATCCCAATTGCGAGCTATAACGTAAAAGATATGAATGAAATACCAAACTATATCCAAAACTGACACTGTTCCACTATTTTGATCATATCTTTTATTCTAAAAATGATATCAATCTGATTTTAATTAGGTTGAAAAGTAGACTTTAAGAGATGTCCAACGATATATCATTTATCTTTTTCCAATTTTTGGATCAAAAGTTATGGTAAAAACAAAAAACGTAAAATTGCAAGATCATCCCGCCGCCAAAGCCGTCGCGCCGTGATGGACCTGTCGTGCCGCGATAGAACCTGTTTTACTTTGATTTGGATTTTGACTCTTTTCTGATCCTTCGACCCTCTTTTTTCTTATTAAATAGAGGTCGTTTCACCCAGTTTTGAATCACCAACAATCATCATCTAATCCTCTCTCTAAGCTAAAGCTTTTCTCTCTCTCTTCTTTCTTGGTTTCTAGCCTAGCCTAAACACGTCCTAATACACATCCTTGATACTTTCCTCTAATCAAACACCATACCTCCATCACGAGCTTCGAATACTCCTAGCCAACATCGAAGTTGCCTTCGACCTCGACGTGAAAGGTTGATAGTTTTGGGTTTGGTCCCTAATCTACATTTAAATTCTTATTTGATTTATTTGATTTAATCTTTATTGAAGTTTACTAACGTGTGTATTGTTTTGATAGAAAGAGATACGAGGCATCAAAGTAAGTAATTTGATTACTTAATTATTCTTTTAATTCCTAGTATCATGCTTAGGATGTTGATTTTGATTCCTAGTATCATGTTAGGATGTCTTTTTGATTCCTAATATCATTTTTAGGGTGTTAATTAATATTTCTAATATCATGTTGATTTCTAGTATCATGTTTAGGTTAAAGCTTTGATTATGATTTTTAGGGACATGCTAGGATTTGTTATTAATCCGTTTAGTATCATGCCTAGGATCTTGCTACTAATCATGTTTTGATGATTTTTTATTATGATGATGATTGTTGTGTCAATTATTATGTTGCTTGATTGTTATTGCTTGATCATGCCCCTTCTTGCAAGTTTAAAGGGAATTTGTACTTGAAATCACGCCTAATAAGATAATTGATAATTTGATTTAGGCTAATATGATTTTAATTCAAGTGATCGCCAATAATAGATTTATTTGTGCATTAGTAATCAACCAATGTAGATTAAACAGGTTTAAGGTTAAATTTATGTATGTATGTTGATCGGAAAGCGCACATGAAATCATAAGAATTAAGTAGAGGCCGATTTAGGGCGGATTCAATCTCTTTTAGGTTGGATTCGTACCATCATCCCTGAATATCCAGTCATGGTTCCAGACCACTATGGAGTTAGCGATCTCCGTGATTGTGAATGGGGTGTAACCTTCACACCCGTGAACGATTTACAAGTTCCTAAAAATTGTTGGCGACTCTTTTATTTCTAGCTTCCTTCCCTTTGGACGCCACCATGCTTAAAAGGATGATCACAGTGGGGCTCAAAAGGTTGAGTTTGAAAAATTCCCTACACAAGTATACTTTAAACAAATTACAAGACTAGTCTTAAGAAGTAGAACACTAGAAAAATTAATTAAATTCTAAGGCCATATCAAACAAGCAGTAGAATGAAATAAAGACAATTGGAAGATTTATGGTTAAAAAAGAAAAAATTTAATCAATTTATCAAGACCAGAATTTACCTCAATGGCAACCCCGAGCTGGTGACCATAGCCATGCTTGCCCCTCTGATTCACCCATGGGTACACATCTTGTTTGGCCCAAATTAGAACACCACTGTAGCCATTGTAGGTTCCAAATGCATCCACTTCATAAATGCCACTGAGCTGCTCAGTTATGTGGTATAGTATCGAATTATCAACCCAAGCCTCAGTGACTATGACAACGTCTGGTGTGTAGGCATTGAACAACTTTGTGAATGTCTCCTTGAAGCATGGTCGATGAACACGACGAGCATTCCAAACAACCACAACAGACCCAATGGGGAAATTTGGAGTTTGTGGCAAAGCGTTGGTCTTGGAACCATAGATAGACACACGGTGGTGCCTCACCTTGCTTTTTTCAAATATGCAAGCGTAGACATTAACATTCACCATCTTCATCTCATCATGCACCTCCATCACATGAATGTATGCACTTTTGTGGGAAAAGAATAGGTGTCTCTCTTGAAGGGGGAGGGTAAACAAGGGAAGCAACTCAATTCTCACATTTGGCTTCAAATCAAATATTGGAACAAGTTCGGCAGGAACAAAGGTTTCATCCTCACCTCTACCTTTTTTACAAACCCACTTGACAAAGGCACCCACACCTTTCCTCATGTACCCTTCCAGATCAGAGATGAGTGGGTAGTAAGCCGGCCGAGCATCATTGTCTCCTACCTCCATCACACTTTTACGAATGAAAGTAGTGGTGCGATAATCAAGGGATTCAAACAACTGGTCGCGAAGCTCCTTAACCGGGATAAGGTCTCGCATCTGGGAGAAGTCTATATGGTTGGCGTAGTAAGGAGTGTTATTGAAATTGAGCTCTGGTTCAAAGGTTGCAATGAAAGGACTAAAGTAGAAGATAGGTGAGGTTAGGTGTGGTTGCATGGTTACTCCCCTGACACTGTATAAGGGAGCACTGGGTTATTGGGGTGGTGGAGATAGGTCGCGGTTGTTTGACATTTTGAAGAAGATTGAAGTTAAGTTTTTTTGAGACTGAAGTTAAGTTTTTTTAAGATGAGAAATGAAAAGGCAATGATCTTTGTTTGGAGAGGTAAATTCAGCTACTAAAATATTGATTTTTGGGACTGACCTTTAAGCTACCACAATTCAGAAAAATTTAAACTGTCCTTGGTAATGAGAAAAACAGCCCAGCATATCTGATAAAATCTTTTAGCAACAAGTAAACCCTACTGACATACTGTTTATCTGGGTTGAACAAGTAAAGCCTACATTTGACACACACATTCTAGGAAAGGACCCTTTTTTGAAAAAAAAAAGTAGACAAGGAAACTTATTGTACTTGAAATATACTAAAGAAAAGGATATTAGAGAAACTAAGTGTACTTGTAACATACTAAAGACAAAGAAAAAGATTTGAGATTTGTTTTGAGGTTGCCCCTTGTATTATCTGTAAAAAAAGTAGTTGGGGGAACAATTAAATTTTTTTTACTTTTTTGAAGAAAGGCAAGCAACAATTTATTTCACCCAAGCAAGTAAGTGATCAATTTATGTAAGTGTAGGAAATAGTCATTGGTTTGAAGCAAATTTATTTTCAAAAACAAACTAGCAATTAAAAAAAGTCCCATAAAATCTGAAAACCAGAGTTACAGTGATACCCTACTAATATACTTTTTAGATGGATTGAAACAATGAAATCTACTATTGACACACATATTATAGGGTGTGGAACCTCTAACAAAAGAGAGGAAAGAGGACTTAATGGTACAAGTTATTATATGAAGACAAAAAAGAAAAAAGGAGAAATGAGATATGTATTGAGGCAGCACCATGTAATTGTGACAAGTAGTTATATGAAGCACCAATTTTTTTGAGATCAGTCATTAGGTTTTTTTTTTTTTTTTTTTTTTTTTTTTTTTTAAGGAAAATAATTTAGACAAAAACACTCCTACTTTGAAAAAAAGCCCTTCAAATCTGACTAGTATTGATATCTTCATTTTTAAACGTACACACTAATGTAAAATAAAATACAGTTGGAAGCATTTATTGTATAATTGGTGTTTCCAGTTTGATGAAAAGACATTTGAACTGGCAAGAAGATGCTCTTCAGCGTTTGGCTCTAGGCAAGCTCCATTAATTTTGGCTGAATTAAAGGACAGAAATGTAAGACAAAGCATGTAACAATTATCCTCCAAAATATCATTTTGATTAATTATACAAACATAGGGTAGGTTTAGCTGCATTGATAACAATTACATCCCCATCCATCTTTTATATATATATGCAGTGGTAGGATAACAATATTTAGTGACATTACTTGAGTTTTCAGCTGTTTAGGAAGCTAATGGGGAACAAAGGTAAAATTTTGTTTGCAAATAAGTCTTTAATCTTGTAATGCTGATACTAACACGTATTTTATATGGGGTGCAGCTAACAGCCGCGCTGAGAAGAAGAGGAAGAGGCTCTTGCGATTCGTAGGAAAGATGAAGAGAAATGGTCTCCACGATCTCAATGATGTCATCCGAAATGCCCACATGCCAATACATTACAAACGTATGATGACGGGCCATCAACTAGCAACTATTGCAAGGGGAGGAGAACTTGATCCTGTCAAAGGTATTGACTTTCACCCGGACTACCCTTTCTTGACAATATTTAGTATTGGCAAGCCAAGACACTTTCGCAAAGAGGCTTATTGTTTTATGTGGTTTTTGCTTCACGTTTCAAAAATTTGTGTAAGTTTTGACTTGAGACAATTGAAGAAAAGGCCGAACAAGTGTTACAACTTTCCCAATTATTGTGTGTGTTTGAAACGCTTCTTTGAATTGTTTGACCACCTTGAGGACTGGTATTACATGGCCGATGATGCCCTAAAATACAAATGCACCAACTGAGAGAAATATGGACTTCTTCTGTTGGGAAGGAAGTGCATTTTCACAGAAAAAGACAAGTATGAGATCACATTAGAGTGGCTGAATTTTTCTCAGGAAGACCCGATTGAGATGATAGCGAATGATCCAAATCAAAGAATGTACTTCAGAAGCAAAATGCTAGCTGAAAATGGGTGGGACGAGATGGCTCATCTTGATCTAGTTACTGCTAAGCCATTCAACTACGGTGATTACCCAATTGAGTATGTTCGGAAGTTAGATTACGTGAAGCAGTTGTTCGAAATAAAAACGGGGGACGAGTCAGCTGATGGGTGGGACACTAATTATAGTGACTTTTGGTAACTAGTGGAAATCAATTGTGCCTTTAAGAAGAAGTAGAAATATCAATGTTACAATTTATTGATCACTAAGTTTGCTGTGGAAATATTTAGTGCGTGAACTTTAGTTTGCTCTTTTGTTTGTGGTAATCTACTAAACCAGACTACTATTTGTATCTTATTGTGTATTCATATTTCCATGTCTTATCTACGTAATGCTATTAAGGTATTTTTATGTAAAGGAAACTGCATTTCCTAATAAACATATGATTTAATCATAGCATATATCTACTAATCCATGCAAAGCATACACTACCAGTTTAGTTATAGAACCATGCTAATCTAAAACATGCTAGCATTAAAAAAAAGCATAATCAAAATGAAATTGTTCAACCCCACACCCAAATTTTGATGTTCAGAAATAGTCAAAACATCTCCAGAGATACCACAGACCTCAAGAGAAAACAACACATAAATACTGTTTTCCTCTAAGTAACTGTGACACAACAACTGAAAGGTTACCATTGCATCGTTGTTTGAGAATTGTTCCTCCTCCCACCCCTTCGATCTTTTGGAACAATTTCCTCTAGCTTCGCATGGAGATCATTGTGGGGACTATACGCATCTTGTAGGAACAAATTGACCCTGAGGTGGCACACATTATCCTTAGATTACAAAACACAAGGAAGACTGTAAGGCGTTACGGACTTAAGTTATACACCAAACATTTAGATACTGGTTTGAAGCAAAGTTCATACCACTGTAAATGCAATTTTAAAACTACGGGCACAATGTTTGATGCATGCAAGCATTAGGAAACCACAGGAGTTGCTATGAAAATGCAAAAAATAATTACTATTCAATTTTATAGGATAAATTTGGCATATGAAAAATCAATGAAAAAGGTTTGAGCAGAGACATCATTCAACAACAATTACATATAAAGACAACAACAAGGATCAAACACAAACCCCGCAACTATCCGATTAAATTAACACAACTCAAAAGAAAAATCTAAAAACATACGTGTCTTTCTGATGAACCTCAAACACTCTCCTAGGCCAGTTGCACATGTTGCCCTTCTCCCACAATGGATCACTTATCTCAACAAGGACATCCAGTACCCTAATCTGCATCAAAAAAGAACCTACCATAAGTAGGTAACCCAATAGAATAATAAGAAATTTATGATAAAAATACATCCATACCAGGTCATCCACAGCTTTTGTATGTGAATCAAAGGGTTGGTCATATAAGGAATCAATAACCCAAACATGCCTGCCCTTCAAATCAACAGCAAGACACCACCAATGCTCTCCCTCCTCTTGATCCACCTCAATTACAGGCATGAAAACCTGACAAAATAATATCATCAGACAATTTGCTAAACTCCACTTGCAGATCAAATTTAGGCTAAAGGGACACACTGAACTCCCTAACAATCACTCACCGCGCGAATCTGGTTCAAACTACAGGCAAGGAATGTCTTCCCGTACTTCCTAGCCAAATGTTTATGGTCACCCTTTTTTAACAAACATCTAACCAAAGCAATGAAAAAAAAAAGTTATCAATTAACATTGATAAACCACTACTGATTAAAAACTCAAGATACTTCCGGCATAAGTAAGGTCCAGAAGAATACGCTTGTCATTTTCACCATATTCGTGCACCCAAGATTTGGTGTACAACAAAGAAGCCATCCGAATGTACTGATCACCAACCCTAGCTCTGCCACAGACAACGCGGTAACAGTCCCGTTGCTTAGCATCCATGTCGTTGCATTGAATTATTGAAGGCCACGGACTACAACACCACAGCAAAACAACAACAACGCAATCACTGCTACGAGTATATGGGCAATAATTAGAATACAAAACAGCAGACTAAAGCTTTGTTACTTACTAATTGTCATTCTTGTGGTCCTTCCAACCCCGGACAAAAGTAACAAGACGCTTATTACTCGGTGTTTGCACAATGGCACGGTTAGGATCTTTAACATTCAACCCCTCGCCCTGCTCAGCCTCCCCAATGAACCTGTTGGCCCCATCATTCTCAACATTCATATCTTTTTCCTCAAGACTTTCTTCATCAACTTTATCTTCTCCCCTGTTAACCTCCGCATTCTTGCCATTGGCCCCAGGGTCCTCAGCATCCTCTGCAAGATCTTTTTTAACAGGACTTTCTTCACCTCCTTTGGAGCTTCCCAAGACTCTTAACACAAGGTGATTCAATGATATTTGGATCACCTTCCTTAGCTCCCACTTCTCGGACGACATCTGTTGCCTTCTAGCTAGAACCTGCTACAGCCTTTCCCACAATCCCCTTAATAAGGGACACAATCCTAGGGGTCAGCCATCACCTAGTACCATTCCAACATTGTTAAAAATCATTAATGTTAAATACTCTTACTCTTAAAATACACATAACAAGGATTAAAGACTACCTAGTCCGCCAAAGTACTAACAACAGAGCTGCTACTCATCCGGGAGTTGTCTACCACCCCACTTGCACTTTCACCTCTTCTGTCCCTAGGAACGAGGGGATGTGGCTCACCATACGCCACATCTATGGCCTGTAAGAATAATTTAAAAAGAAATTACACTTTATTATTTGTTTCCCATGTAACAAAGATTGAAAGGGCGTCAAACAATAGCACAATGTAATTACCAGAAGACGGCCATACTCATCTTCATCTTTAGACAACCTGTCCTTGAAAACTACAGCCTTCACCTGATTTGTGCTCCACACCTTGAGCCTCAAGAACACACCCCACTTCAGAGGAATGTGCTCCAAATGATCTAAGTAGAAGATCTGAAATATCAAAAACCAAAGACATACATTAAATTGAGCAGTAACTTATTTGAGAGTGACTATTTGTGTATATAATCAAATACACAAGTAAGAAAACTTACAAGAACGAAAACAATACTACCACCACATCCAGACCTGAAACCATTTTTCTCAAACCTCCTTTGAAAACGTAAAGATGTATCCTTCAACCAATCAAATGTAAAACTACACCAATCATACTCATTAGCTTGAGTCGCAACTGTCAAAGCATGAACTAATGATACCGCGAGGTTAGACGAATTTATGGTGGTACAAAGGATCTTCCCAAGTGCCACTAGCAAGAACGTCGTCATAAATTCCTCCTTGTCCTCCTCCGACTGAAGCTTCATCAGATTGCTTGAACTATCAACTGGACAAAGGGCTTTTGAAGCTTCCACCGAAGATATAGTCTCCTTCTTCGGCCCAACACCATACCTATTAACAATCCTATTCACCTTCTCTGACTCTTCAACACATTCCATGTCCACCCCTCTAGGAATCGGCCTTTTCCCCATTGGTACTCCAAGGATTAAATACACTTGGTTCGGATCCAACGGCAAAACTTCACCATCCCCAATCGTTAGGATCCCATCGCTTCTCACTCTCGTCATCAGTCAATAACAAAAATGGCGAGGAATGTTCTTCATACCCAAACTCAGCAAAATTCCAATCCCCATCCTTTTCACCAAGTTCGTCCGACGAACATCTGATTTAAATTTATCAATATCTTCACAAAAGGATTCTACTCTACAAACAATGTTAAGCGGCTGTAACAAAAATAGAGGAAAAGTGAAGTCAGCTTACTTAAACATTCCCATGCATGACATACCATACACACAACTAACTCTAAACAAGGACATGATCGATGCTTGCTTAACAGAATTATTCACAACATCAAGAAAGAATTCATACCTTCCCAACATTGTCAAAATGGGTGTTCAACACTTCACCCCTCTTACAGACCTTCTGTCCCTCAGTTTTTGGCACCTTCCTCCTTTTGGATTCTCTTGCCTAACCTACACCCATCTTCCTTTTCTTACTCTTACTCCTAAAATACTGCTTCAACATATTCTCTAATGACCATGAGCTAGAGTTAACATCATCTTTGTACTCCGATTGTGTAGAACCAAAACCAGATTTATCATCAACACTTTCCTCAACAATCATTTTCTGTTTAGGTAATCTCTGATTGCTCTTTGCCTTAACAGCAGGGGCGGCAGATTGACCTTTCCCAACCTTTGAACTTCTGGCGGTCTTTGAAGAACCCTACCAAATATCACACTCTGATATAAGCTTATATGCTCAGGTAGTTAGCCTACAAATAAAAATAAGAATCACCTAAATACTAACACTTACCCCCCATCTTTTTCCAAGAGAAATTCCGCACAAATGACTTGTTCTTCATTGTTTTCTTTGTTATTGTCAACTACTGTATCAAATAAACATTCCTTTTCAATTAATATAGAATACTAACACAACACATAATCTCAAACTGTTACAAAAACTTAAACACAACATTAGATATTAACATAGCATGGCATTCTAGCTATAACACACTTTTCCACCATTTCATTTTAATATACCATAGTAGAAATCAATGGGATTAATTTACAAGGCAAGAACAATCATGTATCACAGACAGCCAAAGCCACATAATCATAAATCATGAACCTTTGTACTGTATTCCACATCATAACAATATGCATTGTACCATCCAACACCACAACTTTCAAATTCATCTTTACAATAAAAAAAAAGGTCTTTAAAATAAGAGAAATTTGCCAGTTTGACCTATATAATATTACCTTTCCAGCAATGTGGATATTACATAAGGGTGATTACTGAATTAACGCATTGGAAACAAGAATTCAACACAATAATTTTAACAATCTTCTTGAACGCCATAGTTGTGGTTAATTCAAACATGACAACAATATTCATGGAACCACAACATAAAACCATAACATTAAACTCAAACATCAAATAAACCTTAACCCCACAACAAATAAACCATAAAAAAATGCACATCTTCAAATTAAGGTGTTCCGATTTAAAGAGCAAAACCATAACAAATCCACGCAAGTTATAGCAGTCAACAAATAAACCCAAAACCCCACAACTTCAATTAAAGCCTAAATCATCCCCTTTGATTGAACCCAAACTCAATTCATCCCATCCCCTCCTCACTAAATTGATCCCCTTTTACACGAACCCTATGTCAATTAATTTTATTTACACGGGCCCAAACTCAATAAATTTCATCACCTTTAAACGAACCCTCACTAAATTCATCCACTTTACACAAACCCTTAGTCAATTCATCCCATTTACGAACCCAAACTCAATTAATCCTCTTTACACGAACCCTAACTCACTTCGCGATACATAACAATCAAATGAACATCTTACCTACATTCCTGAACCCCTAACTTCAATCAAATCAACATCTTACCTCACTAAATTCATCCGCTTTACACAAACCCTAATTCAATTAGTCTCATTTACACGAACCCAAACTCAATTAATCCTCTTTCCAAGAACCCTAACTTACTTCGCTATACATAACAATCAAATCAACATCTTTCCCACATCCCTCAACCCCCAACTTCAATTTAAACCCACAAATTGACCACCTACCTAGATACAAACCCTAACAGAAATCGCGAGTTTAAACAATCAACAAAAAACCCAGATCTTGGAAATCCAGTGTAACAAAAACAACATTTAAACCCAAAACCCTAATTCTTCGCATAAATTAAAACCATTAAACACATAAACTTGGTTACAAAGAAAATTAAGTACTTACTTCTCGCCCCTTTTGTGCAGGATTGCCTAATTCTTCACCAAAAAAGCACCGGAATTGAGTAACGCAATAATGGTGAGGATCTTGGAAGGAATGAGAAACGAAGAGAGAGCGACAGAGTAAGTGAAAGAGAGAGAGTAAGTGAGAGAAACAGAGAGAGAGAAAAAGTAAAGTGTGGGAGGCAGAAAGGCAACCTTTGGTAGAATACAAGATTAAAGAGTACAATACACCCATCACTTACGAAATACGAGAGAAAATACACTAATACATCTCCAACGGGCCGACAAAAAGCATAACGGGTGCTGATGTGGAATTCCACTCAACTGATTAAACACCGAGAGAAATTACGCCCTTGCCCCTTGTCTACACTTCTTCATACATAACGAAACTCCATTAGGACAAGCTCTGAGTATCGAAGGCAATGAACACAATAGTAGTAGCTAGTGATAATGAAAAGGGTTGCCTAAATGAAGATGCATCAGCCATGAATAGTTGTTGCTATCTTTTTTATGTGGTGAGTAGAATTGTAGGAAGATGCTTATTTGTTGTTTGTTTTCCTCTCATTAGATGCTTTGGATGGTATGAATGCAGACATCAACATCATCAACAATATTTCTTCTAATGCAACAAACTTTCATATATTCTAAGAGACCGTGCAAATATTTTTAGTTTTTTATAAGTTTTTTGTTGTTGTATAGTAAGTAATTCTAGAGCACCCTTAACCATGAATGAAGTAAATTGTTTGAGTTATTGTTCATATAAAATAATATTTAAATAATCAAATGTTGGTGAACATTGCTATGAACAACAATGAACCATTTGGAAAAGCCAACCATCCGTGAGAAATTATTTGTCTGACAAACCATTTGCTTTTGGTGCTTTTGTACACAAAAGGTACGTAAATTCACATATAAAAAAAATTGAGAATTGGTGACATTGGCAGCATTCAGAGCGCGCCACGTGTCACCATGTATGTCGTTGGATCTGTAACGTTAATAACTTTTAACATATTATTTTAAAAAAAAATACCAACGATCATATTTTTTCATTTTCTATAAATAGACACCCATATTGATATAGTTTTGACAACCTCAAAAATTACCTCTTTTTGAAACCATATTCTTAAAAAAAAAAAAAAAAAAAAAAAAAAAAAAAGAGTTTGTATCTTAATTTAGATTCTTCCACAAAACTAGCCAAAAAATTACAAATTATGGATCCAAATATTCCTAATTATGCTTTTAATAATCCAAAACCTCAAACAAAGCGCAAACCCAAAAAAAAATCCACAACAAAATCCACCCAATTATCCTATACATCAAGAAAATTGGGTTCAAACTCCGCCTAAGCTAATCACCCACAAAATTCTCCACAAGTAATCCCACGATTAAGTATGTGTTATGTCTAATGCACTTGGGTGGTTTTTTTTCAAATTTGCAATTAATAAAATTACAAATTTGTATTCCGTATTTAAATTAACAAAGTAATTAATTATGCTAATCGCAGACAATTAACAACGTTAATTACGATAACTTTAGCTAATTTTGCACGCAAATAACGCTAATCGTAGTAATTTCCTAATAATAAAGCGTAACTAATTACGGTAATAACAATCAATTACATAACAAATGAGATTAATATATTGTTAATTATTTATGTATCTTAGTTTTTAGTAAAAGATAAATTGAGGTGGGGTAGGTGAATAGTAACATGAAAATTTTATTTTTGGTTCATGGTTAAGAGGAGGATGTTGGAAATTATTTATTTGGTTTATGCATATGAGAGAGAAAGTATTTTTTTATGTGAATAGTAACACGAACAATTTTTCTTATGTTCATGAATAAAGGTGCTCTTAGTATAGCGAGAAAGGTACAAATGACAATGTCGTAATGATGTATAAGAGATTTCATCTACACTCTTGAGTATTTCCCTTAATGCAGCTTAAACTAACTAAACTACTACCTCCATTTTATATTAATTGCAACAAACGAGTATTATTTGTGAGACAAAAAAATTCCTTTGCTGCAATTAATATGAAACAGAGATACTACTTAGCTCACAATTGTTTTATAATAACACACTAACACTTCTTTAAATCTTTAATTTGTCTAATATAGTTTGAAATTTGGGTAGATATAATTATCCGATTTTTTATACTCCCTCTATTTTTTTTTTAAATGTATTACTTTGACTGGCACATTTGTCAAGACATAACTTTGACTATTAATATCTTTAACTGTCTATTAGTAAAAACTAGATTAGTGCTCGTGCGACGCACTGTAGTAATAATTTTTTTTCCCATAATTAATTGTGATATAAAAAAAAAATGAGGCAACTCATGTTGAATAAACAAATGCAATGCATATAGAAAAATAAAATAATAAGGCAAAAAAATTTAAAACTACAATTAAGAAAAAAAAAATTATTGTTGATTTTTTTTTTTTTTTTGAATGGAATAGGGAGGGGTGATTTTATTAAATAATAATAGTCATTCGGCACTTACAATCATCCCTTAAGAGATCTAAATTCTCAATACAAGTATTTAACACCTCTAAACTAATGGCATCGCTTCTGAACTGCTCCTGAATAATTATAGATATCTTTGCATCGTTCTTGACAGAGCTCCATTGATGTATAGTCGCTAAAGTGATAAAACTTTATTGGTCATCAAGATCGGCAAATTTACAAGACGAATCTTCTAAATCTGCACCCCTAAACCAACAGACCCGCAATTCCACAAATTTGCAAGACGAATCTTCCGAATTTGTATCCCTACACACACGAAAAATCAAACAAACAAACAATACTAAAAATCCCACCATTAGGAAACTGACTAAACCCTACATGGAGGGACTGACTATAATCACCATATTATTGGTGATCTTTATTGGCTAAAAACATTAAATTGAAGAAGAATTTAGGGCTTACCATCGATAAAATCGATGGCAGCCCCTAAGATTTAATATGGTGGCTAGTTTTATTTGAAGAGAGAGAATTGAGAATTTTTTAGGGTTTTAAATTTTTTTATTGTTAATTAGTTGTGTTGAAAATATTTAAAAAGTAGTATACAATATATATATATATATATTACATTAATGATGCATATTATTTCCCAATAAAACTATACAATCTAATGACTATATGACTAAAGACTTATTTATAAATGTCTTTTAATAAACATGAAAATATTAATCAAACAACAAATCGAATAAAATCTATAGTAAAATTATTAGCACATCATACATGTAAATATATAAATTCAAATAATGTATTATCTTTATATCCAATAAAATAATTTTAGTGGAAATAAATATTACTCGGATCATTAAAGACAATAATAATCTATAATTAGGCAACACTAACCTATATTATTAATAGTACATTTTCTATTTATGAATTGATGTTCTACATGATGTTGTTGCTCTTTGTTATTACATAAAAATGTGTTTGAACCTATTCAATAATTGTAGTTTGATCATTGTTTGTTTATTTCCTTAAAAGTTTATTTGTAGATGATAACTATTTATCGAAAAAAAGGATACACAAGAAGATGCGTCACTTGTCACTACATCCGACGTGTCTTTACTATGCACCTTATTTATAATCTCAAATTTTATTATCTCAATCAAATGTTTTAGTAAAAGATAATAAGTTTTTGTATTTACTAAGATATTAACTTATTTAATTACGTAATAACAAAGATTGATTGTTATTTCACATTTTCCTAGAATTAGACATATAATATAGTTGTCGAACACAACATTTATTTTATAGTCATATCTTATACTCCATTAGTCTGAGAAACAAAATATTAGAGGTATTTGAAAAAAAATAAAGTGATATTTTAAAGTAATTTCTTTAAATTATATGAATCAATTTTATTACTTTTTGGGCAAATTTCAATAATACTTCGTCTAAAAGATGTCCCGACGGTAATGATAGTATCTTGTACCTAGCTAAATCAGTGGGTCACTTACTTAAAAAATAGTTAGAATAATATTTTAGGTAATAAATGTGTATGGAAAAATTAAGAACACGAATAAAAAGAAATACATTTTATGTAAAGATAACATATAAAATTTGGAATAACATTATTATAGTTGTATTATACAAATATTTAAAAAATAAAAATAAAAAATTACTAAAAGGGGAGAGGGAGTTTTGGAGGGAAAATACAGCATCTGGCACGTGTCATTCTTGGTGTCTGTTTTAGTATTATGTTATTGATTGTAACAAAATTATATTATGAAAGTAGACATTGTGACAAATCTATTGATATATTATATAATAGCATTTATTTGTTTTATAATAGCAAAAAAATTAAGTCAAACATGACATGTGAATAGTGCAAAAGTCAAACTGATGCTTTTAAAAAAAACGGAGGGAATAATAAGAAATACATATTCCGCTTCAATATAATTGCACTAAATTTCTTTTTTGGAAACATCATAATAATTGCATCATTACTTTATTTGATATGTAAATTATGACAGAGAGTCCATATTGTCTCTTATAATATGTTTCTTTTATGAACCTACTGTCACCTCTATCCTTACCCTTAGAAAAAGGTTAGTATTGTCTTTTAACATTCCGTCCGCTCAGTGGCGCTATTGGTGCAAGTTAAATCTTCTTTCTTTTTTCTTACATTACATCATTTAAAAAAAAAAAAAAGTGTAAATGAACCACAAGGACATTACAAATGGAGATGAGAAATTGAATATGTGACCTATTGTATACAATCCTTCAGCCTTAACCATTAGGCCAAAACATTATCCGTATGGTGCAATTATAATAAAGCAGCAAAAGTAAGTAATAATTAGAATAAAGTCTTAGCCGTTGCCAAATGCCAAAACAACTTTGGAGGTACATAATAGAAGTAGCTTCCAAAGGTTAAAAAAAACATGTGCTATGATTCTTAGAGATGATTCTAGCCAAGTTTTTGCGGCCCGAGCTTTCAAAATGGGTCATTTCTCTTCACAAAGTGTCAAAAGTTGTTTGCTCTTAATTGAAATGGAAATCATGTAAGATAAAAGAAATTGGCGATTATATGGCCTTAAAAGATGATAACCAAGTGGTTACCTTACCTTGTTGGATCATTTTCAATGTTTGTGGTGATTTTCACTTATCACGTGTGTTATTCACTTATTCTAACGTTGGTTCTAGTTTGATATACTTGTCATATTATTGACAAAAAAATCGAAATATATACGGAGGTCAGCTTTGCGACTGAAAATTTTCAAATCTACGTTGTGAAGGAAGATATTGATGTAATTAGCTCCCAAAATTAAATCTCAAAGAAATTTAAAAAAATGTCCTTTGAAAAATTGAAAAGTCTAAAACAATGAACAAAAACTATTAAAAAATAACTAAAACTACAAGAGAAAACGTAACAAAAATGGGTTAAGGAAAATGATACTATGATAGCATAGTAATTCCGAGTATTCAAACTGTCATTTTCAAAAGCAAAAGGTAGGCGTTCCCCAAAACAAAATTTTCAACACGGGTAATTAACTTCTTCCTATGTCGTCCATGCTTACTATACCCTCCCTTTTTTTTCCACCTTGAATTTTTTTTTCATAGTATCAACATAACATCTTGTATTAACGTGACCATCCCATATGCCTAGTGTCTGCGCTTCATAACTTGGCACCTCAATTTCTTGATATCAGATAATTTGAGTGGCTTTAACATGAACATATGAGCACCCTCTTCCAAGCACCTAAAGACAATTAACTTAATTATATTATAACAAGAACAATAAGTTGAACTAATTTCGATGTAATTAGGAATTTGCAGATGTAAATTACTTGTTAATTCTGGATGGAACATTCTCAGAGGACATTATCACAACGGGCACTTCTTTCAACTGTGAGGATTCCTGCACAAAGAACATGAAAGTACACATCTTCAGAGTCATGCATCAATAAATGGCCAATGACTCAAGTCCATTCCAAATTATACAGAGTAATAAAATTCAATAGCGAAGTCAGATATATTGTTAAGTGCGTTCAAATATTATTAAGTGGGTTAATTTTCTTAATTGTTGAAGTGTTGGAGTGAAAATTTACACAAGGAAAAATGATCTTAAGCTACTTGAACCCACTTGCTTCAATGTGAGCGTATAACAACTTAACAAGTCTTTTTTTGTGTCGCTTTTGAGTCAAAACCCTCATTCACTCATTTTTTCGGGTTTCAAGTCAAAAAATTGTATTCAAGACACAAATTTTCCAAGCAGGTTCTAATAAGATTTTGCCGAGTATAACAATATATTCATGCGAAAATCCGAGAAAAAGTTGGATGTATACATGTAGTCATGTATATATGGAGTAGATAGGCTAGACACATTACATAAAGGCAAGAATTAAGATGTTACCTTAATCTTCTTAAGCAAATCATAGCCAGTCATTCCAGGCATGCAGTAATCTGTGAGTACCAAATTAACTTTGGAAGCCTGTCCAAATTCATATCATTATCTTCATTAATAAAACATTATACTATATTTGTTAATGGTACTAATTAAATTAATGAACATAATAATACTAATAATAATAGCTTGCCTTGGAGGTGGAGGTGTTCTGTTGGTCTTCTCCAATTCCTAAGTACTCCAATGCACTCATTGCATTCTCAGCTGTGGTTACTGTAACAAATTATGTAATGCACCGTGTTAGTTTAACATAATTAATTGATTTATTTATAATTGCTACAAAAAAGTTGGATTATGTTTAGTTTGTATAATGTACTTGAAGCTTATTAACAAGTGTCCTTAAAATGATTGGGTTTTTCCTAGTTAAACACAATCAAATCCACACTTAATTCCGCACTCACTAATTACTTTTTCATTAATTATTATGTCATCTCTTTGTAACACAATACGAGTAGTTTTTTTTTTTTTTTTTTTTTAAATGCAGCTAATTATAAGGTGAATATGTGACGATGTCTCAAAAAGTCAAAATTAATAGTCTGACTTGTGAGGATGAGATATTGAGATCCTAATGTTATATGATTTCAAAGTATTTTTTTCGTAAATGTAAAAAAATCAATAAACATGTGATGAAATTGAAATTTGATCCGTAATTTTATTTATTTTCTGACAATTTTATCCGCACCCCTCCCAAGAAGAGGAAGTGTAACTAGATTTTTTGAAGTTGACTATTCAAAAATTCGTCTTAAGACTACCATTGAAGTAGAAAAGAATTATTTTTTTTTTTTTTTTTTTTTTTTTTGGAATAGAAGTAGGAAAGAATTTTAAACTCAGTAAAAAAAGTTCTTCCATTCATTTTTTTTTAAAGAATACAGTTTTCATCCATTTATACGTAGTATATCACATTTTTCATTTTACGTCGTTCCAAATCATTTTCAACGTTATCATTTTTGGTACTTGTCCATTCAACTTATTCTCCAAAAATAAAACCCACATTTATTTTCTCGATCTTTACTTTCACACTTGTAATGTATATAAATATAACTAAAATGATTTATACCAATTAAGATGGAACACAAAGTAATTCAACGAGTATTCGTAACAACCCTATAACATTGAGACCTTTCGCGGGTAGGCTAATTTAACTACACAAGTTAGGCTTTTAATGATCCTCACCCAAAACTTCTATCAACTACGCTAAGAAACTATTACGACATTAATTTAATTTAATCCTATCCTTTTTTACTGTATTATATAAAATTAAAAATTATTACAAGCATAATTTTTTTCAGTGTTTAGAGAGCCACAAGGACGAAGGATGAGAATCGATCCAAGGACCCCCTGAAACCAAGAAGGAGTTCTAACTTGAGTTATCCCTCACTCTTAGTTATTACAAGTATAAGAAATGATTGTTATTTCATTGGTCTTGCATCAACACTAATGAAACTTAAAACAATGTAACTATTTCTAAATAAAGAAAGTAAGACACATAATTTAAATCCTACTTACAAAAAAAATTTGTTATAAAGGTCAATATAGAAAGTATACGCCATAACAGAGACAATTCAACTAAAAAGGTAACGACATAAAAGTAGAAATGTTATTAAAATTTGATTAATTTATCAATAATGAATTTAATTATTCCAATCAAATCCCAAAAAAACATATTATTTGACGGATGGGGTTTTAGAAACACAAAATATGTCCCAAAATTGACAACACATTACTACAATTTTAAAGAAACAAGTTTGATTTAGCAAATAGTATATCCATAACTTAATCATTAAAAATTAAACCAAGATTAATTAATTCAAAATTAGTACATGCAACTATCAAGAACATGTAAGACACTTTGCCAAGTGAAAAGAGCATATAAAGGTTTATTCCTTAGTGATCCCTTGCTAAGAAATATTCAATTTCCCAAACATTCTCATAAAATCTTAATCTTCAATTATAAAATTAATAGAATATTAATTAGCTACTAAGGCTTTCATGTTATTAGTATTCCATAGCTTAATGATATAATTAATTATAATATTAATGAAAGTGAAAATAAAAACCTACAACAATCAAATTAATGATGAAAACTGTTGAAAAAGTCTGAAGTCAAAACATAAACAACCAAAACGACGTAGCTTTTATGTAAACCTTAGATTGAGAAGTCAATTTGCTAGCATATAGGTTCTTTCTGTTTATTAAGCATCTATGCTTTCTTATAATCTCATGCATGAAAAAACAAATAATTCACTCTATTTAACCCCAACAAATCATTTATTACCAGTTTACCACGAACGAAAACGCACAAATTGAGGGAGTATATTAAGGTTATGATTGTAAAATTGTAATTATATACTATGTACGAAGTATCTTATTTTATGGAGTGTATAAATAAAACACAATTTAGCTATTTTTATAACTTTTAACTACAACTCTCCTAAATATAAATCCTTAAGAATTGTACACTATTATTGAAAAATGGTAAAATTATGTCCTTTTCAAATAGATCATATTCTGTTAACTATCTACTTTACCAAAAATAAAAAGACAAATAGATTCAACTAACCGTTTAAGATTGTATTTCTTTGCAAGTAGGATAAATGGTGTGTGTAATTCAAGTTTATTCAACCCCAATTTACATTGAAAATGAGCCATTTTACTCATTTACCCTAATCCTTCTCATGTTTTTTTTTAACTTATTCTCTACTAAATCGTACCTAAGCCTTTTCTTTTTCCAACAATTTCTCTAACAAATTCCCCTTATTTATCTTCTAATTTTTATTTTAACAACATGCAAATATTTCATTCCGATTATCTTTCCTCAATATCCGTGCCAAATCCTAACAAGCAGCTAAGATTAATTTAAAATAGAACTCACAACCATTTCATTTCCTTCCACAAATAAAATAAAATAACATCATGATGAAGTGCAAAAAATAAACCTCAATTTCAATGCAGTTACATAGAAAATCAGTTTCAAAAAGTACAGAAAACATAATACAGTCCAATGAAAGAGTTAAATAAAAACAAGAAAGATGAATAACATTATCGATATCTTTGCAAATTCACAATTATTTATGTATAGTACTCGTATTTATAAGTAAATAAAAACGGAAGAAGTATATAGTATTTACCTTTACAAGACGAGGTCTTGAGCAACCTTTCGATAAGTTTACGGTCAATGACATTATCATCCACGGCAAGTACAAGAGGTTGATCTTCATAAGATGAACAATAATAAGATGAACAAGAAGAAGTTGAAGAAGATGTCTCTTGATCTTCACTATCCATTTCTCTCTCTACCCTTTCTTTCTCTAAAAATAACCTTAACACCCCCAAATAATAAATAATAAAACACTTTTTTTTATGTTACAAGAAAATCAAAAATACGTACCTAAGATAGCAATAAATGTAGTTTTGACAAAAATGAAGATAGAAACAAGAAAAATGAAGAGAGAGAAAAGAAGATACTATGAAAACATGAAAATAGGATAAAATCTCAAGGAGAATTTCAATGATATATTGTGATCATTTTTGGGATAATCCCTTGATTTATTTGCAGTCTTTTTATTTTTTAATTTTTATAGTATAAATATATATGAATATATCATGATATAATAATATTTTCTCTCTCTAGGATCTTGCTTCTGCAACTCCAAATCTCTCTATTTCTTCCCTCCAAAAAGTTGGTTCACTTCATCTGTTTTGTTTTGACACTTTATATCATGTCAAATTTTTGTTTTTTTAGTCTTTTTTTGTATATTTCCCAAGAACCTATCAAGTGTACCTATTTAAAGTATATACATGTCTACGTTTACTTTGAAAAGTACTCCGTAATATTTGTACTTTTTATGTTTCTTACTCCTTCTGATTTCGGATTATGGTTTTATTCTTTTGAACGAACTTATGAGGAGTATGGTAGATTTCAGCATGTTTCTATATTTTTTTTGATTTCAGGTTAAGGTTCTGTTCTTTTGAACTTCTGAGTAGACCAGATTTCAGCAGAATAAAGTAGTTGTTATTATTTGTTTAAAAATAAAAAGTATTATTACTATTTACTCACTCCGTCCTAGAGTATCTGACACAGTCAATATTGTACACATGTCAATGTACTAGTTTGACTTTATTTTTATATAATTACATATTAATGAAAATTATTTTAAAAATTATACTTCATTCGTTTTAGTAATATTGCAACAATTGGACTTTTACATTATTTATCATGTTTATTCGATTTCATCCTTGTTGCAATATTTGGGGAACAAAGGAAGTATTATGAAACTTTATATTTGTACATATATTTTATGATAAAATATGTTTTTATTATATTAGTAAAAAATTATGGTCAAAATTTATTATTAATTTTATTAATTGTTATTATTACTAAGCATAGCAGAGTAGATTTCAGCAGAACAACTCTAAAGAACAAAGCCTTACTGCATTGAGGGTTAACCTGAAAGTAAAATAGACCTCAATTAATAGTGTTTTCCTTCGATTCTCTTCATCCACCTTTACCCCTTATGAGTCTCAATACACCTAAAGATTGTACAATTGTACCTGGCCTAAATGAAATTTATTACTCCCTCCTTTATTTAAGCGTTACACTTAGACAAATTTTTTTACTACATTTGAATATTATATTTCTCTGTTCCCACCCAAACTCACTACTTTGTTTTTTTTATTACTCTTCTCTGTATTTTTTTTTTCACGTCTATTATTTTTCAATAAACTACTAACATCACTACCTTTGTTTTTCAATTTTTTAATACTCTAACTACCCACTTACCTCTTATTACATAAAGTCAATTGAATTGCCTAAGTGGCAGTAAAAAAACAAAACTTTAAAAAACAAAGGGAGTAGGTACTTGATTATTGGAACTTATTAAAACTTATGATCGATGTTTGATGGAAACTTATTATAATTTATTATTATCATTATTCATAAAAAAAAATTTAGAAAAAAAAAAGTCATGCATATGACATTTATAAAGAGATTTAATCTAACAAATACTCCCTCCGGTTTTTTTTAGTGCCCGGGTGTGCACAAAGTTTTATACATAAGAGTAAAATATTATATAAGTGGATATAGTTAGGAATAAAAAAAAAAAAAAAAAAAAAAAAAATTAAAAAAATTGAAAATTAAGAGAGAAAAAATATAAATAGGGAGCACTAGATATAATGTCAAAGGAAATCATATTATAAAATGATGGTGAGGTAAAAAGAAAGAGAGAGAAATAATACACTTCCTCTGTCCCTAAATATAGTTCCCGTTTGACTATTTTCGGTCTCCAAGACGTGTCTTAATACGTCTATATTTCTATTTTCTTACGCGTAAAAATCATAAAAACTTTATATTAATAAAATATACAATGTGACGAGTCCAACAAGATCCCACATGAACATATAATCTCTTATAAATTAACGGGAAATTATGGTCAAAGTTTTCAAAGTTTGACCCAAACAAGTCAAATGGGAACTATATATATTTAGTGACAAAGAGAGTATTATGTACTTCGTATAATGTGTGGAGTTTTTAAATTTGGTAATGAGGCATTTAAAAAATGGTCATTTTTGGAAAGTAGAGCACTTATAAAAATAAAAAATAAAGTAAGTAACAATTTAATCAAATAAAACATCATTTCAACAAAGTTACGATCATTATTACAAATCGTAAAAAAAAAAAAAAAAAAAAAGGTGATAAATAGCCAATTTTCCGACTACTTCCGGCCTAGAAAATACTAATTTTGAAGAACCTACTCTAGGAGGAAAAGGATGGAAGAGAAGTAGCGGCTAAGGTTTATTATTATTATTATTATTATTATTATTATTATTATTATTATTATTATTATTATTATTATTATTATTATTATTATTATTATTATTATTATTATTATTATTATTGTTTTTGTTGTTGTTAATGTTACGTAGAGATTCAACATTTGCTATGGACAACTGAGCTTAAAACATACAATGGTGGTCTTTTTAAGAAAACCATTGTAAATTTTTTGCCAATAATTCATTTAATTAGTAATATTTTTTAATTATAATTATAATAATAATAATAACAAAACAATATACCTAATAAAAAAATAATAATATTGTAATAATACAGAAAAAAAAACTACAATATATATATATATATTTAATAATTTAGTATTTAAAAAAGTATTTAATCTAATTAGATTATACCTGATTAAAACTTATTGATCTTGAATTTGATTGAAACTTATTAGAAATTATTAAATCTGCAACCTATTTTTGTATGGTAAAGAGAACACAATTGTCGTGTTTCATAATAAATTTGCACCACTTAAATACACAAATAAATGTGTTACAACTATTTTATATATACTCTACCACGCCCTTTTAAACCTGTAAATTCTTTGATAATGACTATTGATAATGTATTAGAGGATCAATTCAACAAAAAAGTTAAGCTGATGGCCAGGTTAAAGGTTAGGATTGTTTTATACACTCTATCACTATCTTCAATTCCATATTATATACTCTTATTTTTCTTTGTTATTCAATTTTTGTGAGATATACATTTAATTTAGAAGTATGGGGAGGTAAAGCATCCTCACTCAATTCAGAAAATATAAAGTTAGAATAATTCAACCCTATAATTTTGAATCCCAACTAATTGCTTGATTCATATATTGTCAAAACAGTGAAATAATAAGAATTAAATGTATGTTCTAATTGAGTCATAAAAAAGGTTTAAACTTTTCATAAGACAAACTTATACTAAATCGCATCCATGCATTGAGTTATTTAGAAGGTAACTGTTGTTTAAATTAAATATCTTATCACAAGTTATTCAGGATGTAAATATTAGTCGGTTCAGGTTGTGTCACTACTAAATATGCATAATCACTGGTTTTTAATTCACAAGTGTCACAATTCACAACTAGGCACATTGATGTAAAGGATAAGGATTTATGTACTTGTAACTCTTTACTAATATCTTTCATTTATTTGATATTTCTTGCATGTCCTAATAATTTCAAGAGTTTGAATTTTATTTATATGCTTATTTTGACAATACTTTTTACCAATATATTAAAAAAATGTAAAATATTTTTGGATTAGTCTTAAAGTATATTTTCATTATATTAACTTTTTATACTGTTTAACAATATATAATTTAAAAAATTAATGGTCAAAGTTGTGCATTGACATGTGTACAGTTAAAGAGTTGCGATTATTATGAAACGGATGAAGTATTTCAATATATATTCCATATTCATTCTTAGAGTTTTTTTTTTAAGTGTCCTAGCTTTTGCTTATTACTATGGAGTTTGTTAGTGGTATACTTATAATTTTGTAATGTATTTGTCTCAATAATACAATATAAGTAAGCTTTCAAATAATCTTATTTTAGAATTATAGCCTTAATCTTTTGTCTCCAAGCATTCCACCACAATTCCGACATGTAAGATTCTCTCTCTCTTTCTTTTTTTTTTTTTTTGGTGAACATGTAAGATTATGTGAATTTTCACAAAAAAAAAAAAAAAAAAAAAAAAAAGGTAATAATCCTAGTTATATATTGAAACATAATAACAGAACATGTAAAGACAGTAAACCTATAAGAAGAATATTGGGTATATTTTCTATCATTGCATATACATTTTGTATCTACATCTATAGATTAATCAATAATGTAAAATGTGCATGTTTAAGGGACAAACTTCATACGTTATAGGTCTAATACATGGATTCAAAGTTCCAAATATTGTTATATTAGGTTATCCTGTCGACCTGTCATATCATTAATTCGAACTATTACCTCCGTTTCATATTATTTGCAACGATTAGACATTTTTCCTCTCTATTTTATGTTAAATCGTTGCAAATAATATGAAACGGAGGTAGTATATTATGATAATCAAATCCAGACAAAAGTAATAAAACATCATTCACAATAATGATGTAGAAGAATCACCGCCTCTTTATAGAAATAATGCTAAGGGGTCGTTTGGTTCATTAGGGAAGCGCAAATTTCCATGAAATTTCAATTTGTGGGAAATAAATTCCATCATCAAAATCATGGGAATTCAACAAATTTGTTTTGGTTAAGAATGGAGGAAGTATATTCCCATGGGAATTTCAATTTACCAAGAGGGGTTAGGTAAGTGAATTCCCATGTTTTATGGGAAGTTAAAATTTCCATAAATTTTCATTGCCCCCATTTTCACTTTTTTGTGTCAACTAAACAAGAGGTTGAAAATGAAATTCATGGAAATTTTGACTTTCCATAAAATATTTAGTCAACCAAACAAGGCCTTAACACTTTAGCTACAATTGAACTTGAAGATGAAATGAACTTGGCTTAAAATATGTCACCTTTGACTTGCAAAATCAAAAGAGCAATTAATCGTATCAAATTCTAAGAGATCTAAATCTCATCATGAATATGATGACTTCCAATGTTAAATTTGTCTCGTCTATTGTCAAGTGAATCAATTGTTCGATTTCGAGGTGCGTGTTCAACACCTGGCCAGAAGTTTGCGCAATTTTTTAGTCTATCTACTTGTACTTGTATGTTTTTATAACTTGTTGCATTGACAATAGACAACAAATAAGACAAATAGAGGAGTATCAATTACCGATATTAATGTTAAGTTCAATTGCTTTATATTGAGTATCAATTACCAATTTCATTCTATTCTTGTCAATTATTATGGGCGGAAGAGGGTATATGACTATATGTTACAATTTTCTTGGATTTTGTTAAAATTTTAATTACTCTGTAAAATTGACAAATTTGTTAATTACAATCGGTAAAAATATCCATTTTGCAGGTTACCATCGTCACTTTTTATTTTTCAAATTACAACCAAAAAAGTCACCAAACATTTTAAACTACAACCAAAATCCGATTTTTGTCCACTTTTACCGGAATGTGACGTCATTAATCATTTATTGATATAAAAGATAACCCCGAGCCAATATTAGTTTGGGATCATTTATTGATATAATGACGTCATATTCTGGTAAAATTGGATTTTAGTTGTAGTTTAAAATGTTCAGTGATTTTTTTTATTATAATTTACAAAAATAAAAAGTGATAATTATAACCCTAAAATGGATTTTACCGGTTGTAATTGGTAAATTTTCCCGAGTATCAATGTTTAAGTTTGGATGTGTTTTGGGAGCCATCAATGATACAAGTTGGCTAAGTTTATTGCCGTTGTTGGGAGTCAATGTGAAAACCAAAGTTGACATTGTTGCACACAAACTTAAAATAGAAGATCTTGTCCATTATTCGAGGATATCTATGCGGGAGCTTTTCTATGAAGATCTTTGGATATTTGTAGCCACCCCTGCCTCCATTTGTCTATACCTTGTACGGATCTCCAAATCTCCTCTGCGTGGTACTAGTACTGGTAGTAGGAGACTAGGAGTAGCTCAATTGCTAGGGTTCTAGGATAGTAGGATGTAGGTGTAAATTTACGTTGATTTCCGTGTCATACTACTCGCATCATTTTGATCTACACTATGGAGTATTTATTTGTAACCCACAAGCCTATAACTATTTTTTCACTTATAGATTATCTGGATTATCTGGTGGACATGGTTCAAGCCGACCCGAAAGTTGATTAGGCATAAAATGAAATGGTCGACTCGACATGTGCTTATCACAAGCCCGACACGACATTGGAGGTACATCGGTTAGCCATTGGTCGTATATGGACATCATTTTTAAGATTTGGCATGATTTCGGCACCAACAGTCGAGCACAGCAGGCCGACTCGATGTTAGCTCGCTAAATTTCAACCAAAAAAATTATTGGGGGGTCTGCTAGCACAACATGTCACGAGGGCTTGGCCATGCCTGGGTTCTTATTTTGAAAGATCAGCATTAGCCCAATACAACACGACAACTCTTCTAGGCACAATATGCTTAAGCACAAGACACGTTGACCTACACGGTACGACCTATGCCTACCTTTAGTTCCTCTCATCTAAGTGACGTGATCAAACCATTGTCAATGAAAAGTAATCAAATAGTCAAACCAAGTCCAATAAATTTTTTCATACTTCGTTAATTTAGAAATAGAATAAAAGTTTAGATTGGATAAACTAGATTGGAGGATATAGAATCTATTAATTATTACTAAACAAAACATGTTGACATCATTAAGGGACACATGTCAACTTCTCATAAAAAAATTTCCCGCCTAAACTATTTTTGACATAATTTTTTTTTCTCTATTTATTTTCTTCTAAGTTTCAAGACTAAAAAAAATGCAATACTTCTTTCAAAATTAATTAATGAGATTATGATTACACTTTTTTCTAATAAAAAATATTGACAACCATTTTAAACAAATAACAGCTAAATAATCCATGCAATGCACGGGACTAAACTAGTAATAGAATAAATGTACCCTCTAATAAATGGTCACTTTAATTTTTAACACGCTTAAATTAAAATCATTTGCATTTACACAAAAATAAAAAATAAAATAAAAAAATAAAATAAAATTGTGTTATCTTAAGTGTTACTTAGCTGATTAAATAGTTGTCTTCCATTGTCCTACAAATAAGTTTTCCGTAAGATTTGGACACACGCATACAGAAATTTAGTAGTGTAGAATTAGAATGTGAGAATTAAAAATAAAAATAAGGTAATAGAGGGGCCTATATTAAATGGGTTGAGTCTCGAGTGTGAAATTTTTTATATTTCAAGTACCCCATAGTTTTTAATGTTTGATCTATTTGCTTCTGCACAATTCTATTGTAATATTGTAATATAGATATCTCAAGAATACATATTAGAAAAAACAAAATTACGGAGTATAAAAATTACACAATTAGAAACTAAAAATTGAGACTGATTTAACAAGATTCCACATGTCTTATGTTTTAATCTAAAGCAATATCTTCAAATTGGTACATTTCATTTATAATATGTGGACATACGGTATTTCTACAATATTTCGGGAGACTATATACACAATGCTTAATTAGTTGATAAACCCATCTATAAATATTACTCCCTCCATTTTTAAATACTTGTTTCACTTTTCATTTTCGGTCTTTTTAAATATTTGCAGCTCCATTTCCTTATTTGGAAAGCTTTTATAATATTTAATTCATTTCTCTCAACTAGTGGACCCAACATAAATCATATTTTATTAATTTCATATTCTCTCTCTTCCAATTCTCTCAACTATATTTGTTTTTTATAATTTTTTATTCTTCCACCTACTCACTACCTTCATATTTTATTACTTTCTCCAATTTCTCCTAAAACTCCGCACATGGAGAAATGGAGCAAGTATTTAAAAGCGAAGAGAGTACTTAAATAACAACTGCTGATATTATCCTTTCTTCAAATTTTACACATGTCAAGCTACTTGAAAATTTTCCTACGCTAAATCAATTCTTGACATCATATCCTTATCCTTCAGATACATATATATATTTTTGAAACATTCAGATACATAAAATTATAAAATTTATTTCAAAGAAATTATTTCTATCATGTATTGTACGGGGCTAATCTAGTGATTATACTACAAAGGTTACCCTTAAGATGTTTTTTTTTTTTTTTTTTTTTTTTTTTTGAAAGCAGATGTTGGTTCTACAAAGAAGCTGCTCCTATAAAAACTGTCATTTCCTTCGTGGCATGTGTAAACTGCTACCATGGCTCCATACCATGTGGAACTATTGATGTCAATAAGATAACTCATGCAACTCAACACTCAAAAGTCAAAAGTCAGAGTTTGAGTCAGAGTTGACCTTCTAGTCTTATCACTGTAATCTCTTTAAAGAACCCCAAAAGGCACATTAATTGTGTCTTTACTCTTAAATTCACAACCAAATGCATCATCCATTTCATAATAGATTTCATGTTTTGACTTTCAATCTAATTAATACATCAATTTAATCATTAATAATTTAATTATATGTGCGCAATAAATATAAATTTTATATATTTTGATAATAATATTGACTCTAACCTACAACACACATAATCACATTTGTTATTTGTATATTATTAGCAAAGGGAAAAAAAAGGGTCAAAATTATACTCCCTCCTTTCGTAATAATTACAATGGTAGGCAGTGCACATAATTTGAGAAAAACATAAAGTAGGCTTATAGGCTTCAATAAAATAATGCAAGTGGATAATTTTTTTTTATAATATGAAGTATAGTTAGTATGAGAGAAAAATAATACTACCTCCGTTAACAGTTAGTTGCAACGATAGTGACATAAAGTAGAGAAGAAAAATGTCTATACGTTGCAATTAACCATTAACGGAGGAAGTACTAATAAAAAAAAAGTAGTGTAAGTGGGGTTGATAGGAGAAAGAAATAATAAAATATATGTGAACTGGATTCCTAAATTGGACAAATCCTTGAGCGAAGTAGAGTTAATAGAAGAGATAAATTAATAAAATAATAGTGAATCCTTATCAAATAAGAGAGTGTTGCAATTATTATGAAACAAACATAAAAGAAAAGTATTACGATTATTATAAAACGGAGGGAATGGTATTAATAATGTAAAAGTCAAATCTATATTTTGATTTTTCTTTCACTTTCTTTTATTTGTCCAAATAGAGTTTTATTACTCCCGAAACTTTAAATTGAATAGAGTTAATAAATACTCGTAATGACAATCAGCTTGATCTCCCCTTTTTTTTTTTTTTTACGAGCAAGCAAGCACAGCAAATTTTATTAATTACCCAAAGGGCTCAAGTCAGCCATTACAAAACTCGAAATAGACAAAGGTACTTCTTCCATCCAAACTCTAAGGCTATCAAAAGAGGAACTAAGTTTAGCTAGTTCATGGGCTACCCGATTACCGCTCCTTTTTACAAAGGAAAAAGAGCAACTCTGGCAATCCTTAGCACGCTGAAGAATATCATAGACCATCGATCCGAACTCTGTGGCAGGAGCGTTCCCTTTTGAAACATGGCTGTGCAATTTGAGGCAATCTGCTATTCAATTGATGTTGGGCAATAAGAGAGTTGGGGGTTTCATGAGCTTGAGCAAAGTCCACAACAATCCCCACTGCCTTATGAATTACCTCAATCAGATCCTCCTTTCGCCCCTCAAAAATCCACGCATTTCTACGAAGCCAAATTCCCCACATTAAGCTCCACAAAACACTCCACCAGGACTGATCCTTGTGACACTTTCGGAGTTCTACACACCATTCCCCAAAAGACTCTCCTTAAACCTCTCCACCTCTAGTTCAAGAGGTGAGAGATACCACAAACGTTTTGCATCCTTACAAAAGGCCAACATATGCAAAACACTTTCAATTTCCTCACTACACATGGGACAAATCGGGTCAGTATCCATACCTCTGTGCACAAGAGATTGGTGAGCAGCAACAACACCTTTAACAGCGTGCCACGTAAACAATTTGACCTTCGGAGGCACCTCCACATCCCATACTACCTTCCAGTCAATATTGCAATTCGATTTCGAGGTAGTAGGCTTATTATTTTTCTGCTCTAAAGTGATCAGGTTGTAAGCGCTTCTCACCGAGAATCTACCATCCTTAGAGAAGTTCCGCACCCAAGCGTCCCTCCTGTTAAAGAGAGGGATAGGAATTTTACATATTTCAGTAATCTCAACTGAAGAGAAATTGGCAGCCAAGACTTGGTTATCCCAAGAGTTATCCAACCAAAGATCACGAACAAAAGTTAGCGACTCATCCACCGAATTTTGCCTCTAAGACACTTTGAAAGCAGGGAGGTTGGGAACCCACGGATCATCCCAAACGTGGATGGTTGACCCATTTCCCACAGATTTCCTAACACCTTTCACAAGCAAATCACGAGCCCCCAAGATTGATCGCCAAGTACAACTCGAATTTGGACTCACTTTAGCATCAAATAATTTTGAATGAGGAAAATACTTCCCCTTAAGAACCCTTGCCACTAAAGAATTTTCATTTGTCAGAATCCACCATGCTTGTTTAGCAAGAAGGGCCTTGTTAAAATTCTTCATGTTTCTGAAACCGAGCAGAAATGTACATCTTTTCCCATGGAATCCAACAAATCCTTCTCCCCTCCCCCTTTTGCCCCCAAAAAAATTGGCGATACAACTTTTCGATGTCACTAATGATGCTAGCCGAAATCAAGAAACATTGCATTGCATAAGTTGGAATCGCTTGTGCAATTGATTTAATCAATACTTCTCTACCCACTTGAGACAACAAATACTCTTTCCACCCCTTGAGTGTTTTCCAGACACGATCATGAATATTTTGGAAGACTTGTTTCTTCGATCCACCAATGTATGTTGGTAACCTAAGATACTTGTCATGTCCTTCGACGGCCTTAAAAGATAATTTCATCTGAAACAAATTTTTCCGTTCTTAATCAATGTTTCGGCTAAATGACACTTCCAACTTATCCATATTCAGTTTATGTCACGAGGCCAACTCATAGGTAGAGAGAATATTAAGCACATTGTCCACTTCCTCCTTCGTCGCCCGTACAAAAAAGAAGGCTATCATCCGCAAAAAATAAATAGGAAATAGACTAACATTCCTCCCAATTTTAACACCATGGATGAGCTTTCGACTTTCAGCATCTCAGATTAGGGTCGACAAACCTTCTGCACACATAATAAACAAGAAAGGTGAAAGAGGATCGCCTTTCCTGAGACCCCTACTCGACTTGAAATGTCTCGAAGGTTGGCCATTCACAAGTTCATCGAACTCTGCAGAGATCACACATTTCATAATCAATCCCACAAAAAACCTCTGGCAAGCCTAACTTGATCATAATTTTTTCCAAGAATACCCATTCAACTCTGTCGTAGGCCTTGCTCATATCCAGTTTAAGACCCAGAAAGCCTTTCTTTCCTTTTTTTCTTCTTCCGCAGATAATGGAAACATTCATAAGTAACTAGGACATTGTTAGTGATTAATCTTCCTGGAACAAACCCACTCTGCGACTCATGAATAATAAAAGGAAGTACTAGTTTTAATCTGTTAGCTAGTACTTTGGTGACAATTTTATATATCACATTACACAAACTAATAGGTCTATAGTCAACAGGAGGCTCACATTCTTTTCTTTTTTTCGGAATTAAAACAATATGAGTCCGATTAATGAAACCTACATCACCATTATTATTCAAAATATCAAGAACTTTATCAATGACATCCAATCCCACAATATCCCAAAATTGTTGGAAAAAAATGGCAGACATACCATCGGGCTTGGGGGCCTTTGTCGGATGCATTTGAAATAAAGTTGTGCGCACATCCTCGGCAGAAAAGGGAGTGTCCAGATTACTGCGTTGCCCGTCACTAACAATAGAGACCACTTTATCAGTTATAGGATCCGGTTCAATTTGACTGTTTCCATCGAAGAGCTCTTTGAAATAATTCACGAAGGCTTTCGAAATCTGCTCTTCCTCATCAAAAACGTTACCAGCTTCATCTCTGATTTTTTTTTATTATTTCGCTCAACTCTTTGCTTTGCCTTCGTGTGAAAGAACGAGGTATTTATTATCCCCATGTTTTAACCATTCTTGCCTACTTCGTTGCTTACAATACATCTCTTCCCTTCGCTGCAAGTTCATCCATTATGTCATCAATTGCTCTCATCTGGGCTATCACTTCTTTCGATTGTACATCCCTCATGAGTTTCTTCATTTATGCTTTACATGCTTGTAATTCTTTCACAAAATCACCAAATTTCTCCCTACTCCACGCACTCAATCTAGTGGAAGTAAAGGCTATCTTCGAACATAAGTCACCACCCCTTTCCCAAGCATCCGACACAATCTCGGCACAATTTTCATCTTGGAGCCATATCTCCTCAAAGCAATACTGCTTTTTCTTCTTTCTTTTCTTCGGAGCATTCAAGGTTTCTTTAATACACAAAAGAATATGGAGGTGGTCAAATTTTCTTTTAGTAAGGTGGGTCACAAAAGATCCCGGGAAACACTCTCTCCAATCCCGGGAAATCCTATCCTAGTGTTCTTGCACGTTCTCCATACCACCTCTATTGTTCGACCACGTAAAATCATGACCAATGTAGCCGAGGTCTTCCAGTTGACAATAAGAGACCGCATCTATGAGGATATCCGCATCCTCATAATTAAAAGCACGCCCACTTGACTTTTCATTCGATTGGAGCATGAGGTTGAAATCACCCCCACACAACCATGGTAGCACATTCGAATCTCCCAAATTTTTAAGCAGCAGCCCGATTTTGAATTTCAACTCTTCTTCAAGATGGCCATGCAAACCAGAAAATCTCCATTCCCCATGTTGAGTGGACTTTTCCCCCACATCAATGTGGGTTTCGGAGTAAGAGTTCACTGAAACATTCACCTCGCTTTTCCACATCAAAGCAAGTTCCCCTTATCTCCTTCTCCCTCACAATCAACCACAAAGGCACAATGCAATCAAATTTCGTTTTTTGTTTTATTTTTCCGAACTCAAAGGCTTTCAACTTCGTCTCCGAAAGAAACACTATCTGAGGGCTTTCAAGAAACACAATCCGTTTCAAAGCATTAATTGCAGGAATGCCCCCCAACCCCCTACAATTCCAAGATATGATGTAGCTCATTGATCACCGAGAGCCCAAGAGGTGGGGCTCGCCTCACTATTATTGGAGTTCAGCATCATTTTTTTTCTTTTTTTTTTCTCCATCTGATCACTATTCAAACCAGCATTCTCCCCTTCCCCTATGCACTTTCTTTTTTCTCCAATAATAAGCATATCATTTCCCATACTGTGATCAACATCTCTCGTAATTCTCTTCCACTGCTTGTGGTTTGAACCTTCTTTCTTCCTCATTTTTTCCCCTCCTGCAGGCAACACACTCACATTCCCCATCTCCTCCCCACTAGTAAAGATGAAAGTCTAATTATTCAGGGAGTCATCTGTTTTATTACCTCTTCCACCAGTATTCAAAACAAAGCTATCAAGTTTATCCAGCACCTCATTCACCTGCGGGGTATTAACATCTATCAGAGCTTTATCTTTCTTCGGTTTAGTGACAAAAAAGGATTTTGAGCAGCTCCCTACTTTCCCTTCCCCACCTTCATTCAAACCTGCACTATATTTCCAGGGAGAGGCTTTCAACCAAGCACCATACACAAGCGACAGTTCATCGATCTCCTTTTGTTCGTCACAATCTTTGAAACCATGCCCCATCAAGCCACAATAGAAGCAGAAAGGGGTTTTTTATATTTAATTTCAAAGTCCTCTTCTATCCCCCCTAGTTTCAAACGGTTATGCTTAAACAAAGGCTTGCGCACATCAACTAGGACTCGAAGCCGAATTGATTTATCAATCCCCACTCTTGCAGATGCATCCATCTTTACAAATACACCCAGCTTATTCCCTATCTTCTCAACATTAGCAAGGTTTAATAATCTTCCTTTAAGGGGAAGTTATAAACCCTAATCCACATAGGCAAATGGCACAATTCAAATTCCGAGGGTTTCACTGTATCAGTTGTTTCCCCAAGAATCAAAGCATGTCTATCGAAATGCCACGGTTGTTCATCTATCACTCTCTGTTTGTCTCTCCAATGAAAAATTTAGAACAAAAATTGGTTTTTACCAATATTAGAGATTTATACTCCATGTTTAGGCTGCCACACTCCCTTCATTGTCGCAATGAAGGCATTAACATTAACACTACGGGTTGTCCAGAGTTTACCTACAAGGGCAAGTTCAATTCTAGCATCATCATCCTTTTCTCCATTATCATCCCATTCAGTTGCTTCATTAGGATCTAAGACTGGAGGGTCCTTTCCGCTACCATCGCCCACCTCCTTCTCCTTCAATACTAGAGTTGATTGCTCAGTCTCCACCATTGTGAAAAGGAAAGCCAAAACTCGAAAATTCACAAGAAAAAGGAAAAAATACTCGACCTGAAATCGAGAAAAACCTTGAGAATAAGGAAACCTTAGCCAAAAAAAGCTAGAACGAAAACCTTCCCAGGGCAAAACCCAGAGGGAACTCAATAAGCTAAATTCGAAGAAAAAAAAGCTTAATCTCCCTTATTCAATATGGTAGGAGACAAATTCAAAAGGTTTTAAGACAAATGAAAGTTAGACATAAGTTTTTTCCAAATTAGTTTTTAAAAAAACGTTTCATCCAAAGGATATAATGACCTTAGCTAGCTGAGGGTTCTTTTTTTTTTTTTTTTTTTTTTTTTGTTTGTTTGTTTGGAACAAGAGCTAGCTCAACAGCTATTTGAGCTCAACTATATTGATAAGTTGAGCAAAACTTGACAAGGGACTCATAACCACTCTCAAACTACGATCAATCGTAAAGATTTGCAGAAATACTTGAAACTACATTGAATTCATAGCTTATACTCCCTCCGTTTTTTTTTTAATTGCCTTAATTTTGCACTTGGCACACTATTCTATGTTTGTGTACTGCATTGAACAGTAAATCCCTAGACTCCCTACGGTGCTTCAGTCAAAATAACAGGGACTCTTCATAAATCATAAGAGGTCAAATGTGAAAAGATCATGGCAATGAGAAATGATTTTCCAAAATTTGCAAAATTTCATGACAATTGGTATGTTAAATTATGATATGTGACCCTACAACTTCCCCTAAAGATTCGCAAATATGAAAGAACAATTTGACATTAGATTTAGGTACGTAGTTTACACTAATTAACTCACAAAGTCATAACAATTGTCCTCTATATCATAATCATTTGATGCTTCCTTTCTTGATTGAAGATGTGCATGGACCACCGGAAGTCATAAACGGTATTCCTTTGTATGTGGCAATTCCATTCTCGTCGGTATATAGATGCTGCATCATCAATTCAAAAGAAATTAGGAAATTACAATCCGCTTATAGTAAGTAGTTAGCATACCTAGTATACAATTTAAGGATGTCTGAAAAAAGTCGTCATCCAACATTCTAACCTAATAAATAATAAAAATAGGTCTAGGAATGTCAGCGGGGCGGATCAACTAGGAGACCCTTCCCTAGGGTGGGGATGGGTCTCGGTTTAGCGGGTGGTGAGGCGGGGATGGGGGATAAAAACTATACCCGCCATGGGTGATGGGGCAAGGGTGGATTTTAGGTTGTACCCGCCTCATCCCCACCTCATACCCACATCTATATATTTTTAAAAACAATATTATATACTTTTAACTATTCCATAAAAAGTTATGTATAATAGAATAGTAAATATAGTACTACCTCCGGTTCTTACTACACACAACAAAGGGGTATTATTTGTGAGACATAAAATATTTCTTTGTTGCGAGTAATAAGAAGTGGAGGTAGTATAATATACTTATAATATGGAAAAAAAAAGAAAAAAAAAAGTGTGTAATATCAACTTAATCTATATTAATTTTGTAGGATTGTATATTTGGAAGGTAGGGATTAGGTGGGTCATGGGCGGGGATTATGGGTGGTGGGGCGGGGATGGTTTTGAAATTGTACCCGTCAGGGTGGGGATGTGGATGAATTTTGGACCCGCCAAAGGGATGGGGATGAGGATGAAAATTTTAGGTAGGGATGGGGATGGGAAGGCCAACATCCGCCCCACCCTGCCCCGTCCCATTGACATCCCTAAATAGGTCATGTGAATATTCTAGGATGTCTGAAAAAAGTTGCCTTCTAACCAAATTTAAATAGGGCATGTGACTGCTATTACAGTAAGAGAAGGGATAGAATCCATGCCATATCCTTCATTATCCACGGTTGTGACAATGTGAAAACTAATTCGAAACAAAGGCTATATAATACAATAAATAGCAGTATTCCATTTATTGCATGTGATTTGGGAAAACAGCAGTAGCGCAATTAAATAAGAAGTGGCAAAACCAGCAGAACCGATAAAATTTCTGACCCATCTTACCTAGATCATATGCAAATACTATCCTACTGCTATCAGTCAACTTCAATAACTGAAAGCAATTTTCTTGAAATTATGACTCAGAACATACAAATGGAGGGAAATTGGGAAAAGTCGAGGAAACTAGATGAAAGAAATTACTGAGATCAAGCCAGGACAATAAAAATTGTCAGCAGCTCACCACCCTACCACATTTCTACTTCATAACTAAGACCGTCCCAAACTGAAAAGCCACTTATTTTCTTATGATAAACTTTGTATTTCCCCACATTACTCGAAATGATACATATAATTAGCAATTAACAATGGTTTTCTAATAGTTGGGCACTTTAAGGGACAGAAGAAATACATGTTGGGACTTCATAGTAGCAAACTAGCAACTAGCTTGCTTATCAACAGCCAGACAAAAAGGTCAAAAACTACATTAAGCAAATATATACTTTTCCATGACCCACAAACCATACATAAGATAGACAAAAGTTTAAATACCGGTGTAATCTTGTCCAGTTGTTTCTTCTTTGGGTTGAGAACATCTTCCGGCTTTCCTTCATGCCTGTAAAACCAATGGTTCTATTAATACATAAATAACATATGAAGGATATTATGTTACCAATTAAGGTATCCTGTGTGCCTGAGTTCTCCTCTACAAAGAAAATGTCATATTAGCACTCCTTCTAGTCACAATACTGTTTCAAATTGTCCAGGAAAGGTATATTTAAATCAAAATAGATAATTTTTGGTTTTACAAACTTAACCCACTTAGATAGAAATGGTGGAGAGAGGGTGGGAAGGAGACAATTATTACAAAAGGTATTCGAGAGAGGAGTTAAGATTTTCAGGACAAAGATATGTTTTTCTTCAACGATACATGTTTGTGTTCCGGGTAAGAAAGTGAAACATGACATTCAGACAAAGCGGCATGCTTACCCTGAAAAGGAAACACGCTCCCCAACTACAGCACCTTCTGGAGGAAGCAAAGGCTCTACAACACTATGATCTTCACTTGATGCACAAAGAACCTGGAAATAGAGAGAAGTTATAAGAACCATTAATATACTAGGAGTCACAGACATAGAAAGACCACTTGCCTCATCATACATCATGTAACTTTTCAACCGGACCTAAATTCTAATTCAATCCCACAAATGAAAACATGCTTTAATTACAGTTTTGTTCTTTCCGCTCTAGCATTCTTTGAACTTTTTTTTTTTTTTTTTTTTAACTGTGAGTTGAACTTTGATAGCCCATATATCTGATCTTTCTTTTTCTTGTCTGAACTTATCTATCTTTTTGCCCATATATCTAAATCACACATTCAGCTTTAGGTTGAAATCCTAGAGTAGACAACCTAGAGTCAGTTGTCTTGTACACATGCCAGTTTTTCTGTTTCAAATTTAGCCATCACAGTGCAGTCTTACTCTTAAATTTGGTTAACCAGACAAACAGTACACTTTATCAAAAGTTGGCAGTTATAACAAGCAAGAAGTTTGTTTTGTCAATTTTCTTTTCACTTTCAGTAACCAAATCAAAATAAAGGTGGCAGTTGAGACTAGAGAGAACTGGAAACAAGAGGCAACAGGGTTGCGGTGGCAAAATTAAGATTGGCAACAGGGTCATTTGTTTCAGGTTGGGTCGTATTCAGATCTTTGGTATATTTCCTCCTTATGGATAAAAATCAATTATCATCTTTTCAATTTTAAGTTCGGGTAAAAATCAGGTCATCGAGTTTCAGGTATAGTTGGGTCAGTTTCGTGACTCCCGTCATACAACTGAGCACAGGATAGAGATGGTCAGTGCCAACTGCAAGACATGGCACTCATATTCTGATTTTTATAATCACTTTTCACCATTTCATTATAACAGCAAAAAAAACAGGGAAGGGTAAAGCTGAACATTAAAATTGTCTCTCATACATAGAAAACATCATGACCTAGTTAAAACATTGCCATTGAAAATCCACAACAATAAAACTAATGACTTATGAGAAAATTTAATGATGAAATGAAGGATAAAAAAGCTTACTAATCCTTCAGACACAATGTCTCTTAATTTTCCAGGTTTTACATTAGTAATTAGTGCCACACGTCGATTCTGCACATGCAAAAGGTCGTCGATGTTAACTAACAGCAAAAGACATGTTTACATACGACCAAAGAAATTGGGCAAAATATTATTACACCAATGACATACCACTAAATCATCTGGACTGCAAAACTTTGCCAGACCACTGACTACCTGCCGCACTTTGGACTCTCCGACTTCAATCTCCTCAACCAGTAAACTAAATAGCCAAAAGAAACAAATAATATCAGAGAAATCTCTGAAAAGAATCTGCATGAATTAAAGTTTAACAGGCCAAAGTCAAGGGGAAATTAGAAAATAGCTGAGAGATCTATGCAGAATCTTTTACAGCACCTGTCAGCTGAAGGATGTTTCCATGCTTTGCGAATAAGACCTACTTGTATATTGAGCAAACTGACTGGAACTTCATCTTTAGGGGCTGCCTCTGCTTCTGGTTTCTTCTGCTCCACAGTCGCTTTATCACTCTTAGCTTTTTTCTTCAAGACAGGGAGCATAGCAATGACATGATTGTTAGTTGGAAACATTAATAAAGCAAAAAAGGGGGGATTATACCCATAAAGATTTTAGAGTCCTTTAAGAGGACATTGATATTAAGCCAAAGCAAGTATATAAATACAAAGCCTCTCAGAAAATGGGACTCTTAGATTTTATACTCCAATATTCAGGCAACCTTCAAATAGCTCCAATAATACGAAAGTAAAAACTCGTAAGCATCATTCTTAAGGCTTTCAGTTTCAATCATGGTCAATTATGTTCCAACCTGCACAAAGTTTGGCACAAAGATGCAGATACCGCTAGTGAAGACTAGCAAATCTAGTAAGTTATACATTTGAAGAATTCCTTTTGTTCAACTACAAGTAATAATCCCTGTCAACTTAGAGGGTCCTTCTCACTGACTACCAACATAGTACGATTCAGCACAACACAAAAACTGAGTAAATGCCTGGATATAATGAACCCAGTGTAGCAATAATACCTGTCAAACACGTGGTCTTCCCTACCAAGTGCAGCCCAAATTACCACTGCACCAATAGCCAATTGGTTCACTTACTTCTATTTAAGTACTAGTAAATTTCTTTGGCTACTTTTGTTTCACATAACCACATATAATCCAATTGTCTCTAATTTTTTTTAATAGCCTTTTATGAAATATAAAATGGGCAATCACTACCAAAAGGATTCAAACTTTGGAAATGACACATTGAAAGTTTGTGGACTTCTCTCCCTAACATGAGAGAATTTTTTTTAAAATTTAATAGTGAAAAACCAAGGACTGCATGCACTAATTGCACAAATTACTATTCAACTGGCAAAAATTGATATACCACAGCACAAACTGACATAAATGACCTAATACATTGATGCCTTTTAGTTTCTAGGTTTTTATATTGTCAATATGTGAAAGAATTTGTGTCAATTGAATGATTGATGTCTTTGCACATTCACTTGTCCAAGTAAAAACTTAAATGTCAATCTAGTAGTGGTATGATTGACATAATTCTTGGAGGATAAGTGCATAAGTCCCTCTTTCAAAATAGTTTGTTCTAATTTGAGATCAAATTGCATACTGGACCCATGATTTATGTTTTCTCAGACTTATTGTTTTAACAAAAGAAGCATTTCAGATATAAAATAAACTCAAACTGATATGAAATAATAGCCATATATTTATGCACGCAAAGAACCAAGACATATTTAATTATAAAGGGGAAAAAAGACCTGAGTAGAATCTTTCTTTGATCCCTTGTTTGCTTCAGAAGCATCAACAGTGTTTGCCCCTTTAGGAGTATCCTTTTTTAAATTCACATCAGATTTTGTGTCTTTGGCAGCATCTTTTCCGCTTGAGTTGACTTCCACCAGATGCACATTCTTAGATGCCTGCATAATTATTTACACAATATATATCAGGATCTAATCTTCTTCCACAATGTCTAACAAATTTACGACACTACATTTTTCGGCTAAAGAAATAGCTCTAGCAAACATGGATTTAACAACAAGGGCTTCACAGTCCTCTAATTTACAGTTTACAAAGTAACCAATACTTCCATAGGCACAAACCCTAATGACAAGAAATTATGTACAATTTAGCACATGAACCAATCAAACTCGGTCAACGGCATCAGCCATTGATGAGTAAGAATTTGGTCAGGATGACATGGAATTAGTACTTCATGAATCATGATCCTTTTCTTTCTCCTTTTATGTAATATACTCAGCTAACCATGAATTTCCTTAATGTTAGGCTAGGATACTTAGAGTGAAACTCCTTATAAAAATGGAATGCTTTAAAATTATAAGACCACAGACTAAGGGCCACACGTCAATCTCTACTCAAAAGGTTCCTCTTCTCCTTCAAAACTAAACATCCTATTCCCCATTACATATAACACATGCACGCATATGCTTACGCACGAAGAAATATACAAAGACATTCACACAAATACATAATAAGAGAGTCTAAAAAAAGGTATTGGACAATCAGTTATATTTTCAGAACTCAAACATTCATCTTAAAAAAGATGTGAATGTAAAGTGAGAGTTACCAAGGAATTCTTAAATTTATCTAATTAGCCATTTGAACATTGTTAACACCTATATTGGTGTTCTACATATCGATAATGACCTTTAGTGTCTCTAAAGATTTTAACATGATATATTTCCAATATCCATATTATTTGATTGATGCATTTCTTGAACATGATTTAAATCGGAATCTTCATATGTTGGGAAACACCCATGTATTTCCCTATGAACATATCTTTATAGCAATTTATTAACTTTGACAAACTCAATTTATAACTACCTCAAATTAAATGTCAACTTCCCCAGTCTTAAATTATAATACAACCTGCTGTTGATAGGATCTGAAATCAATATTACCATACTTTTAGGGATTCAAACCAGTAACCAATTCAATGTTTCTGACTCGCATAAAGCCAAACAAGGAAAAAGAAGTAGATTCAAAACACAAGAGACTGCACTTACTGGAGGTTGAAATCTGAGCTTCTCTATCAATATTTTCTCAAGTATATCTCCAAAATCCTCCTTGTTCTGTGAACATGGAAAGGCAGAAAATTTGACAAGTCTTAGTAATAACATAAGCTGAGCAATCTGTACAAAATTTCTATGGTAAGATCACATACATTAATGCTACAATAAGCTAAAAAAATGATTACTTTCATATTGCTGCTACAGAATGCATCTCTCAGAGCCAAACAAAAAAAGCTAGGTCATTCTTTAACAAGTTTATGAATTTATTATGTGTTAATACCTGAACAAAATCCATCCATCTTAAGACATTTGGGAACTTCTGCCTGTCTGATTTTGAAATGTTAACCTGGAAAAAAGATGCAAAACACAAACAGGTTTTATGTCAAGCTATTGCAGAGATATTCACTCGGGCTACAAAACATTTTTTTCAGTACTATCTTCTATCAGTACAAAATTCCAAACATAGGTTGCAAAAGGAAGAACAGAAAGGGCTTATGGGCAGAATTTATGTAAGTGATAGAAACACCTTCCTTCAAAGGACTTTGAACCGTAGCCCATGACCATCAGAATAACAAGTAAAACGTCATCCCTCCTCATAATTTAAATCATTCGTGAGAGGTTAAGGAAAGAACACACAATTACATGTTTGGAAACTAGGGAAACTTTCAGAAGCAAGCCGGAAACCATAAGGGAAGACAGGAAGATCGTGAGGCTAACAAGCGAAGAAGAGTACAGCAAGCATATGCATTTCATTAGTCATACAACCTCCTATCTTAAAATCGAAGTGGAAAGTTTAACTATCATTGTAATAGAGCAGCGCCCAACCAATTTGGGATGATAACCACTAAAAACATCAAGTATAGCTGCATAACAACTATCACGACTACAGTGGAGCTCCAACATTTAGATACAAGTATTCATTATCCACGCCATCAATACAAATGAAAAGGCATTGAGTTGCCAGTCCAAAACTAGGACATATCAATGAGTACATGCTTTTCTAAAACATACGTACCATACAGGGATGGATCACTGAATACACAATCACATCAGCTTCAGATAATCTCAAGCCATTGCCTAACAAAACAGACTTCAGAAGCAGCTCATCATTCAAGCCATTGATGGCCCCAATGCAAGCAGCAGAATCCACAGGAAAATTCTCAGCAAATTCTATCCATTTCATTCCCTGCGAAATGTATTTAGTTCATTAATCATCCAAAATGTTATGAAACAAGATAAATCGCTGAAGAATTTACACAGCTCCAAAGAAAGTTGAAGGCAACACTCACAGAAGGCAACATGATTAAGATGGAATCATACTAAACAAGAAACAAATATATGCACTCCTATCACCAGAGTATTATCAGCTTGTTACTTTCCTTCAAAGACATATGGAAAAGCTTGAATGTCAACATTATTAACGACATGATTGGACTAGCCCTCTAGCCCCTCTTTCTAACAAGCATTATCAAGAAGGCGCGCGCTATCTTGCTAAAACTTTGAGCAAAGGAGTAATTTGAGTATTAACCCACATATACATAGTTTGTGCCAACAACAAGAGAAACGGCATACTACTAATTTACAACTGCAATATCACAATCATCGAGGAATTCCTCCCTCCCAACACTGCTTTTCATTCAGAATCAAGAACAATCAACCTAAACTCGCCTAAAATTAAGGTATAACGATCATCATACCACTAGTCTAGAACCCCCAGAAAAAGATAATTTTTCATCAAATGAGATATCCCCCAGTAAAAAACTTAATTATACAGCTATAATATGCACATTATACAACCAATGTCATACAAATCAAAATAAACTTGTAACATTTTTTTTACCTCATCATTACTCAGAAGTGAAGACCCATTTGGTGATGACTTCAAAATATTAGTGCACAAGCTCTTAACATCACATTTCTCAATATCCCCAGAAAAATCTTTCTGCATTCAAACAAAAAAAAAACATCCATTAAACCAAAAAAAATCAAAACCCCAGATCATAAAAACTCACAATTCTTCAGAAATTGAAAGTAATAAACTGAAAAAAAAATTGATTATAATAAAATCGGAAATCTTACAGGATCTAAAGAAAGGCGTTTACAGAGGGTTGAAACTAAGATTTGCTTTCTGGGTTCAGCCATTTTTGCCTGAATTTTCTCTCTCTTCAATTGAAAACTAGTGATTTTTGTAGGGTTTATCATCTACCATTGCCAAAGTTTTAATTTTGCAAGTTTTGGGAGCTTGCTTGATATTTCGTGGGCTAGAATATCCAAGACCCGACCCGTTTTTAACCCATTTAGAACTTAGAAGTATTCGAATTATGGACTTGGGCCATAAAGTGGGTTGAGCCAAGCCTAACATTATGGACTTGGGATGAAAGTCATGAAACTACTTGTTCTAATGGACTTCAACCTTTATTACTACTCTCAATAGTGTTCCATTATTATAGAACAATCATGCTTGCAAAATTCATGGAGAAACATGGAGTATTAGACAGTTGTGCATTTGATTCTTTAAAGAATAAAACTTGAAAATTAAAATGCAAGACGAGGTTTAAAGATGGTTGTGGGTCATGCAATCATGCCTCTTAACGAGCCACGTGTTCTGGGTTTAGGTAGGCCTAGTCCACGAGCTATGTGTCATGCAAGGCCGTGTCAAAATTTTGAAAAGGTCGGCTTGTGCATGGTCCAATCCTAATTGCTGTGCTTTGGTGTCTGCATGCCTAAGTTGCAGTCCTTAAGTGAAATTTCATTGATTTTAGCATACTTTATCGACCTATGTCGTGCCTTGGGCTAGACTGACTTGGTGTTGATATCTTCATTTTCCTTGAATATTTTTCTACGTATATTAAAATTAAAATTTCACCTTGGTTGAACAAATCATGCACCCTAGACATGTAACGTCTTATACCAGTAATACGGACGACTATAACAACATGATACATTAATTCTTTAATTTGGATGTTTAACAAGTACTAGTATATAGTAATATGCTCAATTTGGCTAAAGTCAAGAAGCAAAGGTAAATTAACAATCAATTAGCTAAGTATAATTATTATTATTAAACACATTATATACGAGTACCTTTGAAAATGCCAAGGGAAATTGCTCAAACTAGTGAGTAGTGTGAGTCTAGTGACTACAACATCACATAAAAAGGCAAGCAACGGCAGGGAAGCTGTTTGTCAATACACTGAAATTGAATTCTTGTTCTTGGCTGTTTACTCTTGTTTGTAATTCTATTTTCTGTCTTCATTAGCTTATAAGTTATACCCTAATAAGTCAAACCACTAAACCCATTTTTATAGCTGTTTGCAACTCACATCAATAGCCATTTGGCTTTTTTGGTATCATTTTTAGTTCTGTCAATTTCTCTTAGCCTTTGACTTTAGCATGTTACTATGGGATTAGGATAAGTAATCCATATTGTTGTAATACACAATGAAGGAAACTATATTGGTTGGTTTTTTTTAAAAAAAAAAAAAAAAAAGATTTATACCAAAAAAAAGTATGTGCTTTTTGGAGGCAAATAATTCATGGATAATAATCATCATGTGAATGATATAATGCGTTTTTGTTTGGGTCATGAGTATTAGTGTATTACGTATACATAACAAATGTGGACAACTTGTAAGGTTTACAGTGAAGATAAAGTATTTGTTAGTTTGATGTCTACTACAAGAGGGGGGGTGAATTGTAGACTATAAAAATTTGTGAACTTTATGTGGAATTAAACAAAGTATGAAAAGATAGAACACACGAGATAGGCTTTTCGAATTATTTCACTATGCAAAAACTCTTTTACAAATGTGAAGATTCAGCCTACACTTAAGTTCCTCAAGGAATTCAAGTATCCCAGATACGGTCCCTCTACCGCAGCTTAACTCTCTAAGTGATTAGACTCTGAATCACTTACAACTTTGTAACAGACTCACTCAAGTCTCTTAGTTACAATTCTCTCAAACCCCAATCCCAATTACAAAAGTAATTACAGACTTTCCTAATGCACTAGAGAAGATTAAGGAAGGAACTCAGCTCTAAGACGGTAAATATTTTATGAAAACTGAATATTTTTCCACACATAAATCAGAGTCCGTCGCAAGCCTTTTATTGAGAGATGGAAAGCCTTAATCTTGTTTCCCACTCATCCCATGATCCACGTTCACCTTAACCTTGGAAGTTAATGAACGTTGGTCAAAGAGTGGGAAGTAAGATCTCCCTGACTTTCCTCTCAAGCTTTTATCGTGCATCCTTAAATTTAGATAACCAACTATTACTTGGTCAAAAATAAAATCAGTTAAAAAGATTTTATTATTGTTTTTAAAAGATAAAATTTTAAATTATTTATTTAAAAATAACAAACTTATTTTTTAATTATACAATTATTTATTATTTATTTACTTACAAAAATAGATCTTATTTAAAAATTGATTTTACTTTATCTTTTATTAAGGAATAAAACTGATTTTATATTTACGTTAAAAAATTTAATTCCTAACTGAGTTCCTCTCTACACATAAAGACTCTAGTGCTTACAGAGAATCCTAAGTAGTGGAGTTTGCTCTTCTTCTTGAAAGCTTGCATATGAATATCAAGACTTCCAATTCCTTTGCTCCTACTCCGGAACGGTTTGTTAACACCTGAATCATTTCGTTCTACCAAGACTATCAAACATCATTAGTCAAAGTTTGTCTGTTTTCTCAATCATCAAAATACTAAGAGGGTCCACAGTATTGTACTTGTATTGCTAACAAACTTCAGAGTAATTCACAAGGGGAGAACTTTGAGGCCGGTAGCTAACTAACTATTGGAGGCTTGTACGTACTCGGTATCTGCTGGTTGTCGGGTTTGATTCTTGCCAAGTGAAGGTGAGGCCGCAAGGATTCCTTGATTTTTTTTTTCTCCCAACTTCTAAGTGACTTGCCTAAAAATACTCGACCAAATTATTGTCAAAGAATAAAGGTTAAAGTCTAATTCAGGTCTTATGTCTTATTAATTGAAAAATAATTATAAAAAAAAACATGTATTTTCTGAGCTTAGCTTGCTCTAATACAGTCCTTGTAAATAAGTTGGGTTGGGGGGGGGGGTTTCGAGAGTAGGTTAGGAAAATATGAATTATAATCTACTTTGCAATTAAGTTTTGAGAGAGAAACGCAAATATTATAATGAGTATAAAAGATTGAATATCATTTCTCCCTTGTTTATATTGTTATTACGAATAACAAAGCTTGACTTGGAGTGTATTTAGTAACCGGTTTTAGAATAGTGCCTTTTAGCATTTTGATTTGCAAAACAATAGTAATTTGAATATTCCTATTTGTCAAAGTATTGTGTGACAAGGAATAGATTTAAATGTTTGATGTAGTGTTTCAAAAAATGTAGTAAAACTAATTGCTTTTAGAGAGTGTGATTAACAAAAATGTATCAAATTTATTTTTACTATTCCTACCGCTAGTTTATGCTTGGCATTCACATTAAACAACAAAGTACTTGACATCTATATCTAAAAACTAGATGAAAAAGGATTGATAAATGAAGTAGCTTATATTAGGTAACAAATCATGCTAATTTCAAGTGAAACTTCAACCACTTGTCATCTAATTCGTCACTCATTTAACACCTGATTCAACATCCACCCGTTTAATATTCATGTCAACTGATTTTCACCGGAATTCCTCTTTTATATTAATTATTAGGTGACAATGATAGAAATGGAGGAAGATCAATGACCTTTAAAATGGTTACCCTTCATGGCAACTACCATAGGAGTGAAAGAAGGCTGCATTAAAGTAGCTAGGGCACAATATCAATGACAAATAATAATGGTTGCCTTTCCCTACCATTCAATGGAAGTGTGCCCCTTAAAACTAAAGAACCTTCTTTAATGTTCCAACCCACCCTACTCGTGACTTCCCCTTGGACCTTGACTCACTTCCACCACCTTAATTAGTTTTTTTTTTTTTTTTTTTTTTTTTTTTTTTTTTTTTTTTTTTTTTTTTGGTTAATGCTAATATTATAACTTCCCTTTTCTCTATTTTAATGATGTCCCAATTTTGGATTAATTATGGAATAATGCAGTCTTATTCAACTTTTGTCACTTTATTAGTGGCTATAAATCCCTTTCTACTTTGATTTGTCAATTGTCATTTCAACCTTGTTTCGTGTAATATTGTGATTAAGATATGATAATGACAGAAAACTACTAACAAGTTTTTACTTAACAATATCTAAAATAATTTCTTATATAGAATGTATTGATTAAATTCTAGTATGTAAGGATGTGTGAATTATTTTAGTACAAGTATGAAGGATGATTAATATATTAGAAATAAAAAGCACCATATATATAGTCGTATTTATTTGTAATTTCAATCGATATTGATATAATTATTGCACATAATTCTCAACGAACTATGATTTTGTTTAGTAATTAGCGGGTATAGACGTATAGTAGTTTATTATTGGTAAGAACTGATTGCATTGATTGGTTTAACTAAGTAGTCGCAATAGGTGTTTTGACTAAGCTAGTTAGTTGCATTAGTTGTTTTGACTAGCTACCGTATTTTGTACGATTGTACAAATTATTATCAAAATTATTGATGAATAGTAGTTATTTTGTTACTTGAACATCTGAAATGACGAATATTCTTTACCAAATAAGGCATAAATAACCCTTTTCTCGCTATAAACGAAGTAATAAAGAGTGGGATAAACTAATATTTTTGTTCATGAGTGGGATGGAGTTTGGTTTCATGTCATGAATAATGTGTGGTGACCAAGTAAGAAAGTGGTTGATCAAGGGATTGGGAAGATAAGAGGGATGAGCAAAGAAAACTTTTCATGAATAGACATGCTCTATGAAGTACTTTTCCTCCTATCCAAAAAAACAATGTGTTTATGCTTATATTTGCATAAGAGTTTGAGTGATAAATGGTTGTTTAATTATCATTATTACTTAAAAAAAATAAAAAAATTTACAGAGGATGCGAGGATAAGATCGATTTTATAGTAATGAGAAGAATGTGATATTAAACTGCAAATACATATGCGGGTTCATGAATAAATAATTTCGAGACAGATTAAAATTAAAAGAAAATCGTGGAAAGAATTTTGAGAGACAAGATCTTACTTAATTGGTAAAGTTTTAAAATACGATATTTATTTAAATCTGGTAATTAAATTTGTTTAAATCAGTACGTTCATGTTGTAGTATTCCTTATATGGAAATTGGAAAAGGGTAATGTTCGTTCATTTGTTTTAATTAAAATGGAGTTACAATGATTTTACTTTAACGTTCATGTATTACGGAATGCACTAATTACTTTGAGAGTAATTATGGATCATTGGTTGTTTCTTTAATGATGCCACCTACCTCACATCTTTAACTACCGTACTAAACTTGCAATGAGTACTCGTATCAAATATTCAGATATCATTATCACTTTGTAATATTTCATTGCCCACTATAATTAATAAACCACTTATTATTTAACTTTTTCATTTAATTCTCATCCATCATTAAAATGATGTTGAGGTGACAATTTCACTTTTCATTGCATGTCTATGCTATTGGAGTATTGGCTACATGCAATCATACTATTGGACTGACAGAGTGATAATCTACCTATTTTTATTCGGCAATATTTTTTTAATTGTTTGTAAGTAAACAATTTTATTGAGATCCTTAATTATCATGATTGATTATGTTTACGTACATGGATTATTCTTGAGAATAAAGATAAAGTAAATGGTGAATAGAATTGATAAAGGTTTATGACTTTAAAGTCACAAGATAAGTACGAGTATATATTTAAGAATTTCAACTATCTCTACCAAACTTTGTTTAGTTAATCTTTTGTCCTTATGAGCATATGCCCTGTTATACTTATTAATCAATACTAGTGTATACTTGTACGTATAAATTGTATATGGAACAAATTTAATGTGACATATACATATTCACACATCCCTTGCCTTTAATTTTCTTCAAAACACGAGTTTAAATTTCAACAACAATTGAATTTTCTCACTCACAACTAAGACGATTTTCATTCAATTATGGTGTTAAAGTTAGTAATGGAATAATTGGAATTTGATAATTTTCGAACATTATTAAAAAAAAATCATAGTGAGCCTTTAATTTTTCTAAAAAATAAAAATAAATTGTAAACTATTATTCTAAACACAAATTTTTATATGTGGTTGGCCACACCATGTGGCCAGAGTTACTTATTATGGAGTTACTCGGTCGGTCAGGGGTTACTGTCACACAGAAAACGCACTAACCGACTGAGTAACCCCAGAATAAGTAATTCTTGATCGACTGAGTAACCCCTGAATAAGTAATCCGTGATCGACTGAGTAACCCCTGAATAAGTAACCCCGCCGAAAACGCACTTAACGTCTAATTAACTCTAGAATAAATAATCCTTGACCGACTGATTAACCCCTAAATGAGTAACCCCGGTCACACGTTGTGGCCAACCACATAGAAAAAACACCGTTTTCTAAACAACAATTTTTTTTAATAAAATCCTACGTGTAAGCCACATAGGAAAAATGTCCCACCATTGATCTAAAGCCACGTATAATCATACCAATAGTACATTCAAAAAAATGGACCCCACATTTCACTTTCTCACTTTCTCTCTCCTCCATATTTTCCCCTCTGTATTAAATCCCCTATTTAATTTTCTCTCACTCTCTCAACTCCCTCTTCTCACTCTCTCTCCTCTCAATCTCTCTCCTCCACAACCACCGTCTCAACCACCGCATTTCACCGGCGCCGCCGCATTTTCCCCGACTTTTCCAAAAATACCCTTCTACTTACCCTTTCATCTTCACTACTTACTCTGTTCTACTTCTGAAATTTCCCAAATTCTGAAAAAAGAAGCTCTTTTAGTAACCTCCATTTCCCACCCTTTTTCTAGGGTTTCTGACTCAAAATCTAAGTTTTTTTTCTTCATTTTTAGCTTGTTTAACCCTTTGAATTATCTGCATTTATCCGTTTGGTAGATTATTTACTGGGTTCCACTTTTTCCGTTTGTTTTAAAGCCGTTACACTTTCAGTTCAGCACAAAACCAGCAGAAAAAGTGAGGAAATTTTGGGAGTTTTTTCTTGAATTTATTTGTGATTTTTCTGGGTTTTTAAAAGCTCATTAAATTATGAAATGGGTGTCTTGATTTTTTCAATTTAAAGCTGAAAATCTAGTTTTTGAGTTGGGGTTGTTGTGAAGAATGAGGAAGCTAGTTAGTCTAATAATCCTAATAATTTTGGGATTGTTCCCAAATTGTAAGGGTGCACCATCTTTAAGCCCTTCATTGAATGATGATGTATTGGGCTTAATTGTATTCAAAGCAGACATTAAAGACCCAAATGGAAAATTAGCTTCATGGAATGAAGATGATGATAGTCCATGTAATTGGGGAGGTATTAAATGTAACCCTAGATCCAACCGTGTTTCTGAGCTCAATCTAGACGGGTTTTCGCTTTCCGGTAAGCTCGGTCGAGGCTTACTGCAGCTCCAAGCACTCCGGAAGCTTTCGCTATCGAAGAACAACCTCACTGGGAGTCTCAGCCCTGCATTGGTGAGGCTTCCTAACTTGAGAATACTTGATTTGAGTGAAAATGGATTTTCTGGTGTATTGCCTGTTGATTATTTTAGACAATGTGGACCTTTGAGAACTGTTAATTTAGCTAATAACAAGTTTTCAGGGCAGATCCCTGATAGTTTGAGCTCATGTGTTGGAATTTCTGTGCTTAATTTGTCTGCTAATCAGTTTTCTGGGGCTTTACCTGCTGGGATTTGGGGTTTGCAAGGGTTAAGGTCACTTGATCTGTCTTATAATCTGCTGAGTCATGAAATTCCTAAAGGAATGGATGGATTGGCAAACCTGAGAACCATTAATTTGAGTGGAAACCGGCTTACCGGGCGAATTCCGCCTGAAATCGGAGGGTGCTCCTTGTTGAAATCACTTGATTTTAGTGGGAATTTGTTTTCTGGGAACCTGCCAAAATCATTGCTGAATTTGAGTTTTATTGGGTATCTTAGTTTGGGAGATAATTCATTTGTGGGTCAGGTTCCTGAATGGATTGGAGGGTTAAAAGGGCTTGAAAATCTGGATCTCTCAGCTAATAACTTCTCTGGTCTTTTGCCAGCTTCTGTGGGAAAGCTTAGGTCTTTGAAGGTGTTAAATGTGTCAATGAATTCTTTGAGCGGTAGCTTACCTGAATCTATGGCTAGTTGTTTAAGCCTTCAAATCATAGATTTTAGGCAGAATTTGTTGACTGGTGATCTACCTAAGTGGATTTTTAAGGTTGCTTTGCAAGAGATATTGCTCTCTGAAAATAAATTTGGTGGAACCATGGACGATTCTCTCGCTTCAGCGGAAGAAGCCTCGCATCAAAGCCTCGAGGTGTTGGATTTGTCCCATAATGTGTTAACTGGGGCAATTCCATCAGCACTTGTTAATTTCAGCAGCTTGGCGTTCTTGAATTTGTCTAAGAACTCTTTGACGGGTCCTATTCCCAGATATTTCGGGGAACTAAGAGCATTGAATGTTCTTGATTTGAGCGAAAACAAGCTGAATGGGAACATCCCCACCGAAATTGGAAAAGCTACTGCTCTGCAAGAATTGATACTGGAAAAGAATTTTATTGAGGGGATAATACCTACTTCAATTGAGCATTGTTCTTCACTCTCAGTACTGTAAGTGCTCTCTCTTCACCTACTGACTTCACATTTCTGTCAAATGTGTAACTCATGCTGCTAGTTGTTCATTGTTGCCGTTGTAGATACTTATAATCTGTATTGTATACTGTTCTATATTTTTTAGCAGCTTCCCTGTAAGTTTCATGCTGTCTGCATCGACAGTCTAGTTTGTCAAAATCAGACAAATATTTCTGTACAATGTTTAACTTTCTTTGGCTGATAAGAATACAAAACCGAGCTTTAATAGTCTATTTAAATCATTGTGTTGCATTAGATGAGGTCCATTTTGGTGTTAATTGCTCATGCACTGATATGGTTATGATTGGTATTTTTTGATATCCTTTTCTGAATTACTCTGGTTTTACTCATTTTTTTAAATTCTTCTTATGCCAGGATCTTATCTCATAATAGTCTAGAGGGACCTATACCTCTAGCTCTATCAAAACTTGCTGACCTACAAATTGTGGACCTTTCTTCCAATGATTTAAGTGGAAGTATGCCCAAACAACTAGCTAATCTTCAACACCTCGTTTCCTTCAATGTTTCCCACAATAATCTACAAGGTGAACTGCCTGGTGGTTTCTTTAACACCATAAACCCCTCCGCTGTCTCAGCCAACCCATCGCTTTGTGGTTCTGCCACAAAAAAATCTTGCTCTACTGTCCTTCCCAAACCCATTGTTCTTAACCCCAACTCCACCGGTGATGCTTTCTCTGGCTCTTCTCTACCTGCTACATTTGGTCAAAAGAAAAACCTCCTTAGCATTTCTTCTCTCATTGCTATTGGAGCTGCTGCAGTAATTGTAATCGGTGTGATTGCCATCACAGTTCTCAACCTACGTGTTAGAGCCTCAGCATCTCGCTCTGCTGCTGCCCTTGCATTATCGAATGGTGATGATTTCAGCAATTCCCCCTCTACAGATGCAAATTCTGGTAAGCTGGTCATATTCTCAGGAGAGCCCGATTTCAGCACTGGGACCCATGCTCTCCTCAACAAGGATTGCGAACTTGGCCGTGGTGGATTTGGGGCTGTCTACCGAACTGTTCTCCAAAATGGTCGCCCTGTTGCTATAAAGAAGCTCACTGTTTCAAGTCTTGTCAAGTCCCAAGAAGATTTTGAGCGAGAGGTGAAGAAGTTGGGGAAAATCAGGCACCCTAATCTTGTCACTCTTGAAGGGTATTATTGGACCCAATCACTTCAACTTCTTATCTATGAATTTATCTCCGGTGGAAGTTTACATAAGCATCTCCATGAAGGAGGAGGTGGGAACTTTCTTTCATGGAATGACCGGTTCAATGTAATTGTTGGGATGGCTAAAGGTTTATCTCACTTGCACCAACTGAATGTCATCCACTACAATCTAAAATCTAGCAACATACTCATAGATAGCTCAGGTGAGCCTAAAGTGGGTGATTTTGGATTAGCGAGATTGTTGCCCATGCTGGATCGATACATTTTAAGCAGCAAGATTCAGAGTGCTCTTGGGTACATGGCGCCTGAATTTGCTTGCCGAACTGTGAAAATTACAGAGAAATGTGATGTCTATGGTTTTGGAGTTCTGTTACTTGAAGTGGTGACTGGAAAAAGACCTGTTGAGTACATGGAGGATGATGTGATTGTTTTGTGTGACATGGTAAGAGGAGCACTCGAAGAAGGGAAGGTGGAAGAATGCATTGATGAGCGGTTGCAAGGTAGATTCCCGGCCGAGGAAGCCATTCCAGTTATGAAGTTAGGGTTGATTTGCACATCACAGGTGCCGTCTAACAGACCTGATATGACAGAGGTGGTTAATATCTTGGAATTAATCAGGTGTCCTTCCCAAGAAGACTCAGGGTAAGTACTATTATTCGACATGCATAAAAACTAACATGTTGAAGTTACAGTTGAATTATCCGGCGAAGAGGAATCCGGTCTGTGTATTTGCATGTAAAACAAGCCGGAAGCTGTTGAAAATTAATTAATTCTCTCATTGTTAGTTCATTTTTTGGGTCCTTAGCTTCTGCCTTTGTAGTTTCCCACTGTATGTTGTAAGTAGCGACTAGGAGTAGTTCTTGCCGGATTCCTCTTCACCGGGTTCAAATTTGGCAACCCATTTTGGATATCTTTAGGTAGTTCCACCTATTTATGTTTGTGAAATGAAAATGTAAGAAGTTGATATTCTTGGTTGTATTTTGATCAATTTACAAAAATTCAAAATACCATCTTCCTGTCATTTCTATTTGTTAAAGTGAATTAGAGGTGTCAAACTAGTTCTCATACAGACCGGATTTTGTTCGGAGTTGCTCACGTCATATTGTTCATTTGGATGGTCGGTTTGGTTCAAACCCGGAACATCTAGTTAAGAGTACACCGTAAGTTTGAATTAAAAATATTGATTCAAATAATCAGATACGAGTCAAATTGATATTTTATCGACCTAACCGATCATGGTATTATAAAATCCGTAAAATGTTTGGAATATTAATTAGGTATTGATGAAACATTCTTGATTAGTAGAAAATGGTGGAATTTTGGGTGGATTTTGCTAGCAAGCACTGACATTGATTTGGTATTGTCAAATGAAGGATCAGCTTTGACACAACTGTACAAATCACAAAACAACAATATTTTTCCATGTGAATTTCTGTTATTTTTATTATAAAGTTAAATAAAGTAAAAGAATTCCCGCCTTTTGTTGAAATCTTTAATCTAATAGAGTAAAAGACCGTATTGTCCTTGTCTTTCTGTTGGTTTCTTCACTTTTTGAGGTGGTTTTTTGGACTTTTTGCACTTTTTTAATTGGTAAAAGTTGTAAAGTATTTTTCCCCAGCATTCTCATAATTTTGTGTTGTATATGGCATGTTCATTACAGGGTGGTATGACCAAGAAAAAATTGTTTAATTTTGATGTTAATTATAACAAATTAACAATAAAGTTGCTTTTTATGTTCCAATAATGAAAATTGATATCTAATGAACGCATAATTTGTCATGTATATCTAAAACAATACTCCCTCCGTTTTTATTTAAGTGTCCCAATTTGACTTTGGCTCTATTGTTTGTTAAATTCGTCTCAAAGAATAACATTCAAATACTGTATCAACTTTTTATTGATAATTAACGATATCATTAATCAAAGTTTTAATTTGGCAAATGAAGCATACATTATAAAATAAAAAAAAGCACAAGATTCCCTTGTGAGGTTCACACCCATCCTCCTATGTAAACTCTTCACCTTATCAAAATTGTAGAATTGGTTTGCAAGTGATTTATATAATGGTGCAAATGTTGGTAAGATCAATGTTGGAATCTTAGCAATTCAAAAATTTGTACTATTATCACTGGGTAGAAGAATTGACTCACATGAAATCTCCTTCTATTGCTCCTAAAACTTTGTAATTCATATAATCAAGGAATTCTTCCCCAAAATCAAAAAATAATCTTGAACTTCTCAATTTTCTTCTTCAGAAGAAAATTCTTCTAAGTTGGTTTGGTTTATAGTTCAATAGTCAAAGAAGGTCCTATTTTATATTATTAGGTTCATTTTCGTTGGTTTCTTTGGTTAAACTAACTTAGATTTCCCATGACCCCATGTGCTTAGAATTACTAGGATTGAGTTGGTTGTCCCAACTACCAAATGCATCTAAGGCTTGTTTATATTTATATTAAACAATTGTGCATTAGGGTTGGGCTCAATAAAGAAACCTAATAGGTAAAAAATTTAATTTATCTCCCTAAAATTATTTGATTCATAATGACTCGAGTCATTCGACATAAATTTAGACTATATATAAAACTAGTTTAAGTCCCGTACAACGCACGGTTTTTACTTAACCTAATTATGAATTAAAATATCAAGTTAACATAATTTTTAAAAAATTAATATTTTTAATTAAAACAAATACTTGAATTTCTTTTAAAAAAAAAATCAAATTTTATATTATATTGATTGATATCAAAAGTTATTAATCATTAAACATTTTAAAAAAACGCAAATATAATGATTATAGGGTTTTATATAAGAACGAAATTTAATGTAAATTATAACCCGTGCAATGTATATATATACCCCATATGTTCCTATTTTGTTGGCATGTTTTGACCGGCACAATGTTTTATACAAATTTAATTGACTTATTTTTTGTGACAATTAATAATCAAGGTTTTTTATTTTTATTTTATATTTATAGTTATTGAATTGTAGTGTTATTATTATAAATAAATCAACAAATATATAACAAAAGCTAAATTGTCAATCCTGGTTGGAGCAAAAAAACTTTCAAAGAAAAAATTACGATGTAGAATGATACGGAATATGGGAGTTATACATTATTCAAATATATATTACCTTATACGTATTATATGTTTATTTATTATAGAAAAATACCTATTATAAAATATATTAGAGATATGTTCAAATATTCATTGCATATAAAATATACTTCGTATATAGTTGCTAAATTGAAAGTTAAATATTATAGGATATATAAATTAATATTCATGAAGATTTGTAATTAAAAGAAAAAAAAAAAGGGAAAGTAAAAGTGGCGGGAAAATTTTTAATCAGAACATGAAAGTGTCATGTCAGATTCGCTTTTAGGATTATGTTATTGATTTATCTAACTTGATTTGTAAACAACTCGATATCAATTTAACATGTCCCCAAAGTAAATAACATGACTCATCACCTTACTATGACCTAAACTAAAATCTCTCGAATTGAACACAAGTACCCAACAAAGAATGGTTAACTTCTAAAACTTGACAATCAACGGCAATGTTTTCTTGGCTGAAAACAACACCATCTTTAATATATATATATATATATATATATATATATATACACACAACAAACTATTACAAACTAAAAAGAGAGTTTACTAAAATACTCAAAAGAGCCTCTAGCTCCCTTGTTACAAAAACAACTAAAACATTCCATCTTCCTCGCTTGATCTTGTCTATTTGTAGATTCAAGCATTTGATTTCGTACATGCTTCCTAGAAAACCACTTCTTAATCTGGTATTTGTTGAACTTTGGGAATAAATTAAAGGACAAGAAACTTTAGGATAGTATAAAGGGGGAATCTCTGACTTTATACAATTGATAATCATTAAAGTATAAAGAGATTAATGAACATCATACATCCAAACATGGTGAAGCTATATCCTATTCATTTTCCCCTTAATTTTCATTGTTTTATGGTTGTAAGACTACAAAGGGAATGCAAATTAATAGCTAGATGGATGAGAGGAAGTGATTTTTGTCAATTTTAGAAGTTACTAAGTGAGGACATTACACACATAAAAGGGCTACGGAATATATAAAGAATAAAGTAATCTCATAATAAGTTATCTCACTTAGTATCATACAATAAGTTGTGTAAAATGAGATCACATGAAACTTGCTCATAAAATAAGATAAAGAAAACAAAAAAAAAGGTGTTCCATTACCTTAAAAAACTAAAGACAAGAGTGGTCCAATACTTAAAAAACTATATCCTAAAATCATCGGACATTTGCACTAAAAGAGAAGAAAGCCCATCCTTTCCACATTCTTATCCACAGTTGTTTAAAATTTGCAATCCTTTAGGGCTTTAGAGCTAACTATAAGCATTTTAGTAATAATTATTTCCTTAATTATATATATTTTTTTTGAAATCATTTCCTTAATTATATATTTCTTATATTAGAGAACAAACGATAAAATGCAAAATTAAACTAATGGACGTGAACTCAACTACCACCATTGACACGAACTTATCTTAAAAATTGATATGAACTTAGCCATAAAGACACTCACCGACATGAACTTAATATACGAGTATAAAAAAACAAAATTACTGGAATGGTTTTAAATGATATAATTCATGCCATTAAGTGTGTTTAGTAATGTTTATGTCATTGAGTGTGTTTAACAACGTTAATGTCAATCTAATTATAAATACAATTTCATGTTAATGGTTGCAGTTGGGTCACATTTATGACAGTTTATGTAATATTTTCAAGATAAAATTACGTGTCAATCATCATTAGTATTATTTATTAAATGTTTTCACTTTTAACTTATTATTATAGAGTTATGCTTTCTCCATTATTAATATATTACAACACGGGGGATAACACTATCCAAAGCACGAGTTAAACCATTGGTATCTATCTTTGAATATTTACATAAATTTAAATCATAAAAAGTTAAAATTTTGTAAGTATATCGTGATGAATCTTGAAGAACATATCACATGAATATGTTTGTCCTTACATAAATTGCTATAGACGATCAAAAGGGGTGGGTGTGAAAATTTTAAAATGAAAACTCCAGCTGAAACTAATTTAACAATATTTGAAGAACAGAAAAAGTAGTTCGGCTCTATATTATTGTAAAATAACAAAAACTGGTGTGATGCATTATTTGGGGAAAGACTAAAGGTGTTATGGTAGGGACTAACACAGTTTTTTGAGGGGAAAAGAAAAGGAAGTGTAAGCATCAAAATGTAAAGAATATTACACAATGATGGAGTAGATATAAATTTAGCCATAACTTTGTAATTCCACTTTATTGAGAGACGAAAATGATTCTCACTTTAACTTAGATTTTATGGAGCGCATGTACGTTGTTTGCCTTTGTGGAGCAGGGGTGTCAATAGTGATATTCCAGGTAAAACCCAATTATTTATGTATTGTCAGATTTCCATTTATTTTGAGATTACGGAGTGATTTCCTTGAATATTGTTAAAATACAAATTAATTTCTTATATAAGTCGGTTTAAAAATTATTTTCTACAATACCGTCCACGTAAGATTGGTTTCTAAGTTTGGAATTTCGCAATATAAAACCGCTAATAATGTTAGCGGTTCTATATAGAACCGCTAATACCATTAGAGGTTCTATATATAGAATCGCTAATACCATTAGAGGTTCCATGCATAGAACCTCTAATACCATTAGCAGTTCTATGCATAGAACCTCTAATACCATTAGTTGTTCTATGCATAGAACCTCTAAGTTAAAGCTACCTCGTTTACTTTAGCTTTCACAACCAAATTATATAGAACCGCTAATGGTATTAGCGGTTCTACATAAAGAACCGCTAATACCATTAGAGGTTCTATGCGCATAGAAACTCTAATACCAATATAGGTTCTATATTAGTTAAAACCGCCAACAATGTTAGTGGTTTTATACTTGCAAATACCGAACCTTGAAACCGAGCCTGCGTGGACGGTATCGTAGAAAATAGTTTTTAAACCAATGTATATAAAGAATTAGTTTGTGCTATTACATTATTTTGGGAAATCACTCTGAGATGTACTCGTAAAAAACATGTTTTGGAATAGTAAACACAGAAGTAAATATAATTATATAGTGTTTTATTTATTTATTTGTTATTATATATTTTTTTTTTACCAGGATAATTTTTGGAAATAAATGTACAAGGTATCTGTACATGTACTTTGAAGATGGTGGTTTACAACCTTTACATGACATTATTTACCCGAGTGTGTTCAGAAATGAGTGCATCATTTCAATTTGTAAAAGAAATGCTCGTAAATATTCATAATTAAGTTTTAGATGTGTCATACACATTTTAGAACGAGAAAATTCAAGTTTAAAGCCATGATAAATTTAACAATATAAAAATTTTGTTGTAATTTGGGGACATAGATACCATATTTTTAGGGTGAGTTTTATAAATTCACTTTGAGAATTTGTTTATGTTTGTAAACCTTTTTAACTTATCCTATTGGATTGGGCTTTTTCAGTCAATGCGAGTCTGGGCCGTGGCTCAATTATCTGTCTTTGGGATTATGGCTTATGTTATAAAACGAAAAATAGATTTGAAAAAAAAAAAATTACATACAATGGAATAGAGGAAGTGATACAAAGGCGCATATTCCTCTGGTGAAAATTGAAAATGACTCCCTCTATATACAAGTCTTCAAAGTGTCGTCTTCACCCTCGAAAGATCCTGACCTGAAATTGTTAGATTAAGCAACGCCGAAGCATTTTGGGGCTACAGCCAATTTGGTGTCGCCTTCTCTGCAATTGGCTTTGAGGAAGGGTTGTCTGGAACCTTTTCCAGTGATCGATATTGCAATTTTACACTCTCTGCATTGTCCAGAGTCTTCACCACATACCTAACAAGAGAATAAGGAATTCTCAGGAATGTTCGTGACAAAGGACACAAATTATTCCATTAAAGTAAAACTAGATGCAAACTGATTCAACAAATGCAAGTATGCAACAATGTACTCTGTAATGAGCAAGCTAGCTTTATAAAGAGAAATAAGTAATCTAAAGAGTTGAGACTAGAGATCACAGCGATTGGGAGGTGGGTTGAACTCCGAGCTTTATAGACCGGCTTTGTGGGATGGTCATAGTACTCCACCCACCAGCTCGACCCAGCCCACCTCGACACCTTTACTCAAGTCACTACTAAAAGAGCTACTCCGTATAAACTATCCTTTATAACCAATTTTTTCTAGCAGAGTTCCAGAATACAATGTTGCTCAGACTCAGTAAAATTTCTGAAAACAAGTGTGTCAATGAGTCAAACATTTAGCATTTTGCTCATTTTAACATGTTTTTGAATCAGATTGAAGTGTCCGTATCCATGTAAACAACCATGTCAAGGCATTTGATACCCCAAGAGCTTGTTTGTTTAAGGTTTATATAAAAGGAATTGTGCTGAGTTCGCAAGTAATTATCAAGTGATTTTTCATTAATAAGTTTTTTATCTGTAAAAATGCACCTCCACCACCAAGTAGCTGATTCTCTTCACTGATTTTCATTACTACACCACCCAAAGATATGGTAGGAACTAGGAAGGGATAATAAAAATAAATCAGTGTTTTCTGATCGAAGATATGTATGACTTTGGACATTCAAATGAGATGTAAATACTCCTTAAACAAAATCATTACAATCTCCTTAGTTTATTACCTTTCAGGCTTTCACCAAATTAGCCATTACGAGTAATGAAGAATTAGGATGCTTGAACAACAAAGCAAATTCAATTATTGAAGGGCAAAAAACTCATCGTAGAGTTCTCTCTCTCTTTCTTTTTTTTTTTTTTTTTTTTTCTTTTTTCTTTTTTCTTTTGGGTGGTGGTGGTGGTGGTGATTGGGTAATAATAGATTCAAGACCAACATGGAGTGGGTACCAGAGGTTTCAGAAAGGCTACGACGAAAAATAAAGAAGAATTAGTCCGAGGGTGGCAAACGCATTCCAATTAGTCAGAAAGAAGTTCAGAGAAGCTTGGGCAATTGGCACGGCGGTGCAAGGAGTCTGCAAGCCTGTGCAGGTCATGGTATTCCCATGCCATATAAGTTATATTTAGTTTTCTTAAAGATGTGTAATTTTAGGATATAAAGAGGCCTAGAATATATTTTGGTGACAGTAGAATACCATGTCCTATATGAGAAGGTAATGGGCTATTTACTCACTTATTATGTTGTTTCTGAAAGTTCTTAACACTTCCTATTCCACTCTCTCTACTACTTTATCCACTTTTTTCCCTACACCCACTCATCACATCAACACACTCTCCAATTGCCTTACTTTATGTGTAGACAGTAAATGTTAAGAACTTTCGGAAACAAAGGTAGTACTAATTGTTTATGACTAGTGAGAGTTGTGGCGCACACAAAAGGACAAGCCAAGGGGTGGTGCAATATATGTAAAAACAGCCAAGTTTAGGTGCAAGTATGAATCTTAAGTTACTAGAGGGTGTTCATAAGGCAGTTACACCTTGCAAGAATTTCAATGTTAAAAGCCTTGCAAGTATACATTAGTGATGTAATCTTAGGAAGTTAGAAAGTATTCCTAAGAAGGTTGATATTTTCTAAAGAAAGAGTACATTCTTGAGATTGATGATGCAGTCTTGAGATTTTGAGAAGCTAATGGTTGAGTGTTCTTGGGATGAATTTACATACTAACACGATCTATGGAGATTGTCTCGGTTGGGATCCATCACTAACAGGATTGATTAGTAATACAAGATTGTGGATTTTTCACCTATTTGATTAGTGAAGTGTTTTCTGCGTATATTTTGTGGTGAGTTTATATTGACTTGTAACTTGCACACCCTTTCAAAAACGTGTGTGTTTTCCTGTAAGGAGGGGGGGGGGGGGTAGAACATAGTAAGTCAACTGACCATCCATTCAAGCATTGTGTCGTAACAATTGCCTCGCGGCCCACAAAGCGTTGTGGTGTCCTCTTGTTTCCCTGATAGAAGTTACAGTTCTATCATCAGTTTTTAACCTCAAATAAAATGGCCAAAACAAACAAAAACGTGACTATTTCACTAACCTTGATGATGACTCTGTCAGTCACAACGAATGGAAACTGTACACCTCTTCCTCTAGGTGAATCTAAGAAAGATGAATCACCATAATTACCCTTGTCCTGCAAAACAGACAAGCAATCAATCAACATTAGTTCATTTCAGTTACCACATAAAATCTAGGTTGAACAAGTCTGATTGTCTACTATTCCCATCACAGATGAATTGTCCACTCGCCCCCCACCCTTCCACCCAACAACTCAGACTAAAAAAGCCATTTCTTGAAAGTACTTAATTTTTTTATTAGAAGGAAAAAATAACAGTTAATTTGAATTCACTAGGAAACATAAGAGACCTGTTCAAGCCTCTCTCTTCTCCTTTTGGAAGCTTTGTACATCTGTAAATCTTCTTCACGTCGAAAAGCTTGAACAGCAGTTCGAAGAGCTGAAAACAACCAGAAAATTATATGATTTATAAAATATAACCCACAACTAAACTAAAGGTTGAAATTCGCAAAGAAACTCATTTCTCCTAAGTGGCTACAGCAGATTCACAACATGAAGGGAGTTACATTGACCTCAATTTCATGAGCAGATTACTGATTGAAGCTAAAGTTTCAATCTCTGTATTTAATCACTTACAGAGATTTTTTGCCACTGACTCTTCAGTTACAGGATTCGAGCACGTATAGCAAGCTTTCTGCAAATAGAAGAAAAGACATAATTTGATCATAGTTTTTCAAGAGGAGGTAATAAAGTCAAAGCTTGAGAAAATACTGAACTCTCCAATACATTAGAAAGTAACTAAGTATCAAGGATTTTGTTAGCAGGCTCCTGTGATTCAGTAATTCACTGTTCTATGCTACTTTACATTAATGTTGACCAATGAGCAAATGATAGTCACTACATTAACAAGGAGAGATTTAAAATGCCTGATGAATGACAAAAGGCATTACTGGGTATATACATTCAAAACTGCAATCCATAATATTGACACGTGTGTGTGCATGTGCTAATCAGACACAAAAAAAACACTCTCACACACCACCCTACACAGGAGACACACAAAGAGAGACAAAGCATTTCATAATAGCAAAGAATTGCCGTCACTGATCAAGATTTGCCAATAATGGAATACTCACAGAAGTTCTCAAGGGAGCATGTATTAATATCCAATTTTCTAAGTCTGAATTGAACAAACAAGAGAGGTGCATGACTATCATAACTCCTCCAGAGCCTCACTGACCAGGATCTTGCCTAAGGTACACAAATTACAGACAAATGAATATTGTAATACTGCCTAAGTATCTGTCAAGATTGGCAATTATCAGAAGTAGGATAAATTTAAGGATACTTTGGAGGACTCTTCTAGCTTTTGTGAGCTACCTGGATAAATTTTAACCTTTTGGGAAATGTTTGGGAAATATTATCGAAGGTTTATAGAATATCTCAAAAGGTTGAGTCAGCTGATCTTGCAACGATAAATTTTCTAATTAATGAATTAAATAAAAACCTTGCTAATTAATACTACCTCCGTTTTTTATTAGTTGACACGTATTCCTTTTTGGGAAGTTTATTTTTAGTTGACACGTTTCCTTTTTAGGTAAGGTTTGTATTGTTAGATGACAATTATGCCCTCCTTTCTCTTCCCCACAATGCTGATAAAGTGATAATAGACCCTTCTCTTTCCTCTCTCCTCCGTTCCCATCTCAGCATATCTCTCCTCTGTACCCATATGATATAAACAGTCCCCCTCTCTCCTCCATAACTCACTCTCTCTCCAAAATTATCAAACTGTAAATGAAATTTACTCTGTATAAAACATCATCGCCTCATCTATTTGCAAATTTATGGAAAATTTTTTTCACTTTTTTCTACATTTCCATCTCGGTCTCCACCTTCGCCACTCATGAAGCTACCATTCTTGAAGTTTAAAGAAACCAAAAATCAATCACAAAAAAAGGTTCAGATTTTCGTACAAGAATTAACAATTGAAATATTTTAGAAATATATGAGCAGAAAAAACGAAGGACTTGCTTGAATAATAGTGTCTCCATTGTTGTCTTGTTGAGTCTTGACTCTTGAGCTTCATTATAAATTTTTTTTCTCTCACTCCTCTGTAGAGGGGGTTTCATTTTAACAATTAAAATCAATGTTTGATTGATGTTATAACTGAGAAGTTTAAAGGTTAATTAAATTGATTGAGATTTCTTAATTCAATCAATTAATCAAAGCCTTAATCCCATAAGTGGGGTCGGCTACATGAACCAAATTTGATTATTCCGTGTTATCATCGACAAAGATCCTCCTCCTCCATCCCTTACGATCCAATGCCTCATCCTCATGCAAATCCATATACTTCATGTACTTCCTAACTCCTTCCAACCAAGTCATTTTCAGTCTCCCTCTCCCTCGTTTAACCCCTCCATGGTCCCACTCTTCCACTCTTCGTATGGTCATACCGGTGCACCCTCGAGTCTCCGTCTTACATGCCCAAACCAACGCAGACAATTTTCCCTTAATTTGCCTGCCACACCTACCTTCTTGCGAATATCCATTGAGATTTCTTAATTATTTTGAATATTTAATCTATACGATTTCTGGAATTAAATGCAGTGAGAGTTCTTGTAAAAAGAGGAAGAGAAATTAAGAAATTACAGTAATCAATGAAGATGATGACCAAATTTGACGATATCTAGGAGTACGAAGACTGGTGGGTGTGAGTCGTGTGACTGTGTCAGGGAGTAAAGTGGAGGGTAATTTAGTATTTTACATATATCTTATTTCCTTCCTTAATGTACGCGCCAAAATGAAACGCGTTAACTAATAAAGAACGGAGGAAGTAGTAGTGATATTTTGTATATTCTTTAGGATAATTATAATCCCTCCATCCAGGAAACTAAAAAGTCAAATCTTTTCTTGAATCCTAGACACAAAAATTTACAAAAGTTTCTTTTTTGAGAACCCGAAACTTCTCATTTATCCTGGGGAGAGGTTCAAAGAAGAGAAATTATAGTGGAGTTATGTTCCATTAATCTTTTTCTTCTTGAACGTCTTAATCCCATAAATGGGGTCGGCTACATGAACCAACATGAGGCTTTCCAGGAGGTCACCCATCCTAGCACTACTCTCAATTATTGTAGCTCATGTCAAGATATGTGACAATTTTTTACACTGGTGTCACTGGCCTATAGTAACCCTCTTCCTTTATCCATGCTTGGGACTGGCAGCGGGAAACCCACTAGCGAAGTTAGCTTTGTTCATTAATAGTGAATATATTGATATAGGTATAGTAGAATGTTTTTTAGGGAGGGAAGTTGAGTGAAAGGGGGGACCCAAAGTGGGGAGGTTAGAGGATTGAGAACAATCTTTTCCCAAATGAGATTTGGGAGGTTTGATAGGGGATAAATGGATGGGGTATGAAAGTCTAATGAGTGGGATGACAAACCATTTGATCTAACTTATATAGTAGTTGGATAAGAATGTTCAAAATTATTTCTCCTTGAATAGAGTTTTGTGAAATCTCTTTATTCCCTTTTAAACAAATGAACAAAAAATACTTCGTACTTAAAATCAAAGTCATTGAAAAAAAAAAAAAAATATATATATATATATATATATATATATATATATAAAATAAAAATTAAAAAAAAAAAAACATTTTCTAGTTCCTCTTTAAAGCTTCTTTTTTTAATCCAAAGTCATTTTGTACTAGTTACCCAGTCATGAGCTTGCAAAAAACTGTCTTTTAACAAGCCTGGATCCTTTCTGAACACAAAGTGCGGGAAGTGTATAAAAGTCACAATACCTATAATATAAGTAAGAATTGACTAAGGAGAAAGTGCAACAAGAGTAAGAAATAGCCTAGTATGTAATGGTCCAGAGAGATAAATATAAAATAAAGCTTCATAAGTACAAAATGGCCGATAACAATAACAGCTGAAGATCAGGTTTATGCAGCTAACATCAAGGGTACGAGACAAACAAGATTAAAATGTGATGAAGGGTGTATTGGATATCCTGCAGTTTTCAACATTAGTCTAGAATGAAATTAATTATGTGTAAATGTGTAATTGTAGTCTTACTGGGGTTACTATTAACCAGATCAGTTGGAAACTAGTGTCACCTCGGTTGGATTTGAGATTCACCAGTGACCATTCACTTGCTTTAAGGTTCCACAAAGTAGTAGTCCAAGCTCTAAAGCTTTTTGGGAGCTTGTGGACAGTCTGGTCATGAAATGTATGGATGGGGGGATAAAGAACGCACTTTTCATTGGGTGGGAAGATTATGTTGCTTATAATATGTCATCCTTTAGAACCTTTGAGGACATAAGAGCATAGCCCGGGAGGGGGGTGGGGGGTATGGATTCAGAACTTGTTAAGAAATTTCTTATAATTGAAGATAAGATAAAGGGTTATAGACTTATAGTCAAGGTCGATATCACTGGGTTGATTTCTTAATCAATTGACAATTTGCTCACATAACTCCTCAAAGAATGTTTTGAATCACCTATATCCATCCTGAAATGGATACTCAATCAATAACTTTAATTCACTCATGAATTCAAGAGTAAATGGACATAAAAATATTTGTAGAATCTTTCTAAGGATCATTAATTCCTACTACGTATATTCCAACCAAAGAATTCATATAGCTGAGGTCACCACTCACCTAATCAGCAAAGGGCTTTAATGGGTGGGTTTGCTGGCTTGCCAGCTTAGTAATAGATCAACAGGCTCTGACAAAAACCTGTGCCTACTCAACCTACATGAGATTCATACACTGAGTTTTATAATATTCACAGCCATTCACCAGGCAGCAACTTAAGCATTGCAAATATGTTTTACACTCATGAAAGAAGTTAATGGATTCCTGGCTCATCAATAACATAAGGTAGGTAATAGGAATAGGCGCATAGCTCATATAGCACATGGAACCAAATAATCCAAGCCAGAAACTTGAGTTATGCTGCCAGATCAGTGATCAAATCACTATATCAATCAATACTACATATGCCAAGTTGCCAAAAAAGAAGATAAATCAACATTGCAGACATATCGAATTGGTCTTATAACAACTTCATAAAGATTGCATCAAGATTCAAGGGGCGCGCTGGGGGAAAGAGGGGGAGGGTTGGATGTGATCATCAGCTACATTTCATTTTACATAGGAAGTTCAGATTACTCACCATTTTGATAACCTGCTGAATTCCACCGCCTCCAAAGGAGTGTCCACAAGGTAATATCATTGCATCATCCATTAGAGCTCCCCTGTGTAGCCAAAACTTTGCAGCATAAAGACTCAGATGAACAATTGGGTCATGGCGAACTAGCAAATAGAATCTTCAGAAAACACTCACTTGGAAACTCTTAAGATAAAATATAATAATACAAAACATAAAAGAATAGCAAAACCCATAGTCTTAGGCTTCAAAGGAAAGAAGATGAAGAATAATGTAAAATTTTAGGAGGGAAGAAGAGTAAAAGAGACAGAATAGGAAGCAAAAGCCTAACAAGATCTTCAAACTACAAAGCTCATGGCTTGCAATTTGGTGAGGATAGATAGCATTACTTTTGTAGTAATTACATATTATTAGTTTATGTAAGATATCCATAGTTTATGTATATTATATAATTAACTTATTAGCCTTGATCTAGACTTATTTCCCCTTATTTGAACTTATGATTAGTTATAACTTGAAAAATGAACGTAGTAGCCTTAACAGCCCTCCTTGAATCCTTAGAACATCAAATTATTGTCCTCTTAGGCTTGGACACTCACGTGAAGAGTTGATGATGGTGTAGTGTAGCCATTTTTGGTAGAAAGTGGAAAGTATTAATAAAAACTTCCTCCGTTTCTATTTACTTGACTAACATTTTTGAAATAGAAATGTCATATTACTTGACCCATACTATATTTGGTAAGCTTTTGGTAGACAAATTCTCTAAATTACCCTCATAAAGTACATATGGGGACAACTTTTGGGAGTAATAAAGTATATCATGTGCACCAAGGGTCACCAACTACCATTTCTCTCTCCTATCCTTAATAAAAATTGTGGCAAAGGCTATGGGCCAAGTTAATAGAAGGAAGTATTTTGATTGAGGGTGAAAGAATTAATGGAGGGTCCCACATCACATGAGATGATGAATTGATGATCTATGAAGAAAGAGAGAGTAAGGTAGCTATTGGAGACAATAATCCCAGGACCGACCAAAATAGTGTACAGGACAATTAAACGAGGATGGTGTATGAAGTTATAACTTATATTTTAAGGGTAAAATGAACAAGGCCTAATAAAGGATTAATTAATCCAGAATAAGGTACAACAATACCAGGGCACATATAGGGAATCAATCCAAGCCTTCATTGCTCTTCACTTATGGTAGGAGGAATGATAAGGTTATCACTGTTAATGTCCCTTCTGAGCTTGTTACAGAAGCAGTAACAGGGGTAAAAGTGGGAAAACACTAACGGTGTGTTTGGATTGAAGGAAATGGAGGGAAAGGAAGGGAAGAGAAATGGAGAGATGGGGTATCTTTCATTTGGATAACAAATGAGGAAGGAAGGGAATTGGAGGGGAGAGAAATGGAGGGATTAGGAAATTGATCCCTCCATCAATGGAGAGATTTGAAAGGAAAACTCACCATCCTTCCCTCCCCTCTCTTTCCCTCTTCTCCTCCCTCCCCTTCTTTTCCTTCCCTTTTCTTTATCCAAAGACACTGTGAAAGTTTAGCAGACTAGAAAGAAAACATTACTAGGAAGAGCACCAACCTCTTGAATGTTTGCTTTGTGGTAATTGGTGACATTCATCCTGACAATTTTCAATACAGTCTTTTCCTTCTGCTTTCGTTTACTTCAACCTTATACTTTTACTTATTCTCTTTTCTCTTTTTTTTTTTTTTTTTTTTTTTTTGAAAACTTTTACTTATTCTCTTAATCTTCTTTTTATATTGTTAATCTATGAGAATGTTTAGGTATTATTCTGACTCCTAGCAACAAATCAATGAACTAAACTCTCTAAGCAATTCAAAACAGGTAAAAAACACGCCTCAATCGATGGCTAAATCTATGACTGATTCCGTCGCATGCCACATCATTTTCAAAACAGTGGGCAGACACACAAAAAAAAACAAAAAAAAACAAAAAAACCCACCAATAAGGGTTTGACGTACAGCTTATCATAACTCAAAAGAGTCCAAGTCTCACAACAGAGAGGCATATATGTATCTAACAACGCAGCGACATGCAATCAGTAAGCATCAGACCTATGTAAATTGCATGCATGATACTAGGTAAACTCAGATCCCATTCAATTGAACCATTATTGGCTAAATCTATGACTGATTCCGTCGCATGCCTTTAAGGGAAAGTGGAGGGGGGGGGGGGGGGTAGATATATTTCAGGCCTCTGGTCAAACAAGAGAAGTTTAATTTCCACAAGCACTCACGTTATTGGATCAGAGAAAATTGCTCTCAGTGACTCTCCTGGATCACTAGTAATAGCGATGTCCTTCCTTCCATTGAATCCACAACCATTGTCCCCAGCTATATCCTTCTGACCTTGGCTGCAGCCTTCTGTTCCTTGCAACAACTGCATATAATACACATCACCACCATCATGTTCTGCAACTGTAACCATTTTTTGATAGTTCCCTACTCTTCCTTGCTGGTCATTCTCACTCGTACTGACTCTATTCGCATTACCCCCTGGTTGCAAGATACCCCCATCCTTGATCATTATTTGCCTAGTTGATGAACCTACCATCACAAATTAACAAATTAACCAAAAGCTTTCACACCCAAACAAACCATAGCACTGGTCCATAACATTTTCTTATCACTATTGTCTCCCTATTCGGGATAGCCAAACTCCTTGACAGTCGACACTGTGCATAAGATTCTTAAGTCCAGGCTTGATATTGCATCCAATTCTCTATGTGGTGAAAAGAATTATCACATAACATCTCTAAATTAATTAAACTTGCAACTTCCAACCATTGTCTATTTCATACCATTTAGCCTACCTCCCTAATTCAAGCTGTAAAATCGAATCAAATGTAGCAAATAAAATCCTTACAAATTGAAGACAGACACTTAATATCAACACCAATTCCATCCCCATTCCCCAATAGGCAATAGCCCAATACCACTGCAACAATCACCACCACAAGTAACCTATATCGCTAATTCCCCCCCACGAACTGTGAATGTAACATACGAATGGTACGGTTTTGGACTAATTTAACAAAACCACAAAACTAGTTGCATTCTCTTACCGCGAATTGGGTAACATTGATCACCACTACTCATGAATTTCTAATTGTGAAATAAATTCAGACTTAAGATCACATACCATAGTCTATTTAATCAAACTCCTTAATCTACAATTTAAGTAAATAAACTTGTGAAAAAATAAATTAACACATAGCTTACCAAATAAACCATGATCCTTGGAATTTCCAACCCCAATTTTATCCCCAATTCCACTACTACTTCCTCCACAACCACTACTATGACTATTCTTCCTCCCACCAATTCCCACCAATCCCAACACTTCACCATCACCCTCCTCATCATCATCCTCCTCATCATCCTCATCCTCCTCATCATCCTCCTCGCCGCTACTCGGTGTCGAGGCGGGTCCACCCCCATTCCAATCCCGAGACCCGCCTCGCCTCGGAGAAGCGGTTCCCTCCTCATAAACACCAACACCATCACCACCTCGCCGGAGCTCCGGCGAGAAGTACCCCCTCTCACGGTGATCCATATTAAAGAGCTTATTATCCATATACCCGGGTTTCGAACCCGGGTTAACGGGCCCCCGCCCGAACCTTAAAGGGTTGCTATTGTTCTGAAAAAGGAGCTGAGAATTCAAGTTGTCTTCCATTCTTTGAGTTGGAACTAAACCCATGTTCTCTGACGCTGCCATTTGGTCTGTGACCAACCTCAATGTTTGACTGTTTTGCAAAATTAAAGGGAGAAAATTGAGGAGAAATGAATTGTGGGTATGTAAAGATTTTGGGTTTTAGCAACAAATTCGATTTTTTTTTAGCAGAAATTAGAACACAACCCCACAAAAATTGCAGATGTTGTTGGTCTTTGATATAAAAATGTAACTCCTCTCACAATATAATGTTTTTTTTTTTATTTTTTAAATACTAAAATGGAAATAATAAAGTGATACAGAAATCAATGTATAAAAATAAAATGATGCTATTTTCTAAGTTTGATCTTGAGTGTGACTTGAAAGTGGGAAAATAGAGAGATTTTGTTGATGATAAAGATTGAGATAGGTTTAGGGCCAAAGAAGAAAAAAGTAAGCATAAAATTCATAATCATGAAGTTTACATCATGCTGTTTTTTATATGCAAGAAACTATAAAGATTAGAGACTGCCATGCTCGACTTACACGAATTTTAGTTGGGGAGTGTAGGCTCATGAGACGTGTCAATATGTCTCATGCTCGAGCAAACAGTACCTGAAACAGGTTTTAAAAAAGTTGTTTTGTGTTGAGTCTGAGCCTTTTACTCGTATAAACTTAGTGAATTGATCAGGAATAATAAGCTCGTGCAAAATTAAAAAAGAAAAATAATAAATAAAAAATAAAAAACGACATTAATGTTCATGCACGAACCATAGCTCACTGGTGTGCTTCATGTGCTAAGTCAAGCTTGTGACGAACTCATGTCAGGTTTAGTCATTTTCTTACCATGCTTGATCAGCCCTCCATCCCTCATGCAAACCCACCGAGCTAATACTTAGCTCTATTTATTACTTAACCTTTGCACTTTTCATCTTTTAGATTCCAATCTTATTTAATTGACCTCAATATAAAATTTGTAGTATATGGTTCATTTTGAAAGGAATGGTGTCCTTCCAACAAGTGTATTTTTCCGATAGAGGGTTCGGAATTATTAGAAAGTTAATTCTTCAGTGAGGTCAAGTGATCGGGATGCCTAGGTGGAGGCCGCTTCCGATCAGTAATATTAATGGGTAATTAATATTATAGCTTAATCTTGACTGAACCCTTTGGGTCGCACCCTAATCGAATAACCGATCCGAGACGACGAATCAATCTGAAGGATTAGATGAGTCATTAGAGTATTACGAACAAAGACGTCGGATATTGCGCCTAGAGCGTCGAAATCGAGCGTCGTAAGTCGAGTCGAATTTAGAATTCGACGAGACGTAGAATCAAGCAAGCGACAATTTCGAGCTAAATCGTAGCCTCGCATTGGCCTAGCCATGCGAGTGCTAAGCTAGGCGAGGTCACCAACCGCATGCATGCTAGCGTGCCTAGCATTGCCCAGCACACGCACATCGCATAGCACAAGCATCGCAAGCTACGTGTTGCATGTGTGTGCTGTGGCTATGCGGGCATGGTTGTGCGTGCTTGCTAGCATAGCAGCACCAGCCACATCATCGCTAGCACGAGCATCGCAGCAGTGTGCTATGCGTGCTGTGCTGTGGCGATGTGTGCTAGCATAGCAGCATCAGCCACAAGGGGCTAGGCCTCGCATCGCAGCACTATCGCACACTCGCAACGCATCGCAACAGCAGCCCGCAACGCATGCGTGGCCTGCTTGCTGCACGCATGCGTGTGCGAGCTGGCTGGGCAGCCCAGCCATGGTGCTAGGCGCCAGCTAGCCAGCCTTGGCAGGCTGCCAGCAAGCCAAGTGTGCGTTGGTCAGCCGGTCAAGGAGTGGACCATTTGCTTGGTGGCTTTTGCTTGGGGAGCAAGGGGACTTTGGTGCCCCCCCTGGTGGTCCTCACCAACCCTTGCTCACCATGTGCCACTTGGAGCTTATTGATTGCTTTGCATTTTAATGTGTTTTTAATTAAAATAAATTGAGGGAAAATGCAACTCTCCCACATTGATGGGAGAAGGGAGATCAAGGCTCCCTTCCCTATAAATACCCAAGTTTTGGGTTTGGGAAAAATCACTTGAGTAAAACTCAATAAGGCATCTCCTTGAAAGTAAGAAAACCTTTAAGTTCGTAATACTCTAGTTTTATCTTTGGTCAAGTCCCGAATAACCTTCGGGATAAAGACCGCTCGGGTCGGGTCGAGGGTGCGAGCCGTCGGAGGCCTTCGCACTTGCGAGGCAAGAGCTTTGAAGTAAGAGCTCGTAAGCGAGCGAAGCACGCGTCGAGGGTAAGATTATCATTTGTCTTTCTCTCTCTTTTGTTGTTTAATTATGTGAATGCATGTTTAGTTTCTTTAATTAGTGGGCGGGTCTTGGGTGGGTTTCTCTTCCGCATAGTGTCGGACACTACGAAACCCAATACATTTGATATTGTTTGTAAATTTCAATTTTTGTTCTTTACACTTAAAAAAGCATTGGAGACTTGGAGTATGATTTAAGGGGAAACATGGAATTAATTTAGCTTTATCTACAACAATATTATGAAAGATGACAACAAAAAATTGAAAATTAATTTGTGGTTCCTATATCTTTGGATTTGGTTTAAATAAAAAAAATGGAACAAAAACATAAGGAACAAACCATTGGCTATTCCCTTAATTTAATCAACACGATTTGATTGACTTAACGTCTTTATATGTGATCCGGTGAGAACCACCTTATATGTGAGACCACATCCCTTATGTGAGAACAAATCTCAGCCATTAATCATATTAAATCCAACAGATGAGATTAATTATCTAAACCTCCTTAAAACTGACTTCTCTCTCCTTAAAACTGACTTCATCAATGGCGTCTAATTTAATGGCTCAACCTTGACAATTTCTCTCTCCTCTTCTTAGCTTGTTCACAAATACAGAAATTCCGTCAATTATTGAGGTATGTTCATTCCGTCAATTTCTCTCTCCTCTTCTTAGCTTTTTGAATTTTTGTTGAAATTATTGAATTTCATGTTGTGATGATTACCGAATTTACTTTTGATTCAAAATTTTCATTAAAATTATCAAATTACATGTTAATTTTCGAATTGTATTAATCATTGAATTGCATGTTTAATTGCATCATATCGATTTTTAGCTTCAATTTCATCAAAAAAAAATTCTAATTTTTGTTTGATTTCCTGTGCGTTTACTGTTTAATTTTTGTTCGATTTTTTTTCAACTTCATGTGCGATTTCATAATCTGATTTTTTGTTCAATTTTTGTGCGATTTTATATGCCAATTTCATCAATTTTATATGGGTTATTGGTGCATTTTTATGATACTTATGAATATCCTGATAGTGCATGCAAGGTGTTTGATAAAATGCTTATTAGAAATCTTGTGACTTGGTACTCTATTATCAATGAGTTTGTTTTGGATGAGTTCGTAGGTAATACTTCGGATACTTTTGATGCGGAAAATGAACTGCCCTTTGTTATTAGGGGTAGTCAAATTGGTGTAGCAGACGGGGGTAGTTGGGTGAATGTCTCTTAGTTGGTGGTATTTGAACAGATGATGATCTTAGTATTTATCATATGAGTAAACAATTCTTTGCTCATCTATCAAACGACAAGTTATGGCAAATTTCTTATTGCATTTTGTAAGCCTCCACCCTCAACAATTTTTTAGTAATTTTCTGTAGGGACTAGATGGGCAGTTAGATACTTGTATGAAATTTTGCGTTAAACTTAGCATTTGGACTCTGTGTTTCTTGGAAGTACTAGATTGATTGGTATGTGATCCAGTATATTTGGATCTTGGTTTGATGTTAATTATATACTGTCGTGCTATGATTTTTCCTGCTTCTGTAGCATATTTTACTTCTCTGTTACCTTAAATCTTGTAAATGTGTTCTGATTGGTATTGAGATTTGAATCTCTTGATTGGCTTGAATGATTAGACCAAAAGTTATACGCATGAGCAGCTGAAGGTAAACCTTATGATGAGTGTAGCTAAGCCAGGGAGTGATAAATCAGCCAAGAAAATATATCATTTACTACTCTTTTTAATCGAATAAGATAATAGTTAGGGGGGGATGGAAGGCTCTGTACTTCATTACCCTTTAGAGTGAGTGAGTGAGACCGCACATCATAAAAGCTCTCTTCTTGCTAACGGTTGTCTAATAACATGTAAAAACTAGCTATATGCTCTTGCTTGATTATAACTTATAGGTCAATGGAAAATGCCATCAACAATTCTATCTTTGCAACAGCTTATGAACTTTCTAAGAAGAATGAAAACCTTCTTCTATCTCATTGGTTTGTAGACTTGAAACTTCTTAGGATTTCTGTGTCTATTTTTTAGTGTTTTTGACTAAAACTTTTGTACTTCTGTTTCCTGCTCAATTGTGATGAATATGTGGCTTATTGTTCTGCAGGAGCTCAATGACATGACAACCATCAAAGCAGAGGATATTTTGTCTACTCTCCAAAGTCTAGAGCTGATCCAGTATCGCAAAGGGAAACATGTCATATGTGAACCTATTAGACCAAATGGTAGAGCACTATGCAAATGCATAGGGGATGTAGGTTCAATTCCTTCATAGGTTATCTCTATAAACAAAATTAATTAAAAAAAAAATCAAATTCGTACTAAATTATATGAGCAAAAAAATGGTTTGAAATGATTTATAACTACATAAACTTTGTTATAATTAAACTCTCATACAAACTTGTGTCTCCACATTACATAAATGAACCTACGTGGGATTCGAACCCACATCTTTTGTGCATTTGCACAATGCTCTACCCTTGAGCTAGTAGACTAACGTATTTAAAACATTCAAACACACTCACAAATGAGCATTAATTTGACAAAATGAGCAAGAATTATTTGCTCATTTGACAAATGAGCATTGAATTTTTTTGCTCATTTGACTAATGAGCAAAAAATTAATTGCTTATTTTGACAAATTATTTGCTCATTTTTAACAAATTAGTAAATAATAAAGATTAATTTTTGACAAAATGAGCCAAAATTATCTGCTCATTTGACAAATGAGCAAAGAATTGTTTTGCAATTTTATAACCTGTAATAGTGGGTGTCTTTTGTATTGTTTTCTCAAAGCCAGAAGAAATAAATTTCATTAACTACTCAAAATTTTCAAACTCTGCATTCACACTACTCTACATGCTAATTGAGTGTAGTTTGCTCATTTGTGAAACGAGCAACCATTAGTTTGCTCATTTGTCAAATAAGCAAATAATTAGTTACTCATTTGTAAAATAAGCAAACATTTCTTTGATCATTTGGAAAATGAGCAATCGATTTTTTGCTCATTCAGCAAATGAGCAAATAGTTAGTTGCTAATTTAACAAATGAGCAAAAACTTAGTTTCTCATTTGTAAAATGAGCAAATAGTTTGTTGCTCATTTGTCAAATGAGCAAACATTTCTTTAATCATTCATTAAATCAACAAGCATTTCTTTGCTTATTTGTGAAATGAGCAACCATTAGTTTTCTCATTTATCAAATAAGCAAATAATTAGTTACTCATTTGTAAAATAAGCAAACATTTGTTTGATCATTTGGGAAATGAGCAATCTAATTTTTGATCATTTGGGAAATGAGCAATCAATTTTTTTTTACTCATTTAGCAAATGAGCAAATAGTTAGTTGCTCATTTGTCAAATGAGCAAATACTTAATTGCTAATTTAACAAATGAGCAAAAACTTAGTTGCTCATTTGACATTTCATTAATCATTCATTAAATCAACAAGTATTTCTTTGCTCATTTCATCCACATGAGCAATCAACAAGCATATGATATTCTTGTAATAAGCAGAGTATCATCCACATGAGCAATCCCAGCAGTGCTTGCAGCAGGTCCGCTGCCTGGAAATGAACCTAGAGGTGGTAAAACTGCACCTGTGGAACCAGGCACCCTAGCTCCCTGAGCATGTGAGGGTGATGGTGCGGGTGCTGATGCCGGAGCGTATATGGAATCTCGAGTAGCTGTAGTAGGAGGTGGAAAGACTGCAGGAAACTGCTGAGGCCCTGAACACTCGAGATTCAAAAAGACCAGAATCAGTATGTTTGGCAGTGTAATGCAAATATGCAATGGCTACTTTGTGTGTGTGTGTGTGTGTGTCGGAGGGGAGGGAGGAGTAACCTAGAATTCTTTCTGGCTATTACTTCCATCTGCCTTCTTTAAAATGAAATATCTTGTTAAAGATGATGCTATATTACATAGAAATTGAGTTAATATTAAGAGGAATGTAGAGTTATTGATTCCAGAAGATTGGAATCAACAACAAAAAAAGAGAAATAGGAAGTAACAAGCTGCAGACTATTGTTCTGCAGATCTTGTTTAATTTAAATGTTAAAGAAACAAGACAACAAGCATAATGATCCTTTTAAGTAGAAACACGGCTGCATATAACGTGTTCAGATTTCCCATGCAAAAATCAATAAGAATATTTGATAATGGCCTCGTCTTTTAGTGAATGGGAAAAAATTAACACATGGCATAGATGAACTAGTATCAACACCTCCATCATCTCTAATTGAGATGGTGCTAGCTGGATTCCTCTGGATAAGAAATTTAGATCGAATGTGCTACCCTTTATTTGAATCCCACTGACGGCTTTAATAAACTTTGGTTGTTCCTTGTGGATTTCAATCTCTTGTAGAAGTAGATGTACGGAACCTCAGAAATAAAACTAAATAAGTGAGTTTCCAACACACCAAAATCCTTTTTACAGGATCGTGAGGTCTGATGTTGCAATATATGATGAGTATGTGTCTCAATCTCAATTCCTAGTAATACCATACTTGTGTAGAATATGACTTTGAGACCCAGAGACTAACAAAACAATGACTCATGCACTACATACTAGCAGCGGGGAAAAATTAAAAAAAAAATAAATAAATAAAACTCGATCATCCTTTAATAAGAATTCCTCTTGTGGGCAATTAGGAAGCCACAAAAGCATTAAACTAGACACATGAAGAACCGTATGCATTAGTTCTAGGTTTTCCCTGGGCAACGAGGTTGAAGAGATGTGGACAACCTGCAAAGCATCAATAGAAATTTTAGCCAAATAACTTTCAACCGTAAATATTAGATACCAAGAAAGATGGCAGCTTATAGACAAACATACGTAGACAAAAATGAAAGAAAACTGAAATGAAAAAAAAAAAAAAAATCAGTGAGGCATTTCGTCGAATACCTTGTAAGCAGTCAGAATTCACAGCTTCTTTGCGTACAACATCAAGAACATAATCAATCAATGACCCACATCACAAAAAGATTCAAACAACCAAATTCAATAAATTCACAATCAAATTAATAAAATTGAAAAACAAAGATAAAAAGAGAAACCTCCATAATTCTTCAACATTAGAGAAAGTATAAAATTGATCGCAAACACAAAATTCGGAAAATAAACAAAACTCAAAACAATTGAACACACACAAAGAATGTATTGAAATGTCATCCAATTGGAACAATCAAAACCGTAATTCAGCATGAAAAAATATACAAATGATTAAAAAAATTAAGCTGAAAAAACATACAAAATATTGAAAAAAAAGAGCAAAATTGAACAACATTATGAAAAAAAATTCGAATAATACAGGAATTAAGTGATTAAATTGCAAAACTTACAACAATTTGATGATGAATAATTGAATATCGCCGATTTGATCTTCATCTAAGTGAAGCCCCTAAGTCGAAATTTCAGAGAGAGAATGTGAGGGATTTGAACAATAAAAGAAATTTGAACAATAAAAGGGGGAGAATCGTAGGTTTTGCTAGAAATCCAGAGGGAGATGAGAGAGAATAACTGCAAGTGAGGAAAATTCATGGGTTTCTTCAGCAATGGTGATGAAGGAGGAGAGAGAAAATAACTTGCAAAATGAAGGAGGAGAGAGAAAACGCTGATTTTATTTATTTATTTTTTTTGAAATTATGTTTGACCGGGATAAATAGTAGCCATTGGATGCAATTGATCCAACGGTTGTAATATGTCCTCACATATACTAGGTTCTCACATAAGGGGTGTGGTCTCATATGATCCCATATATATATATAAATAATGTGAGAATTAGATTTTTGCAATTAATATAAAATATACTGAGTACATAACAATTAATCACTTACGAACCAAGGATATCTTAGGCTCGGCTCTTACGACTCCAAGTGAAGAACAAACTTGAGTCAATCTCACTATGATAATAAAGAAAATTTGATATATGAATCCCAACTTTTCATAATATTTTGAAAAAAAAATGTTGAAAATTTGGAATTATTCCAAATTAATTACATTATGATAATTATGAGAAGAGCAATATAAATTGGAATTATTAATGATAATGACGACAACGACAATGACAACCATTATAATACGGAGCACTATATTAGTAAGAAGAAATTAAGAATAAATTGTTGAATTAAATCCTAAGCTAGTTTGAGTGATCTTCCCTTCTTCTTACATAAACTACCCTGAGTCTGGATGGGGGGATTTTCCAATATACTAATTCTCCCAAGTGAAAACAAGCCTATCAAGTTGACAATTTTGTCCAAATCTAATAATAAAAAGTCTGAATCCATGTCAGAAAAAATTGAAGTTGAACAGGAGGCAGGTCAAACTCAGATCCTCTACAAGGTCTAACTTATACTTATAGTGTGCGTGAATTAATAGCGCTGGTAGTGTCATCACAGGCCTTCACAAAATGCTGCCAAGTCACGACACACAGGCACACAGCTTACCAAAGGCCTTACGATAGACCACGCCTCTAGCAGGTTCATACCGGCCTAAAAGCTAGTACAGCCTGCTTACTACTTAATTCAGAACAGATGCCGCCAGTATTCCGATGAGGTACTGTAGGGTGTAATATATATCATCAACATAGCAAGCCCGAAAATTAATACATCAGAGATCCAGGCTTCCAGGTATAAATTAGGGCTTTCTCTCTAGTCATGCAATTTTTATTCTATTTGCCATGCTAAGATCAATTGATTCAGCAACAGGCAAGCAGACAAAATCAGATCTGAAACAGAATTATTCATTCATCTAAATACAATAAAGCTCAATGGCTTAGCTACTTTCTACGAGTAGCATCAAGTAGCAGTAAAAGGGTAAAGAAAAACTTCTCCTAACCACTATGACATGAATATCCAAACTATCAGTTTCTACACCTAACATCTAAGAAAATTGAATGGATACATGGGTAAGGTCAACAGCTAATTCTACATGAAACAAGCTCAGACAGATCATTATTCCGCCAGGGAACAAGGTGAAATTGGTAAATGCACATGGAGATAAAAGGATCTCCTCGAACTATGAGAGAAAAAGGGAGGTAAAAAAAAAAAAAAAAAGTACTATAATTGAAAACAAGGGATTTAGAGAAGTTGCGAGGAATGATCAGCAGCAGCTGACGTTTTCCCTTGAAGATAGAAAATTGCACGTCGAGTATATAGAAGCTGCAGCTGCTCTCACAGACAGATCTTTCTCTGGATCATTAATCTTTGATCTGTAGTCAAAAGAAGAAAAGGCATACCTTAATAAATTTTAAATCTGACCATTCAAATAATGGTTGATGGGCATAAGTAAACTTAAAAAATCATCACATCCAAACAATTTCGGAAAGCTAAAGAAACGCCAGCTGCTAACCAGCTTTTGCAAAAAAAAACAAATAAAAAAAAAAAAAACAAAAAACAAACCATTTTAAAAAAACTTTAGCTCACAATATTAGTCCTCGTTTTGTTTATGTGGTAAGGTTTAAATTGGCTGTCCTGATATAAGTTCACTCACTGTTTCATCAAAAACACTTCTACTAGCTCTTCTCTACTTCTTTAACCTCTGTCAAAAATTAACTAAGACAAATATTGTTGTGGAACAAAAGGTTTTAACAGAAAAAGAACTAAGACAACGAGAGGCAATAGAGTTTACATGCTATAAGCTACAAATTCGAATATACAACCAAACATCACCCCACAATGCAAGGATTAACAAATTTCCTTGAGCCATGTGATGCAAGCATTAGCACATCATTTACACCCCAAATAAGACTTTTTTTTTAATGACAGATCATCTTCTTTTATATTTATGCCTACAATTCTCCTAAGGTCAATAAAAACACTTTCTTAAATATGCCAAGCAAGCTCTTATTTTCATGCCTACAATTCTATGCTTCCCATTTAAGCATTATATAATCAAAGTTTAGAATGCAACACTGATGAACCAATTATCAGTCAATAGAGCCAATTATCAATAGCAACCAAAGTAGAATTTTCTAGCAGAACAGAGCAAACAGTTTTTGCAGATCGAATACATATAAGAACCAAAGCACGCATCAGTAGCACAGGAAGTTATCAAGTAAAAATAAGCAATTACATCTTCACATGCTAAATCAGTTTAATCTAAAAGTAAGCAGTAATCAGATATATAGCTGAATGAAATGAACATATACTCTCATTAAAGCAATAGTGACAAGGACTAAAGCTCTACCTTAAATTGTTATCTACAATTCCCATATGCTGCATCTCAAATATAGCGTTCCAATGTACATGTTGCAGGCCTTGATCACAATGAAGCATCATTTCATTTACTTGGTTCAGCCAGCATTCCTACCACAGGTGATATACGAGTAATTTTAGTTGCTTTCATCTAAATAAAATATTAGCAAATGACTTTTAAGAAGTATATACAAAGTGCTCAAATTGTAATACTAAATCACCGTCTTCTTCTTAACTAACCAGCTGTTTCTCTTCTTCGGAAAGAGAACTATCCATCTGGTTGAACAACTTACTCCAGTGCGACTGATGCAATTCAGCTGTGGCCTTACTAGGGTTACCAGAAGCAGAATCTTTCATAACACAAGGATCATTTCCCTGGTTGGCAGGGAATTCTTTTGACAAGAGGAAAGGCAACTCAGTTGTAATAACAGCACGCACTCTCTTCTTACTACGTCGCAAAGCTGCAACAGAACCATAATTACACCAGCCCACTTAAATGACCCACTTATATTTAACAATGAAAGCTCACATGTAAAGCGATTAATGAATGCAAACTCACCCGCAAGACGCCCTTTTATGTCCTGATGTAGAAGTTGCAGCCATTGGGAAGCTACTGTAGCAGCTGAGACAAAGGAAATTAAAAAGTGTTAAATGGTCAGCCAGATGATACCATTATAACATAGCCAATGACCTTTGACTTCAAAAGAATCATAACAGGAATAAAAATTAAGATAATACATTGTCGAGTTATGCGCTTCATCTTAAATGCATTCAATAATTGCTGCAACAGTGAGCACTTCAAGCAAAAAAAAGGCAAAAAAGGGTTAAGAGCTCACCTTTAACAGAAAGAGTGTCAACACTGCTACCATTTGCTGATTCCTCATTTGAAAGACAGCTAGTACTTTCTGAGGCTTTGGTGGAAGATGCCAACTTTAGAGCAAGTATATCATCCTCACTATAATTCTTGGAGTTTGAAAATAAAGATATGTTTGGATAAGTCCTCTCCTCTGTGGCTGAATCCCTGTATCCACTCCTATCTTCTGAACTATATAAGGCAGAACTATGTTGCGAAAAATGGTTATCATGAAGTGAATTGCTTTCTGGCATAGAACTGAGAGATGAAACTACATAAGAGAGACCAGATCCATGAACCCCAGAAAACTTTACAATATCTTGTTCTGTGTTTCTTTCAGATAGCTCTCTACTCTCAGCTCTCACCTCATTTGCTTGTCTACGATTTGCCCGTTTCTCAGATTTCACAAGTGACTGAATTATGGAATGCACCTGTTTACTATTCCTCACGTGGTTAATAATCCCAGGGTTCAATCCATTTAGCAATCCACTAGGAGCAGCAATCTTCGTAAACCTATCAACTTGTTCTTTCTTTGCTTGTTCCATCTTCTGCTTGAGCACCTCATTTTTGCTCTTTCTTCCACGCTGCTTAGGCGCTGCTGGTATGCCTCCATAGCCATAAGAAGATGACATAAAACCATTTTTCTTCATCTCTTTCCATTTTCTTAGAGCATCTTTATCCTCCAAGCGACCTGTAGTTTTCCCACTATCAGAAGTGTCCCTCGTTTGCTGATTACTTTGAGATTTAAGGGTGTTGAAAGGTTCATGATTAGCTGAACTAGCAACGTCTTCAGCGTTAAGATCCAAGCGATTGCCACCCAAAGGCATACGATTATGCTCAAGGATTGCTTTGCCTTTTGCACAAGAGGAATGCTTTTTGGGACCTTCTAAAGACACAACAGCATTATTATGACCGGAATTTTCATCAGTGCACATTTCAGTATTTAGATCCAGTGGCATAGAATCATTATGGTCAACTAACTGCGTTGATTTTGTTGATCCTCCTAATTGTATAGCATCTGCATTTTCAATGGCATTCTTGTCAAGAACTTGCGAACTCTGGGTCTCTACAATGTCCATGTGTTCTTCAAATTCATCAATTTTAGAGGTTTCGGGTTCATGAGTATCAATTCCTGCGGCAAAAGATCTCATTAATTTGACTCAAGTGGTTAAAAAAAGTAGATGCACTGTTTTTAAAAGTGCAGTTCTGAAACAAGGCCAAATGAGGATTTTCATTGTTAATACATCTAAAGGAAAGCACAATAACTTCTCGGAGTATCATACTTAATCTTACACAATATACAAAGTACATCATAATTGTCATATAACAGGAAATACTTAGTTAATTAAAACATTACCTACACCATGAATTGCACATACTAATATGTTGAACCGAACCACATCATTTTTGACACATTTAGAGCGCGAAATTTTAACAAGTTTACTAATCCACATTTATACAACACCTACTTTGCAAACAATTAAAAGAGGGTTTAAAATCCTTAATATGATAATGTAGATAAGAATTCCACTAAATAATAACAATCAAAGCAAGCCTGCCAACCTAAAAGCAATTCAGATCAACTAAAACTAGCCAACATCATCTATACACAGCAAAACAACACCAAAATTTCGAAACTTTCAAAGGCTAACCGATCATTATACCTTCAGATTGAAGATCCTTCGTTTTAATCTGCTTCCGACTAACATGAGAGTCATCCTCCAACTCTTCGCCTCGCCGCTTGGCGCCCACCGCCATCTTCACACACAAAATCCACAATAACAAGTCAAAATCTTCAAACACATAAATCAAACCAACAAAAAAACAACTTCTTTATCAAAAACAAAGTCAAAATCCTAACCTTAGAATCAGATTGTGGGATCTTCCCAGATGCCTCAGAAGCACCATGGGAACACATTTCATCTCCCATTACCAACTTACACCACAAAATTGACCTCTTTGAACAAAACCCAAATCCCCGATTCGAAGAAAATCAACCAAAAATCAAGAAACAATCCCAGATCAAAAATCACACAAATCTGAAATTGCTGAAAAGGGTTGGTAGAAAACTCATCAAACTTTGATGGGTAGTTGGTAATTTCGAGATAAACCCAAAAATGAAGTGGGGTTGAGATGAAAATTGAGATTGGGGAAGCGCGGGTACTAGGGTTTGTTTGTTCGTGAGGGTTTTGAAGTATAAACAAGAGAATCTTTAGGGATTTTATTATTTAAATTGAAGAAAATTATAAATTGGGGATTTAAGTTTAAAAAGAGTAGAAAATTGAATTGAAATTAGAAATGGATTTTGAATTCAAGTGAAGCGCGGTGAGATTAGAGTACTCACTACTGCCGCCTCCAATTGTTAGGAAGTCATGTGTATTTTCTCTCTCCTAAAAGGGCTAATTCCCGCAGAAATGAAAGAGGGTTGGACAAAATAATGTGCAAAATTTATTTCAAATTCAAATCAATTGGAGGGTAATTGGTCATTACTCATTATTTCTCCCTCGGTTGTCCCTCTCCCCAATTTTGTGGACAACATTATAATCAATTAATTAATTAATTAGTCACTCTAATGACTCAATTAAGCTCTTTGAAAGAGTTTGTGATTGATTGAGGCTTATTTATTTCATTTAAAATTCTTCTTTGACATTTAATTTTGGTTGAATTGGAATTGTCTTTTGTTAATTTTGAGAAGGTATTATACTATTTTGTGAGACCGGACTTGTCGTAGACTCGTGCGTCCAGTCTATTATAATAACATTAGTTTTCACTTTTTTTAATATAAGATTTTAACTTTTTAATATCAGATTTTAACTCTTTTATATCATATTGAGATTTTTTTTATGGTAAAACCTAACGAACGCCCCGGGGGCGATGGATAAGATAATTAAAAGTATAAATATTAACTTGAAATAAACATTAATTACACCGATCGACGCGTGATATTGGCATGCATTCCCAAATTAACACCATTTTAGGAATATTTTAAAGGATTATCCAACGTTTCGGGGGTGTTTGTCAGTAAGATCCTTTTTTTTATATCAAATTTTAACATTCTAATATCAAATTTTGACTTTTTAAAATTAAAATTTTAGTAGTCTTATACTTCCTTGGGTTTTTTTTTTTCTTTTTTTTGAAACCTAGTTGACATCATTTGACTTTTACACTATTCACACATTACATTTTGACTCGCTTTTGTGATTTATAGATACGATAAAATATAGTCATGTGGGATTTTATTTGAATTGTTTCGATGTATATTTTAATATCCACTTTTCATAATTTTACAATGTTAATAATTAGAGATATTAATTGTTAAAAACATGCGTTGGCAAACGTGATAATAGAAATGTGTCAACTTATATAAACCAGAGGAAGTATTAGATTGACTTTTTCAAATCAGATTTTGATTTTTTTTCATATTAGATTTATATTTACATCTGATTTTGATATTCTAATATCAAATTTGACAAATAATATCTAATACTGTGATATCAACATTTCAATATGGAGTATCTTATATTGGCAGAGGGGTAAATCAGTCGTTGGACAATCACCCTAAAACCAAACACTATTTCTACCTAAACTAACCTAAGACAAGTGTAGGGCAAGTAAAGGATTGTATCCATAGGGAATGGGTATGAGTACACCGAGAATATGAAACGGTTGTAATCTAGTTTGGTCACAAATTGGGGGTTTTGATTAATCGACTACTATGGGGACAAACACTATGGGGAAATGGAAATCGACACCAACCAAACTAATGGATCAATACAATAGACAAACATGAACACAAATTGGATGATAGAAAGGGCACTCAACATTACCTTCTTTCGAAGCCACAACACTAAGCATTCCTAATCCAAACTCAACTAATTTAACAAGATAGGCCAACCAAGTCTCAATGATAGAAAGTAGACTACTAACTCGGGTTTGTCTTTCGATCGTTTCGAGAAAGCATTAGGGCACAAATAATTAGGGATTTCTCACCTAATTATCGCAACTAAGACTACTACATCATCCAAACAAGGAACCGTAATCAAGAGGAATTTAGCATAATCATACAAGAAAAGGCTCACAACTAGACCTCATCTTTCAATGCAAGCATAGAAGTGAATGCATGAGCAATAAGTGGCCATCCGCAATTAACCAATCCTTTAACAATCAATCATCAACCCAAAATGAACATGCAAGCACAAATATTAATCAATCCATGGCTTGGTTGGGTCTTTATCCAACCCCTAGCTAATAAACTACTCACCAATCATGGTGAAGAACAACATAGCTACAAGTTCTAATTCTAGCATTAATCTAACAAGTTGGAGGGAATGATAATATGGAAGTAGATTGAACATGCAACAATAAATAAACAAGATTAAGGGAGAAATTAATACTTCAAAGTAATTAAAAAACAGAAAATATATAGAGAGAGATAGAGATTACTAAATGAAGCTTCAAAGTTTGAGAGGAATTATTGAAATTAAGATAACAAACTTCAATTAATCTACTCCAATGATTGAGTTTGAGAGAAACTAAGCTAATTAATGAGAGTTTTGAAAACTAACTAAGAGGTAAGGGCCTAAGAAAGCTAAAGGGAAAGAAGATCTGTAAAATAAAAGCCAAGGGTCGTATTTATACTCCCAAGTGGCTACCTAGTAGAATTCGTCAAAAAGCCGAGTTTCAGACAATGAGCGCCCGCTCCATCCTCAGTCAGGAGCGCCCGTTTCGTCTTCCCTCGCGCTCCCGCTCCAACTGCAACATGTTGGGGCAGAATATGGAAGATCAGGGAGGAGCACCCGCTCCTCCAAGGGTGCACACCCTCTCCTCTTGTGCTTTGTTTCCAATATAGTTCTTCAATGCTTTAGTAAGTTTGTCAAGTCTTCTCTTACACCTATAAGCATGAACACACACAAAGACGTACGGGAACACCAAAAACTACAATTATGAACAAAAAAGGGGTTAGATAAAGGGATTGAAGTAGGGGAAAGAGTGCAAGATCGTGTTAAAAATGCCATGATAAGTGGACATATAAAACACTTATCCAATATTAACATATTAAAATTTGATGTCAACATTTAATATGTGATATAAAAAATATTCAATATTTGATATAAAAAAAGAAATTATTTGATGTAAAAAATTTAATATCTAATACTTGTATAATTTGATGGCTTTGAACCATTTTTAGGCTTTACAACCTTTTTTTGAACCCCATTAATCACCTTCTTCACCTTCCTAACACTGTCGCTCTTATATTTAGGCTTCTTAAAACCTAAAACGACGACGTCTTGAGGTTAATTGACCATTTCGGCGCTTGCTAGGTACCTCGGAGTTTCAGACGATTAAGAGCTTTATCAAGTGATTGTTGAACCTGTGGTTAATTCTTCGACGAGTTAGGTTATTAGAATGGTGGGATTTTTCGGTGAAGCTGCCTTTTTCGGATAGCGGTGCGCCGTGAACGACCTTTTGGAGGCATATGAATAATGATTGAGGAGAAAAAAGGTGGGATAGATCGAGTTAGAGCCAAGTGATGGTGTCGTTGAAGGCGATTGGAATTTATGTGAGCGATCATCGTCATTAGTTCGTTCACATAATACTTTACCTTAAATTTATAATTTTTGCTCATTGTTTAAATTTTTTAAATACTCAAAAATTGATGATTCGTCATCTCAATGAATTTTTCAAGAATAATAGAACTTTGGGCTTTTCTCATTGGTAGCTAAATGCTTTGCGCATTTTCATTACCAACATTTTTTTTTCTAAAATCTCTTAAATAGCATTAATCTAGCTTTATTTTATTATTAATTCTAACATAATTAACCTAAAAAAAGGATCACCCATGGTCAAATAACATTTAATTTACAAAATAAAATTAGTTAAATCACAAACCTTGCAACTAATAAAAAATAGATCATAGGATCGGATGAAAATTATTGAAGAAATATAAAACCCAAGCTAAGCCACCTTAACTCTCGTTGCAATATCATCTACTTCCTTCGCTTCCAAATAGTCATTTCATTATTATATTATTTGAACTTGTCGAAAATTATCAAAACTTATTAGACCTTATTAGAATGTATTTTAGTTGCAAACTAATAAACTTAGGTAGCTTAACCCTAAGTAAACAATATTTGAACTTGTGAAAACTTATTTATTTTGAACTTACCTAAACTTATTTTTCAAAAAATAAATGAAAATTAGGTTAAAAAAACCAATCGTTTGTGGAATAATATTCCATCTCTTATACTCATTTTGTTCGTTTTTTATTATTATTTCTCCGTATTTTATTTTAGACACTCCTTTTTTTTGTTACGTTTTTTTTACGACATACCTAATATTTCAATAATTAAAAAAATATATGTCAATAATTTAACTTATATTTAGGGGCCGTTTGGTTGGGGGTATTCAACAAAGGAAAAGGGAATCAACTGTCGTGATTCCCTTTGTTGATGTTTGATAGGCAAATTCAATCATTCCCTTTACTCCTCCCATTACCCCATTTTCCTCTATTTTCATTCCCCACCCCCCCCCCCCAAGGGAATCACTCTAACCCCCAAACTATTCTTCACCCAACTACCTTGACCAACCTTTTAACTACCTTGACCACCCTCGAAACACCACCTGCCCACCGACACCACCGCCCAACCACCACTAGAACCAAAATCCCAGCCCACCACCGACGCCGACAACCACCAACCAGCCTTCTTCACCCATCGTTAGCGACCAAATCTGTTCCCCAGCCAACCAACCTCCCTCCCCTTCCAGCGTCGACCCACCCCCCTCCCTTTCCCTGCTTTCCGCCATCTCCGGCGATCCCCACCTTCTTTAAAAGCTCCCACAACCCGCTACATACAACCCAGCCACACAGCTCACCAACACACACCAACCAACCAATCAATTCGCACGTACTCCTTGCTCCCTCAAACCACCATCATTCTCCCCCGCACCAAACTATAAATCGCTAGCCACGCAACCTCACGCACCGCGACCACCAGCCATCTTCTCCACCACAACTACCAATTGCTCCACCAATTCGACCACCAACAATCATCAATTTGAAATTACATCAATTTCGAACTTCGTCTTCAATCTTCGAATTGTGCACCAATCACCAACAATAAGGGAGATTGAGGGAGGAAGAGAAAGGGATGAGGAGAGAGAAAGTGGAGGTAGAAGGTTAGAATTGGAGTTTGGCAGTGGCGTCGCGACGATTGCGGTAAAGGGAAGGGAAAGGGCTTGGTCGACATTAGATATAGGGGTAGTGGTGGCTGACTGGTTGTAGAAGGAGAGCAAATGTGATTCCCTCTTATGTAAAACAAACAACAATACAAAAATGAGGGATTAGCTTTCCTTTCTCCTCCTTTCCCTTTGTTGATTCCATTCCGTTTACCTTGTGCGACCAAACGGCCCCTTATTATAACCATCTATTATTTAAAAAAAAAAATATTCATCAAATATTTTGTTGTGTCTAGCTACCAAGTCCTCCATTTAATAAGAATAATCATATAAATATTGTATAATATACTCCCTCTATTTATTGTTGTTCTTTTTTTTGGCTTACTTTACTGATGTTAAAGGTTGGTTATGCTACCACCAAAGATAAAATTGGAGGACATGGCATGGGTGTTTTTTAAATGAGTGACAATATAATCCGGTCTTTGGATGTGAGGAATAACACCCACGTACGGTCTTCCTTTTGTTGTTCCTTGTGGTTTCGTCCTACACTTTAAATCTACAATAATGTTTTATGCATTGAGATGACATTTAACATTACTCCTTTAGATTAATATTAGCGGTGATGATTTGATCCCACCGAGAAAGATAAAGTTAGCCGTGAACGAACAATATAGGTACTCTCAGCTGCTCTCATTGTGTTGTAATGTGTATATCCGATCCTTGATTTATACGGAGCTCCTCCTATGCAAAGTTAAGGTCTCTCTTAAATCTTTACATATTTAAGGTTCTTGAATTTAGGCCTTGTTTAGTTCACCTTATTTTTACTTATTTCAGAAAAAATAAGTTCAGATCAGAAAAATAAGTTCAGATCAGATCAGAAAAGTTCATATCAAATACAAATTATTATTATTATTATTATTATTATTATTATTATTATTATTATTATTATTATTTTTTAATTAGAAAATATGTTAGTGTGCTTGTATTTTTCAACCACCTTTATGCTTTTGCTAAGAAAATATTGCATGGTTGACAGCTTTTAGGACAATATTACTTCCTAGGATAGACTGATAGAGTTATATTGTCATTTCCTAAAACAATATATTATTGAATAAAAATAGTATTGTCAATTCCTATAACAACATACTCCCTCCATCCCTTATTGATAGCCTCTTATGGGCAATTTTCACGAGAAGTAATAAGCAAAAATAAGTAGTAAAGTACATTGGATATGAAAAAAAGTAGACGGAGGGAAATAACAAATAGGATGAACATTTTGGGACTAAAATTTAGCGAAAAAGGACTATGAATAAGGGACGGAGGAAAACATAATACTTTGCTTTTTCCTAGAAACACCCTCTTCAGATCAAAACAATAATACTTGATCAAGTGGTTGTAACAAAAATATTTGAATATCTTCTTACAAAATATTACTTTTTTTCCTACAAAAAAAAAAAAGCAATAATAAACGAGCCTAACGTTTCCTATACAAAAAAATTAATATCTTCGTACAACATATTATGTATATTTTTCATTTTTTTTAATTTCATATTTTTGATAACAAGCCTAACGTTTCCCATAAATAATTTTTTTTGAATTTCATATTTTCTTTCCTCCTATTCTGTCAAATACTTTTGCTTTATACAATTTTTTATTCTTCCACTTACCCCGCAAGCTCCATATATTATTACGTTTACCAATTTTTCCTAAAACTCCCCACATGTAGAAATGGAGAAGGTATTTAAAATCGAAGGGAGTATACGTATAAGGTTTTCAATAATAGTAGCTACGCATTACTTTAATTAAAATTAGTACAAAATAACATAGAAAATGTTGCTAGTTCAAACAAACGATAAAATCAAATCCGATACATCATAAATCCATATTATTATTTAAGAATTAAGGTATTTGAAAACAAGTCAAATCTCTTTTTTCTATATAGAAAAAAGCTATGATAAATTTAATCTGTAATTTAGTTTTTTTAGGATCCCCATTTTAATACTTTCTTATAAAAAAAATTCATTTATGAAGTGGGATATTGTAAATAATAAAAATATCAAATATTCCAATTCTATTACCTTATACTATCTAGTAATTTTAATACTTATAGGTTTCTTTAAAAAATTTACAGGTCTATACTACTACTACTACTACTACTACTGCTACTGCTACTGCTGCTACTGCTACTGCTGCTACTGCTACTGCTACTGCTACTGCTACTGCTACTGCTACTGCTACTGCTACTGTTGCTGCTGCTGCTGCTGCTGCTGCTGACATTAAAAGTAGAATATTGAAATAATTAAAATAAGTTCAAATCAGAAAAAATAAGTTCAAATCAGATCAGATCAGAAAAAATAAGTTCAGATCAGATCAGATCAGAAAATATAAGTTCAGATCAAATTAGATCAGAAAATATAAGTTTAGATCAGAAAATATAAGTTCAGATCAGATTAGATCAGCTTAAATCAGGTGAACTAAACAAGGCCTAAGTCTAATAGTTTTTTTCTCGAAGTTGTGTAGTGTAATGTTGCACCTTAGAGTCAAGTGTTGTAAAGGCTTATGTGTTAAAAGCCTATTTATCCTTTATTTTGTTGTTTTAAAGTCTAGGCCTCTAGTAGCAAGTTTTATCTTTTGTATCGTGTTTGTAAACTCTGATTTATTTATGTTAATTCAGCCGTTGTAAAAAATAAAAGAAAATAAAAAAAAGAAAGATTTACATTAGAATAAGGATTTTTGATATTAAATACTTCCTTCGTTTTCTTTTTAAAACTGCAATTGTGAAATATTACATTATTCATAATACAAACTTCTTAAAATGTCTTCGGCGATTTATATGTTAGGAAATATCTATAGTCATGTCTCATGTGTGACCTTATTAAATCCCTCAATACATCTTGTAGAACATTAACTTGAAATAATTCTGACTAATACATGATTAAAGATTGCAAATAGTATTATACGAAGTACTTATTACAAGATGAAGTGGAATAACATGCACAAGGCTAGTATAATCTTGTGGAGAAAATACAAATTTATCTCCTTGATAAATATAATTTAATATGTGGTATATATCTTATTAAAAGTGACAAAGCTATAAAAAAGGCTATATATATAATAAATCAGTGTTATAAGTAGAGAAAAATTGGTAAATTTGCTATTGAACACTAGGGGTGTCCATAATTCAGATAAAAACCGAAATCCAATCCAATCCAAACCGAATTATCAATTCGGATCGGATCCGAACTTTAAATCGGATCGGATCGGATTGAGATTTTTTGAAAATTCAGATTTTCGGATCGGATCGGATTGACCCTATTCGGATCCAATTAAAACCGAACACCGAAATTTAGTTACCAACATTTATATAATGGTCTGTTGTAGTTTATAATTGGGCCTTTAAAATTTAGCCCAAATACAAACTATATAACTAAAAACCCTAAATTTGCCTCTTTCAGTCTTCATTACTCCTCAAGACCTCAACGCCTCCTGACTCCCTCATTCCCTCAACTTATCAAGCGCTCTTTCTTCATCATCTATTCATCTCATGAAAATTTAAATCAAATCATTCCTTATTCTGATCTCACAATCCTAAACCACTTAAGGTAATTTGCTACCCTTCTTCTATTGTTTTTTTTTTTTTTTTTTTTTTTTTTTTTTTGTTGAATTTCAACTAAATTTTTTTAATTTATTCGTAATTATACTTGCAGAGTTGCAGTATGTCACGAGTCTCACGCAAAGGGGGGTTGAAGCTAATAATGTTGAAGCTAATAATGCTGAAAGTAATGTTGATGTTTGGAGGAAGTTGAGCAACTTGAAGAAGGTGATTGCTAAATCTTTTTATTTTCTTGTTTTAATTATGTATTAATATTGTTATTGATTTTAATTTTAATTATTATTTGTTCTTTATTTTTTCTCTCAATATCAAGATTTGTGCAAGATATCCATTGCTGAGCCTAAAACAGTTGAGGTTTTAGACGACTAAGCTTCTGCCTTGATTAAAGAATGCTGGTGGGCTGTTTTTCCTGCTGTTTGCTGCTGTTCGTTGCTGATGTTGCTGCCGTTTGCTGCTGATTTTGTTGCTGTTTGCTGCTGTTTGCTGCTACTTTTCTTCTTAAGTTGTTCCTGCTAGTCTTTTTTGTTGTAGTGAACTCTTAGTGTTGCTTTTAAGTTGTACTATTTATTTTGAACAATTTAATTAGTCTTGATGTTAAATAATTTATGTTAATCTTGACTACCGTTTTATGTTATCGTATTAGTTTATTAGACGTTATAAATCAACTTAATTTAATTCGGATTTTGGATCGGATCCAAAATAACCGAATTTTAACTCGGATTGGATCGGATTGGATTGGAAGAGTAATTCGGATCAGATCGGATTGAAAAAATAAAAACCGAATTATAATTCGGATCGGATTAGATTTGGCCTAAATCCAAACCGAAAACCGAATGGACACCCCTATTGAACACTATCACCAATAATCCTCCGTAACAACATCCCTACTCGTCAGGGGCGGAGCCAGCCCGGGACAAGGGGGGACAGCTGCCTCCCACTTAGAAGAAGAAGAAGAAGAAGAAGAAGAAAGAAGAAGAAAATAAAATAAATAAAAAATAAAAAAATCAGCTAAATAATACGGCAGATAAATAATATTTCATTCTTATAATATAAGCATCAATAATACAAGCATCAAGTTAGATGATGTAGCGGTAAAGCTAGGGGTGGTCAAAAATTCGGGCCGGGCCGGACCTTAGTATCAAATGTCATGTCCAAACCCGCCCAAAAGTGGCGGGCTTGTCGAGCCAAAACGGACTTTTCCGGGCCGAGTTTGGGCTTTAACTAAAAATTTGATTTTTAGCTTGTCCAAACCCTTCCTATTTTCGGGCCGAATCGGGCCGGACTAGCGGGTCGGGCCATTGTTGATCACCTCTAGGTAAAGCACTACAACCAGCATAATAGCATATGCTCCACGCGGATCAAGCCCCATGCATGCAGTTTTTACGTGTGTTTTTTTGGTTAAAACATTTACCCTTTTTTGTTTTTGTGTAAAGCATTTAATCTCTCTTTTTTTTCCTTTAATTTTTTGTATATGTGTAAGACAATTTGTCATCCATTATTTTTAACAATAAATTATAGTTGTAATAAGGAATCAGATCATAATATGTGCATTTAGTTAACTATATTAATCTTATGTTCGAATTCGTCAAAAATTCAAACCTATAATCAAGTATTTATAAATATGTCACATTTAAAATACTAATAATGTACCATCGGAGGAGGAATAATTAGTATATGATGTTAGATTTCTTTATTAAGTATCTGGATGTTGTAAAACTTTATTTATTTAACAAATTATGTGCTTAAGTATTGATTTTTTTTCAACATTTTTGTCAAACTATGCGGTGTTTATTTGTCCTCCCGATTTGAAATTTTTGGCTCCCCACTGCTACTCGTCATACTTTATTTTCGCGAAATAATATTGTACCTAGTTTTTGTGGTCTTTGTTCTAATCACATTTTGAATCCCAGGATCATCTTATATTCTCTTGTCCATTTTCTTTGGGACTTTTTCTTCTGTCTTTCAGTGGCTTGGTCGCATACCGCCGATTAATCAGATCCATGATTTATTTCACTCCCTTAAGTCCACTTCGCCTAGTTTCCTTGCAAAGATAGCTATCTTATTTTGGAGTATTTGGAAACATCGTAACGTAGTTATTTTTAAAAACTCTTCCGCCAATATTCATAGTATATTCACCGAGCTTTCTCTATGTTTAAGGAATGGGAGTCTCGTTCTCTTCTTGACGCCATACACTTTCCTACTATGCCACCTCCACTGCCGCCTCCTCCTATCCCCTCCCCTTTTGTCTCGTGGTCTCCTCCATCCCCCACTCGGTTTTGTAAACTTAATTTTGATGGTTCTAGCAATCAGGATTCTACTACTGCAAGTGTTGTCATTCGGGATCACCTGGAAAATCATGTGGCCAGCCGAACTTATAATTTAGGCTCTTGTCGTCCTTCATTGCCGAAGTTATTGCTCTTCAAAATGACCTCTTTCTTGCTAGGGGAATTTAATATTTCTGATATATTTATTGAAGGCGATAATCTAACTGTTATTAATATTTTGCAGGGGCATTTCAACTGTCCATGGAAACTTTAGCTTCTTATGGCGGATGTCAAGGCTATTTTGGATTATTTTTTGAGCTTTCAGGCAAGACACATCTATCGGGAAGGAAAGTGGGCAACAGACTATGTTGCCTCTCTCGGCTACTCTACTCCGACTCATCAAGATATAGAACCTTTTTTAGATAGCAAATTTTCTTGTATTTTACTCCTTGATAGTTTAGGTCACGGTCTTATGAGAAGACGTACCTAAATTCCTCATTGTATCTTACTTTTATAAAATAAATAAATAAATAAAATAAGATAAAAATAATTACTTTAATACTTGTATACTAGAATTTAATTTGGATGAATTTCAATTAGTAAGCACATATAGTATTTAGTATTACATATTAACAACCGGGTATCTTCTCCAAATGAACAATGATTTCGTAATAATATATCAGTATATCACTAATATTATTTATTTATTACTCGTATCTTTTCTTTAAGTCAACAACTTCTTTTATAATTTCTTGGAAGAGGCTCCCTTGTTTTATACCTAAGCAAAACAAACATTGGGTGAAGGCAACATTAGCAGTTGGAGTTATTTTGATGATTAATCATGGACATGTCATCCAAGCCTGCTTGCAATTACAATTTGAGTACCATTGTATAACTGTATACAAGTATAAAACAATTGACATTTGACACTACCATTGAAGATAAAATAATATCGCATAGTTGACTCAATAGAGATTATCCCCTATGATCTACATATTCGAACATCAATATCACCTACGGAGTACTCGATCATTATAAAAAACTAGATTTAAGTCCGTGCTATGCACGGGTTTCTATTAATAATTAAATTAAACATTTAATAATATTCAATTGTAATAACAAAATATTAATACATAATATTACTATTTTTTTAATCTTATACAATTAAGGTTAACGCATATATAAACACGGTATATTTTGTAAATTGTTTGTTTAAACAACAATACAAACCAATTTTTGAAGAGAAATAGAAAGAAAATAAAATATGTGAAACTATATGTATTTGTTTAACCAACTTTTTTTCAAATTGTGAACACGGTGAAAATATAATCTTTCAGGCTTCCATTATTTTTTGTAAATCAATCGTTGATCGTGCCAGTTGATAAGTTGCATAATTAAACTCGCCCTCTTGCAAAATTAACATCCTTGCAAAATTAACACTTATGATTGAAGTGGCTTATTCATTATGATCATCGTTTATCGCGTGGGACAATAGATGAGTTTATATAGGATTTAAAAAATACTAGATTTAAAGTGGTGATAAAGTTTATTGTTAGATATGATAGATTTTGTTTACATATAACTTAATCTTTTAGATGAATAAATGATAAACATTTTTTTTTGTTTTTTTTGGCTAGAAAAGGAAAAAGGATATATTTTTAATTTAAATGAATTTTTTTTCTTATTTTTTGTATCTAATCCAAAACTGATAAATTTTTTTTTGAAAGAAAACTAATTTTTTTTTTTAATTAAACGTGATTTCATTTTTTTTATTAGTATTTTTTATAAAATATTTTATTATAATTCATAATTTCATTATTTTCTTTTATCAAATCCAATTTTTTTTTAAATATCAATTAAATGTGAATTTCATCTTTTAAGTTTAATAATTTTTTTTTTCATATACGAAATAAAATAAATTGTTTCTTTTCTCTATGATAAAATTTTCAATTTTAAAAGATATTATTTTATTTTTAGTTAAAATTAAAACCTTTAATTTTAACTTACGTGACACTTTAAAATAATAATCCTTGCATAATCCTACTCGTAACGCTCTAAAAATACTAATCCTACCTGCGCTCTAATAATTTTTAAAAAATTAAAAACGTGGCTCTCTAAAATATTGGGAAAAAACTCCCATTTATATATATACGGGGAGGTTCCGCTGAAAACAGAGCTTATGGTGAAAACTAAAAACAAGTATTCTTAGCCATTGAATATTCACTAGATGATCTGATGTTGTGAAACAACCCAGAGGTCACTATATACAAAAATAAGGTAATTATATCAAGTTATATTAATTTTAATGACATTTACACCGAGGTCACTATATATAGAAATAATGTAACTATATCAATTTTTACAATATATACTTAGAGGTCACTATATATAAAAATAGGATAATTATATCAATTTTGACCACATTTATATAAAGGTCACTATATACAAAAATAAGGTAACTATACTAATTTCGACCACATTTACATAAATGTTACTATATACAAAAATAAGGTAACTTTATCAATTTTGATAACCCCATTGGAGGAGGAATCCAACGCCTTGGCCCGGTACGGGGGGCAGTACCTATATGTTGGGGAGGGTTCTACAGCTTTTCTCACTCCTCTGTCCACCGTAGCACACGAGCCTTTAAGACAGCAACTGGAGTTTCTTTCTCCTAGAAATTTTCACATTTCTATCTTGCCAAATCCTCCATTAAAATCTAAAAAGAACTTACATTAACATATTTTTGCTAATAGCAGTGGACTTATAGCAATGGAACAGCTACACTACAACAAAATAAGATCAATTTCCTTCCAAAATTGCAAACTTTCATCATATATCTCAAATCAGTACTACTGTAACACAATTTGGATATAGTGTACACCAATACTAGACAAATATGGGTTGTGACCCCTAAACTAAAGTTGGCGTTTCCTTATCTTGCTCAGTACCCTTGTCCTCATCGCTTTGGCTTCCAGCATAACCATTCTGTGACATCTTGAGCTCAGATGGAAGATTTTTCCTGGCTTTGCGGCTACCCTCGATCTTCCATTGATCCCACACCTTTGTTTTTGGAGGTGGGGCAGTATCTCCAATGGGTGCAACCAAACCTGGTGTTGGAAATCTCGCTCAATCGGTGAAGGCGATTCAACCCAATCCCACTCTCCGACGACCAATTACGGAAGTCAATCACATCTCTTCACCGATCTCATCTTCTTCGTTCACCCCTACCCCCGAACCAAACTTCGGTGATAAACCCATCCTCACAAACACCGATTGTAACCCCCACCATCCTAAATAAAAAAAATATAGCAAAATCGCAAATTAATCAAACAAAAAAAAGCAAAAACCCTAAATTGAACAGGAAATCGAACAAAATTGAACAAAATCGAACAGGAAATCGCAAAATCAAACAAAATCGAACAAAATTGATGAAAAAAAGTCAAAAAATTGATGAGCAAAAGTCGCAAAATCGCACTGGAAATCGAACAAAATTGATGAACAAAACACGCAAAATCGCACAAGAAATCGCACAAAATTGATGAACAATTTTAGAGAGAGAAGATGCGTGAAGGAGAAAGAAGTGAGGGAGTGTATGTCTAATACACGAAGTTACTAAACCCCAAAAAAATCAAATCGAAAAATCAATTTGGTATTTCCAAAAACACGTATATAATACCAAATTAAACAAAAATCATAAACGAAAACTCACTTTTTTGAAGCTATTGACGAAGATTGAACCAAATTCCTCTGTAATTTGATGATGTTCAACATTGATATTGAATTGGGAAGCAGAGAGAATGAAGAAGATGGTGAACGTAATATGGAGGAGAGAGAAAAATAGAGTAAAAAGTAGAGGAGTGGATGGATTTTCAGAAATCAAGGAACAAATCCCACGGTCAAGAATAACTATCACACGGATATAATCTCCTTCGTCAGATTAGAATTCAATGGTCTAGATTACTTATTTTTAGTTTTCAGCCTTAGACTTGTTTTCACATGATCCACTCCCTATATATATATATATAAACAGAGCTTACGGTGAAAACTAAAAACAAGCAATCTTAACCATTGAATGTTCACTAGATAATCTGATGGTGTAAAACAACCCAGAGGTCACTATATACAAAAATAAGGTAATTATATCAAGTTATATTAATTTTGATGACATTTACACCGAGGTCACTATATATAGAAATAAGGTAACTATATCAATTTTTACAATATTTAATTAGATGTCACTATATACAAAAATAGGGTAATTATATCAATTTTGACCACATTTACATAAAGGTCACTATATACAAAAATAAGGTAACTATATCAATTTTGATCACATTTATACAGAGGCCACTATATATAAAAATAACGAAGGACACTATATATAAAAATAAGGTAATTATATCAATTTTGACAACAAGTCAACTGTGTGATTGTATGGCTGTTCGCGAACAAGCTCAGGAGCCATGTACAATGGAGTACCTGAAACAGTCAGATGCATAAAGTGAGCAAAAGTGTTAACAGTAAAATAATTTGTGAATAAAAGACCAACTTCTATAACTCCTTTTCTTTTTGCATTCTTTGGACTTGATGGAGAGTTAACAAGGGTTTTGATAATGTAAAAGAAAATCATCTGAAGAGCATAAACAGAATAAGTCCACAGAAATACAAGAAAAAAGTATATGCATCAACCATAATGAACTTGGAAATTAGATTACTAGCAAAGCAAACAAATCACAAAGCTGACCTTTGATGGAGCGAAGTACAACAGTGTTTATTGACATGGCACGAGCAAATCCAAAATCACAAAGCTGGAGTAAAGATGAAAAAATATAAGATAATGCAAAGTTCAGAAAGGAAATTGGCAATACAATCATTACTGAACATCAAATGTTACCCAATCGCCTAAACAAAAGTGATCACCCCCAGGGTAAAGGGACTAGATGTCTGAAGCCTTGCCCCTATGCTTACAGCTAATAAAATTATGAATTATTTTCAATTGACCTTTAACATGAAATGCAATGACAATAAAAGGCACAAATAATTACTGAGACATTCCAAACAAGTACATTATGAGCAAATAGTAAATCTTTGTCTCCAATTTGGACAACTATGGAGTTATAGTCATATCCATTAGACTATGAAAATATAAATATAAACTATGAAAAGCGCAGAAAATAATGATTCTTCAACAATAAATATAACTATAAACCTATTCATTCACTTCAAGCAGAAATCTGTCAAGCATCATAGGGTACTTCAGTTCTAGTGCTCTCACCTAATTATTAATCTAGCTACTTTCACAAATTGAATATAACAACCAACATCAACTAATGTTCAAAATTCAGCACAAAATATCAACAAAAACCTAAAAATAAGCTTCGAATTGAATCAATCAAGTGGCTTACACGATTCATATATACAATTCTAGTGCTTCATTGATATTAATAAACATTCTAATAAAAAAAATTCAGCAAAATATCTATTACAGAAAAGCTCAAGAATATTATTTAAAATAAGTTATTACAGAGAGGAAGATTGAGAGAAAGACCTTCAAGCATTGCGATGAAGACTTCATCGGCAATTATTTCCGGCAATTGAGGTCGGAGAATTGAGCGTGAATTTGAAGGATATTTTTCTTCAATTTGTTCTTGATCAATCTAGGTTTTGTATTTGCCAAATTTATACTCAAATCGCTCAATTTGACTTGGTTTTATTCAAATTTATAAACAATTTACATTGAAATTCATGCGAAATTCATGAAATCAAATCCGAAAACCGCATAAATCAAATCGCAAAAATCAAATCACAAAATTTCAGAAAGCATAATCAAGCAAAAATAGCGAAATTACTCAAAATAAAAATAAAAATAATAATACGAATAACTCACTTGATAGTAGATCGTAGAGCTAAGAAATTGCTGAAAATCAAAGTAATTGAAGCTGGATTTGAAGAAGTAGCATGAAATTGGCAAAAAGTAGGAGAGAGAAGGTAGAGGAGGAAGAAAATAACGTGCAAATGAAGGAGGAGATAGAAATTGTAGACATTTTGCATGAACATTGGGGGAAAAAATCTCGACCGTAAAATTTGATGGGTCAACAATCGACGGTTAAGATGTCATATTTTTAGTTTTCAGCTTAAGGTTGGTTTTCACATGATTCAACTCCTATATATATATATATATATATATATATATATATATATATATATTAGATTGCTACATGTGCCAATAACAAGTTGTAAAAAAAAAAAAAAAAAAAAAAAGTTGATATTTTCAAACTATACATCAAATCAAATCTTTTTAGTTGGATTTCACATAAATTATTTTAAAAATATTTCATAGAGTTTATTTATCAAAATTATTCTTATTCAAGTTTTATCATGTATACTATTAGCCTAGTTTCTTAAGCTATTACGAATCTTGCATGAGATTCTTTTCCTCCATGTGACTCTACGAGAAGAATTTTCTAATGCAATAAGACTAAATTTCAACAATAAAATATGGTCATTATATTTAATGTCAAATGCAAGATTTCTCAACAAAAAAAAATGTGGTCATAATAGTTATTACGCACTATTAAATAATAAAAATATCTATAAAACACATTATGTGTGCGTAATTTCACATGTAGTGTTCGAATGATATCCGATTTTAGGTAAACCACACAAATAGGCAAGAATTTGAATTTCATCAACCAAGAAATTCCATAGAGAAATACAATTCACAAACAAGTTGATAATAATTATGTGCAAATTGTAGAATCACATTGCTTCAATCATCAAACTAAATCAAATCTTTTGTACAATAGAGTGAATCAAGCAACAACTATTCAAATTGTTCTAAAATCATAAACTATATTATAAATTATTTTGTACAATTTAAAACAACGAAATCTCTTGAACATTATCATAATTTTCACAATTCAATTCCAAGAAATCCAACCTCGCCCATACTATACTAATAATAATCGAAACTATACCAACCAACAACTTGTAAGTTGTGACCGAGCCGTTTCCCTAAAACTTTGAACCTTAACCAAACAATAATGTGTACAAAACACCCCCAAATTACCACACCCAACTCTACTAGTCTTCAACAAGTAACAAGCAACACCCCCATCTTCCCCTTTGCCTTGTATTAACACCCCCCACGCTTTTTCGCAATCCCCATTTTGACCTTCGACTTCTTCGAAAATACCCAAATCGTCCTCTTTCAACTCTTCCACAAGTATGATCCCCTCAGGAGAGGGCTCCTCCCCTTTTACCCATTTACCCTTCAACTCACTCCAATCCTCTGCAACCGCTCTCTCTGTTTTTAATCTACTATCGGGTCCTCCTCCACCGTACACGTGTACGAACAAGGGCGCTTCTCGTAAATTTTTTACAATCTCACCCACTGATTCTCTAATCCAACGGTCAAATTTCTCCGGCTCTCCCCCTCTCATGTGGGACCCACTTTCTTGCCCTCTTACCACCTCCACCGCCGTAACCGCCGCTGTCGAACACTTCGCTGTCATTGTCTTATTCTTTCGTGTCGTGTCGTATCGTGTCGTGTTCGAAACCCGAACTTGATTGTTCAGAGTATGATTCGGTAACTTGTTGACCCAGTCTCCAACTCTGTGCGCCCGAATCGTTATTTCTCCTGCTGAATGGAGACCCAAACAAGCCATCTTTCCAAACAACTCCGACAAAATCAAAAATCAAAAATAAAAAATCCCAGAAAAATTCAAGAAAATACCCAGAAAAAAATCAGCAAGAATCAAATCAGAGTCGGAAAATAATGAGATGGGTAGGGTTAAAATCAAGAAATAAAAAGTGGGTGAATGTTAGATTTTTGATTTGGGTTAGAATTTGAGGAGAGAGAAAAATCCTGGGTTTATATCCGAATTTACTCGTAATAGATAAATAAATAAAAAAATAGATCTGGAAATTGTGAATTTATTTTGGATGGAAGAGTTTGAAGAAAGTTGGGATTGTTGCAAGGCGCGCGCTTTTTGTGTGCCATAATTGCCACGTCATGAAATTAATATTGCCACGTAGGATAATAAGGGAATAATTAATGACAGAATGGCAGGAGAGAGAAAAAAGGGGTGAGAGTGTTAGTGCCACGTAGGATAGGTGACTGGTGGGTTGAGGAGGGCACGTGGTGTTTGTATGTTAAGCGCGCGTAAACTTATGGTGTGACGGATTGGGGCTGAGCCATACGTTGGTTAAACTTGTACGCGGCATTTTGCGTGCGTCAAAAGTTTTAATGAAAAATATTCTTAAAGTTATTTGCGCCGACTATGTTGAATTGTTGACAGCCCAATCATTTGGCCCAAATTTAGCCCAATTGTAATGGACATAGAGTGGAAGTCATATTATTGGCATATAACCATTTTGGTCACATGTTTTCTTCACTTTATTCAAATGCGAAGTAGTATTTAATATAAAGTAGGTTAGATCCCGTGCATGGCATGGTTTTTCACTCTTTATTACGGAGTATAAATTTAAAATCATATTTAAATATAAAAAATAATTTGGTCCAGAATCTATTTCTTATTTTATCTCAAATCAAGGAACTTAAAATATTCTTCTGTATCTTTTATGACTACATATTATAATTTTTTATTCAAGCTTTCTTCTACTTGAACCCTAATGGCATATTTGTTTTATTTCACATTTGATAATTTTTTCATTCACCAATTATGTTAGGTTGAAATATATATAAACATGATTTTTTTACTATAAATAATTATTATTTATGCATTAAAAAGTAATTACTTATATAGAAATTTATATAAAGATATGGTTAGATATCTAAGTTGATTATTTTACGATTTTTTCCAAAATTTTGGAAGAAAATATTTTGCGTATATTCTCTATACTATCAATTATTTTAAAAGTTTTTTTTTCTTACAAAAATATACTAAGGACACACCATAAGATGACACGTGTCATTGCTGGTGTGTCTTTTGGTATATAGTTATTGATTCCAATTTTATAAAATTAAGTTTTTGTGAAAGTCAGTAACTTTAAAGAACAACTGTGATAGAAGATCTGTAAAAATAAATTTTAATAAGTATAAAAATAATTCCAGTTTTATAAACATAATTTTAGCATGACCTAAATAATATTAGAACAAAAGTTTAGATAGGATTAAATAAGTTTTTTTTTTTTTTTTTTCCAAATATTATTATTGTTAATATTACTACTATATAATTTCTAAATTAAAATAATATCTTAAGTCTTCACCATCTATTTTTGATTAGTTAATTGTTGATCATCTAAAGTTCAATATTTTTTTTTTATTACAAGTAATATTTTTTATAACATGTGTAAAATATGAATAAGACTTTTATTTATGGTTTTTTCCTACTCACCGTGTCTTCATAGTATATATTACCTCCGAATACTATTAGTTGCAACATTGGAATATATTATATCTCACAAATAATACCCCAAAGTTGCAACTAAAAATATTCGGAGGTAGTACTTATATCTTGATCTACACATCCTTTTCTAGTTCTTTCCAACCACATTCTCCATTTGTCCTATTCCCTACTCTTGACGAAACTCTATTGTAAATAATATTTATGATTATGGAAAATAAAATTGAATATTCTATTCACTGAGGGTAGTTAAGTTGTTAAGGATAAAAATTAAACTTATAAACTATTAAAAAAAAAACATAATCAGGTTAATCAACAATGATTAGTCATTGTAAAAAAATCATCAGTTGTATAATTACATATAATGTTCACAAAAACTTAAAATATACAATGTTCACGTGAATAACGTGCATTATCGTACCAGTTAACCCGAGTTGAGCATGTATAGAAAACCTACACGAAAATTCATCTAACAAGTGGATGGAGTATTTCGAAACATGTTAAAGTGCCTAATGACTTTTTTTGTGAAGTAAAGTGCCTAATGACTTAAAAATCATCAAGATATCCAAATAAAAAAATTAAATTTTGATGGAAGTGGATTATTCTGAAAATTAAAGAAGAGTCACTCGTCTTGCAGGCATGACAAATTGCTTGACTCATTAAAAAAAGGATCTTGTTGATTTCCAAAAAGGGATATAGCCCTTCAAAAAAAAAAACCTAATATTTAATAGTTGCTTTTAATATTTAGCTTGTTACTCAATATTCAACAGCATAACTTAATTATGTATTTTCACAAAAATTATATACAAATGACTTAATTATGTATACAAGCTTCAAATATGGATGCTAATAATATGGATGCTAATAATATTCAACAAAATAGTACTTGTATTATAATAGTCAATTTCATTTTATGGAACCACATTTTCTGAATCATTCAAATCGGACAGCTCCAATTTTCTATCTGCTAGTCCATTAATGAGACTTTGACTCTTATGTTTTACTTAGGTCCAAATTGAAGTATAATTTTAAATAGAAGTCTATATGTGTGTTTTGTTGTAAGGGTCAACTTTTCACTCTCTTATATTCTGTATCCTACATGTTTATATATTAAGGGCTTGTTCAGTTCACCTTATTTTTACTTATCTGATTGTTTGATTTGACCAAACTTTGATCATATGTGTACGCTAATCTATAAGGAAAAAATTATCAAGTGGGCTCTTGTTAGATTCGTAATAATGTGTATTTTATTAAAAATGTAATTTTTATATTTTTTTTCATTACGAAATTAAAGATATGTAGCGATAAAAAATCGCACATAAAACGATGATCTTTGAATTTTTATTTTTGTTGATCTGAACTTATTTTTTTTGAAATTAGTAAAAATAAGTTGAACTAAACAAGGATTTAGGAGAAACATGTAAAATAAACACAATTTTTTTTTTGTAGCCATAGCAAACGAAATATGAAAGATAATGACATATACAAGTTACAATGTTCTTGAAAAAGATGATAATTTTGAAGTCTAATTTAATTTTCTTTAAATTTTTCAGATTGAATGACAATTAACTTGTAAAAACATTTGCACTTAATACGTCGATCAAAATAGAGAGAATATTATGAATGAAAAATGCTATAAATAGCCCTTAAGGCTACATACAAGCATAAATCGTATAAATTTAGGAAATAATAAGAGTATAAATACTAATTAACTAATTTACGCGTATTTTTGTCATGAATTCCTAATTTTTCCAATTTTCAAAAGTGTATTTAATGCTTATATATAGCTTTTAAGGCTACTTATAACATTACTCATTATGAATTTATGAGCACCAAACTCATGAAAAATGATCTTTCTATTTTCCGTTACACATGGACCCACCACATAAAAATGTCATTAAAGGAGGGCGATATATGGAGCTTAAAATAGAACCAGGCGGGCGGTGGCTCCCACCAAGACCAAGAAAGAAGGACACTTATAAAAATAGCTACACAAATTTATTGACTAGAAATTGAGAACGTAGAGAATAGAGCAACCTCTCTTAAGCTTTACCTACCCACTTTTCCTTTGATCGTTAGCTACCCTTGCATACTTATATTTATAACTCAACTAATTTTCTAACATTCATACACTTTGCAGTTTGCACTACACTTATATCCTCTGTTTTCTCTCTCATTTCTCAGCTCTCTTTAGAAGTTCTTCTTAATTATTCTACTATTATCAGTAAGTAGTTTTATCCTTTTTTAATTTATTAGATTTGTGTATGATTAAGCTGTTTTCATTGATGTTTATGATGTGATTAAGACTATTTATGCATGCCCACATGTATATGTATAACTTGTTCATCATCTATGATATGTTTTTTTTCCTTCTTACTCTTAAGTTATATGACATGTAAAATCGTTAGTTGGTTCATTGTATGAATGTCATGGGTCTCGTGACAACCTCTAGATAAGTGCTCTCTTTGACAGTATCGGATGTAGATGTCGCATAACTTTATTTCAATGATATTTTTTTTTATTCAACATTTAGTTGCATATGATCTTAGGGTTGCATACTTGCATATAACAAGTTTAAAAAAGAATTTTAAGCTAAATCAATCCTTAATTAATTATACCAATCAAAGCTCAAATTTGTCACGTATTATGTCCTAGTAGATTTAAATTAGGCTTAGTTTGTATAGAGATAGTCACCATACCCAACCCAAATTGACATTTGATCGACAAAAAATGAATAAAGGTGGTTGTTAGTACACGAATCACATAATTATGTCAGCTAGCTTAATTGCTTTAATGATAGTGTTAGTAATATTCTTGTGGGTGGTATGTACAAAATTTGGATCAAGTCTTTTCAGGATCACTACCTTTTGTGACTTTCTAAAATACGAATTAGTTGGTACCTTAAGACTAAATTCTAAATACAAGTATGTAGTTATGTGTATGAGAAGGGGAAAAAATGACTAGTGTAAGCAAAGTGTCCTTAACAATATGGCATCAACCAAGCACCTAAAAGGCTAGAACTTGCAATTGCTTATATAAACATCAAACCCTCTTTTTGTGTGATCACTAATTTGGTTTTTACTAATGATGCAGTGGGAAACGATGTAATGGTTGATGATATTGCTTTTGCTCCTGAACTTACATTGACTAAATTGCTACCTTTATTAGGTTATGGTAAGTGATTCTATTTAATCAAGCTTTTCTTTTTTGTAATAAAAAAACTTGATTGCATCATAATTGAAGATATATTTTGAAGAAGATCGAATTATTTCCTAGATGTTTACTACTTAACTAATTGCATTGTTATGGTAAGTCCAAAGTGTACATTAATTAGCTACAAGAAATTCATCGAACCCGGGCCGAGACCCAGGGGACTGAAGGTGCACCTAGTGGTGCAACCTAATTACACTTCACTAAGTAGTTGCATAAACCCACATTGAAAATGAAATGAAAGCATTATATTATCATTTATCAATATGTTAAGATGATGAAATTCTTAATCAAATTTTTTTTTGCATCCGAAAAATAGTTAGTTTCTAAGCAAATGAACATTCTGTTTTGGACAAAACAGGGTGCACAGAACTAGAAATCCACTTTCTGCAAATAAAGTTCACAGCAATTGGAGTCTACATGGAGAAAGAAGTGGTACAACACTTGCAGAAATGGAAGGGTAAATCAGGAAAGGAACTCGCCGAGGAGGATGATTTCTTTGATGCTCTTACCGCAGGTAAATCCCCTCCACCCCTAAGAAAAAGATGTGAAAAAACGGTATCAGAACAAAGTTTTTAACAAATGATTTGTAACTTGACAATTTGAAGCTCTGAAGAATTATAATGCTAATGTAGCTTCTTTGGATGATGTGTGTTTTGTTTACAGCACCTGTGGAAACAGTTATTAAGGCGGTCGTGATCAAGGAGATTAAGGCTTCACAATTAGGCACGCAGCTGGAGGGTGCAGTAAGGGACCGATTGGCAGCTATAGACAAGTATGAAGAAGAGGAAGAAGCCGCGCTTGAGAAGGTTGCAGAGTTTTTTCCTACCAGATACCTTAAGAAAAACTCTTTCTTTACTTTCAGCTTCTTTGCTTCAGGCACTGCTGAGGTATACTTCTTATTTACTTACCTACTGCTCCAATTAGTAATGTTAGTAGCAATTAGTAAATGCTAAATAGTGGTGCAAATATATCTTTTACTAGGAAAGAAAAGGACCTACATTCTGATGTATCACTAAAAAACTCAACTTGATCTACTGTACTAATCTTCATGATCAATCTAATTATTCGAGTTAGAAGTGCTTTTTTGTACCTATATTAATGGCCTTTCGAGATTTTCACTACTATTTGTTCCAGTTTCATTGTGTTGGATTTACGGGTTTGGATCAAATTTATGTTTGTTTAGGGGGTGGGACAGTTTTATGCATGTACGTGAATCTCAATTTTCGATTTGAAGTGCATTCTCAAACTAATTTTTCATGGCTTTTCAAAATTTCAAGTCTATGTTGTTATGTTGATTGGATTTTCTTTAGGCAAGGTATGGGTTTAGCTAATTTTTGATAGGACTACGAGTTTTATTGACACGGAGTTTATTGATGTCAGATCACTATAACGACGGATGAGAAAGAGGAAACGAAGACAGCAGTGGAGAACAAGAATGTGGCGGAGATGATCAAGAAGTGGTATCTAGGAGGAAGCAGGTCAGTGAGTCCTTCAACCATAGAGTGCTTGGCTAACAACCTCTCAGCCGAGTTATCCAAATGAATGTAACGCAAATGGGTGTAGACTCTTGTGATCATGTTGTGCACTTGTGCCTTATTAACTTTGTGCTGTTTAGCAACTGGTGGAAACTAATGTGTGATTTGGTGGGATTTCTTTTGATTCATTAAGTTTCATGTACTAATAATTAATGTTCTCGTTGGTAATAATAGCTCTTGCAAAACTCTCATGATCTTTCGTTTTGGGGTCATCTTTTAAGCCACCACTCTAGGCATTATTGGATTTGCATCGGTTATACACCAAAGAAATTGACATTAGTCGCAAGTAATCCGAGATGAATATGATGGTGTAGAGAGTTAATACCTGTTTAACGTAACAAAACTGACCTATATATGATTATATAAACAAAATTGATAAACTGTACAAAATTTTCAGATTCAGACTCAAACTACATGCAAAAGTATATTAACTCAACCCAATTATGGCCCAAATAGAAAAGGATCTCACCTATTGATCCAGCCCAAATAATTAATACTACTAGTATGATTAACATTGGAAGTAACATCATTGAAAACCAATAATTACTTGTACCAAACAGAATTGAAAAAGACTAAACACCCATTGTATGACCCAAACCAAATCAACCCAACAAAGCCAATAATCCGAACGATGTATATGCCACATCTAGTCATAGACTCGTAGTACATCTAATACTTAGAACGAAATAAAAGTGTATGCAACTAGCTTTGCCACATTTAATCATAGACTCGTAGTACATCTAATATTAAGAATGAAATAAGAGTGTATGCAACTAGCTTTGTATTGTCTCATTTAAAAAATGGCACTCGTATATACATGTATTATGAATTTACACATACAAAGTACATTGGTGTTATATTACAACATAATTACAAATCTACAGAATGGCTTCTTTTTTTTTTGGGGGTGCTTCAAAGTACATTGACATGGATGTTTCTCACAACTTTAGTTCATCTCATTCATCAATCATCTTCATAACAACCACACAGTTTATTCTCTAGTGCCTTTGCGTAGCATCTTCAACACCACGTACCTCATGATTCGAGGAATCCGTACGATTCCCAATTTCCATAGGCACCACAATGGCATCGTTTCCCGTCCATTCCGATAGTGATTGCCGGCATGTAGGGCAAGTCGAGTGCGAAAGCAACCATGTATCAATACACTTACTATGATACCCATGTTTGCATTTTGGTAACACTTTTATGTTCTCCCCTTCTATGAACTCCCCTAGACATATCATGCAATCCGTGGACATAACACTTGTTGCTGTATGATATATTGTTGTTGGGATTTGCCTTATGGTGCTCCTCTTTAGCCCTTGACTAATCGCCCCCACGTACGTGTTACCTAGGTCTTGCCGGTTGTGGTTGTGCCGGAGGTGGTGGTGGTGGTGTTGGCCGGTGCAACAACGGATGGCACACCGGACAAGTGAGTTTAAGCCTAGAGCACATAATAAGGCAAAAAGTAACACTCCTAGGATGACCACCATGTTAGCATCTATACCGACATAATTAGCTCTTGTGACATGGGCCTCGTTGCTATGCGGTGAGGTTGCGGTGGGTGGCGGTGATACTTCATGGAGGAGGTGGCGGTGAGGCGGCCGAGGCCACACCATTGCTAGCTCTTGTGCTACTTCTACGCTACTTGATGATTATCTAGGACAAAGTGTGTATATGTGTAGTGTAGGAGACTACTGATATGATTGTCAAATCTAAATTGAGTGAAGTGAAATAAAGAAGAGAATAGTATTTGTGGAAAATCGGATGATTTATGAGGAAAATCATGAGAAGACAATTCATTCATTCCACACTTGTAGATTGCTTCAAACTTGGGAGGAAATTATAGATAGAAATTTCTAAGAAAATATTTCTTTTATGATTTTTGGGGGCAATTTCTAGGAAGGTGTAATATGGTATGTTGTTAATCCACTAAAAGTGGTAGTGACATCGCAAGGAGGGTCGTATCAAGTAATATAAAGGCACCAATGTCTTGTCATGAGATTCTAACTTGATAACTACGATTAGCATTAAGAATATCACTTAATTAAATTTTGGCAAAGCGATTCTTTGTTAATTAGTAGGCAAATTCAAGACTGGTTTTGGTTCTTCGGGATAGAGTTTCTCATTATCCTCCTTTCCTCAACACTCTCAAAAGGCATGGACCGCTAAGACTGAAATAAGTGTATTTTACATAACTCTTATAGAGTTGGGAACAATTGTGTGGCTCAACTTGCTAAACAGGTTTAACAATTGTGTAGCTCACTTGTTGCACGGGCTTAGCAATTGAATGACAATTATGAACTTTTGATAAGGAGATGAGTGTGGCTTGTTTCATGAGGCAAATGATGTTCATATTATTATTATTATTATTATTATTATTATTATTATTATTATTATTATTATTATTATTATTATTATTATTATTATTATTATTATTATTATTATTATTATTATTATTATTATTATTATTATTATTATTATTGTTGTTGTTGTTGTTGTTTGGGTCCAATTCAGTCAATTTAATTGGGCCAATTCAAATGATTTAATTTCAAAAGCCCAAAAGAAGGTTTAACTCTCCAAAGCATGCTAAAGTCAATCAAGCCCAGTCAGTATGGCAAGCCCATCTGACTTCAGGGCCCAGTCCTCATATTTTGAGGAAAGGTATAAAAGCCATCAATTGTCTCATTTATCATTCATTCACGAATATACACATTAAGCTTCAAACAATTAATTCTCTTGCATAGCTTATTCCCTCTACAAATTGAACTGATTTTAACATTGGAGGGACCTTCCTCGGCAACCATCCCCGAGGCTAGTTTACGCATGTTTTGTTGTGCAGGAAATCCTCGGCCCATCCATCAATTAGTCCGAGATCAGTCTTCTCCCTTGAAAAGGGCCTGCCGAAGGTCATATTGTTTTCATACCGAAACAATTTGGCGCCGTCTGTGGGGAAGATACACAAAATTAAGCCAAAAATCCGACCCATCTTAGTAGAAACATGACTAAGAGCGGTAAAAGCGCCAAGAGTGCTAAGAAGAACGGTCCTTCCTCTTCGAGGAGAGACCTAATTACGGTGAGAAGGAACCCATCACCGGAACCTTCTTCTCCTTCTTCTTCTAAAGCTCCCTCTTCCCCGGAAAGGGCAGCATCGGAGAAGTCACCGTCCCATCATACTCGCCAACCGACAAGTTCGTCTCGGCCAAGAGGATAATGGATGGGCTCTTTCCTTCAAGGAGATCGGGGACAAGTATGAGGAGGACACTTGGAGGACCGAGCGGGAAAGGAAAAGGAACCCCCAGTTCTTTGACAATTCAAAAACCCAGGACTCCAAGAGTTACAAAAGCAGCAATTCCACCTCCGCGTGGTAAGAGCCCGCTCGCCTAAACGTTCATGAACGCCTAGGCCCAAGGGAGATGAGCGTGCATAGTCGCCTTACCTACCCGGAGGGAACCGAGCCGTACCCCGAATCGTCTCATCCGAGGATGAAAACCACTTCAACCTCTCCAAGAGGGAGGAGCGAGGTCTTAACGGCTATACGTAAGGGAAGGCCGTAATGGTTCCTACCAGCTCACCCTTCCAAAGCTGGATATTGGAAGAGCATGTGCCGACGGTGAAAATCCCGGCGCACATCACTTACGACGGTACTTCGGACCCGAAGGACCACATCGCCTCTTACGAGGGGCACATGTACCTTAACCCCAGGTATGAGGCTATTTGGTGTAAATATTTTCCAACCACTCTCAAAGGTGTTGCACAAGCGTGGATCACCAAGAGAGTGAAAGAAGGCTCAATAACCGGTTGGAAGGATCTTTCCAACAAATTCAAGAGCAAGTTTTCTATGGCAAATCGCTGAGAGAAAACAACTGCAGAACTGATGGGTCTGCAGCAAGCGGAGGATGAAAGCCTCCGAGACTTCTGATTCGCTTCAGCAACGAGTCGTCTAGAATTACAAGTCTGGATCAAGGCCTAGCCGTGTTTGTACTACAGAATGGCTTACAAGCTGGAAAGTTCCTTGACTTCATGGTCATGTATCCCCCGCAGACCTTAGAGGAAGCTTTGGACGCCTCGGATAAATACATCTGAGCTGAAGAATGGAACAAGACAAAATCCCAGTCCCAGGGAAAGTAAAGGGACAACTGTCCGAAGGCCAAGGGCCGAGGAAAGGGAAGGCGAAAGCCTCAAAACCGTCCTCGGCACATGAGCCGAAGAAAGATAAGACCCCCTATACGGGGAGATATGATACTTACACCCCTCTCGCTCTTTCTCGTGCTAAAATCTATAGCACAACCAAAGACGAGGGGAGGTTCAAGAAACCAAGGCCACTCCCACTGTGGCATCAACAAAAGGGCAAGGACCGATGGTGCGAGTTCCATGAATCTACTGGACATCGCACTGAGGACTGCCTCTAGCTGAAAGATCAGATCGAGGACATGGTCCGAAAGGGCTACTTGAAAAAGTATCTCGCGGACCGTCGCGAAGAAAAAAGAGCCGAAAAGGATCCTCGACAAGATCTTGATTTCTCTCGGAAAAAGGACAAGCCGCCAGGTAAAGAGACTCTTGATATCCTTGCCATTTCCGGAGGAGCCTTTCGGAATGCATTAAAACGCCACTTAAGGGGCTTGACCCATCAAGTGAATCATCAGACATCCGAGCGCCTCAGTCTCCGATCCGGTGCCAAACATTCTATTCATAGCCGAAGACTGCCAGGGGGTGGTGTACCCCCATGATGACCCGTTGGTAATTGTGACGGGCATTGCAAACCACAACGTCTGGCGAACTCTCGTCGACGGTGGTAGCGGGGCGAATATCCTCTTTCGGGGAGAATTCGACCAGCTAAAGTTGGAGACCAAGCATCTGACCCCAGTTTCCTTCCCAATATCTGGATTCAATGGTTCTTCATCGTATCCCGATGGGAAGATCCTTGTACTTGTCACCATCGACAAAGGCCGAACAACCCGAAACATCATGGCCGAATTCTTGGTCATAGATGTTCCCTCTGTGTACAACGTGATCATGGGGAGACAACTCATTCACGATATCCAAGGAGTTGTCTCAACGTACCATCAAACAATGATCTATGTTTCGGACGAAGGACACTCCGAAAAAATTCAGGGCAGCCAAAAGGAGGCCCGAAGATGCAACCACCTCAAACCATCCAAAACTCACCGCGACGACCAGGATGATGAGGAGGAAAAAGAAAAGGACCGATGCACAAAAAGGCCCAAAGGCTTAAGTGCTTCGGCCTAAGGCTTAAGAGAAAAATCTTTGGGGAAGGAAAAGGCTGATTTCTCATCTGAGCCGAAAGACTCGAAATATCAGCCAAAGTCTGGGAAGCCTGCTGATATTGGCAGCAGGCCAGATCGAGAAGAGTCCAGTGCCAAAGCCATGGAGCCGGACAATCAGATTGAGTCAATAGAGTTGACCGAAGGGAATTCTGAAAAATGTGTCAGCATTGGACTGGGACTTAATCCAAATGTTTGTGTTGAACTAATTCAACTCCATCGGGACAACAAATATGTGTTCTCTTTCTTGGCAGCAGACATACTCGGGATTAATCCAAACCCCATCTCTCATAAGCTTAATGTCGACCCTACATCTCTCAAATAGTGGTCTTAACTAATCAGCCGCTGGAAAAAGTCCTCGGCAAAGTAGAGAAATCTGGTAGACTAGCAGAGTGGGCTCTCGAGCTCACTTAGTTCAGTATCAGCTATCATCCGAGGGAAGCTATCAAGGCTCAGGCCTTAGCAGACTTCGTAGCCGAGTGTTCTTATCAAGAGACACTTGACGAGAAAAAGAAAATCTGGACCGTTTTCACGGATGGATCCTCCATCGTGAATGGTTCGGGGGCAGGGTCGTCATAACCTTTCTAGAAGGCAAATCCTTTGAATATGCATTAAAATTCTCATTCAAGGCTTCAAACAACGAAGCTGAATATGAAGCAGCAATTGCTGGTCTAGAGCTGTGCGTAGCATTGGACGCCGAGCATGTCTGTTTAAAGACAGACTCTTAACTTGTCGCAAATCAAATCCGAGGTGAATATGAGGCCAAAGCCCTCAATGATTGCCTACCTCGCAAAGATCAAAACTGTCATTGCGAAGCTGAGAACTTTTGAAGTCGAGCTGATCTCAAGGGGTCAGAACGCACAAGCCGACGCACTATCCAAACTTGCAAGTTCAACTCTAACCGAGCTAGACCGATCTGTATATGTGGAAGTGCGCCGAGAAAAAAGTGTGGACTAAGAACCTGAGGTTTGCTGCACCACACACGAGCCGAGCTGGATGAACCCCATCCTAGCTTACAAACTTCGGGGAGAAACTCCCGAAGACAGGAACTTAGCCTCTAAGATGAAGAGAATCAGCTCAAGGTTCATCATCTTTAGAGGGGAGCTCCTGAAAAAGTCCTTCTCAGCCCCACTATTGAAATGCGTGGGTCCAACTGATGCTGATTACATCCTTCGGGAAATTCATCTCGGCATCTGTGGAAACCACATAGGGGGAAGAACCTTAGCCCATAAAGCGCTAAGGGCCGGATATTATTGGCCAACCATGATCGCAGATGCTAAGGAGCTGGTCTGAAAATGCGAAAAATGTCAAAAGTTCGCACCCGTCATCCATCGGCCATCGCGAGATCTTCAGCCAATCCTGAATCCTCTTCCGTTTGCTCAATGGGGACTGGAAATTTTGGGACCATTTCCCGATGCTCCATACCAAAAGAGATGGCTGATAGTCGGCATAGACTATTTAAGCAAATTGATCGAAGCCGAAGCAGCTTCGAGCATTACATAGCAAACTGTCAGAAGATTTATCTAGTAGAACATTATCACTCGCTTCGGGATCCCGAAGGTTTTTGTCTTCGATCATGGGAGGCAATTTGATAACTTGCCGCTGAAGCGGTACACGGATCAGTTCGACATTAAATTGGCATATTCTGCAATTTGTCATCTGTAGAGTAATGGTCAAGCCGAAGCTGCAAATAAACAAATCCTCAACGCTCTCAAGAAGAGAGTTGAAGATCAAAAGTCCAAGTGGATAGAGGAACTTCCAGGAATTCTTTGGTCACTTCGGACAACAGAAACAGAAGCAACATGGCATTCACCTTTTGAGCTGGTCTACGAGTAAATCTCTTCTCACCCGAAGAAAATGAACAACTCATGAAAGAGTCCCTTGACTTCTTAAATGAGACAAGAGATACAGCTCGGGATAAAATGGCTGCATACAAGCAGAGAATCAGCAAATTTTACAACCGAAGAGTCCATGTAAGACTTCTCAAAATTGGGGATCTTGTTCTTCGGAATGCTGCTGCTATGCAAAAAGGCCGCATTCATTGGAAACTCTCAGCCACCTGGGAGGGACCCTACGAAATATATGATGAGCTTCAGCCAGGAACATACCGACTTCGGCAGTTGGATGGTATCGGGTTGAAAAATCACTACAATGTCGATGTACTTAAGAAATACCATGTGTAAAGCCCGTCGGGGAAGAACAATCTATGTAAGTACATCTTTCTTATTAATGAATGGCCTTTGAGCTACCATTTATTCAAATTCAGCAAGTTTCTATTTTTTCTGTCTTCAATGGTTTTTTAAAAAAATTCAAGGTTTTCGTTCGGTGCTTCCCGAAGTATTGCCTAATGAGGCCTTGTACTTCGGCAAGCCGTAAAACCTGCTAAGACAAGGATAAATGATAAACCCCCGAAGTATTGCCTAATGAGGCCTTGTACTTCGGATGAATCAATTCCTCCGGGCAAAGAGGCCATAGGCGTATCCGAAACATTGCCTAAAAAATAGGTGCTGATAAAGCCCCGAAGTATTGCCTAATGAAGCATTGTACTTCGGATGAATCAGTTCCGGGTGATGATTGCATTTCCAAAGTATTTCCTAGTGAAGCATTGTACTTCGGATAGATCATTGCCCTGGCATCGTGTTTCGGATAGTCGTTCCCTTAGATGAAATATAAGGATCAGGATGTATTGTTCTCGGAGTCCAAGACTTTTGAACAACGAAATCATATCCTTCAAAAACAAAATGGAAGAGAAAAGAAAAATGAGCAGAAACTCTAAAGTCTGGATTACATCAAAAAGTCGAAGCAATCTCCTCAAAAACCTGAAGATCTCATCTTCAGGTTTCTAAGGGGGGTAAGAGGCACTCAGCTAGCCAGTTCCAAGTCGAAGCTTAGTACTTGGAAAAATTTCACAAGTCGAAGGAGCAAGGCAAATAGAATGAAAGCAAAACAGTGCACTCGCTGCAAATATTGAGGTTCTTAGCCAAAAGTATCCCCAAGCCGAGGTACAACACTTAGAAATTTTTTGAAGAAATTCAAAGAGACAACTAAGTAAAGGAATTAGAAAAATAGGCAATGGAAGAAGAAAAGCTTAGAAAAACTTCAATATCATTCAAATGAGGATTTCAATGTCAAGTACAAAAAGATATCCTAAATCGGCTGCCGCCCGCAAGCGAAAAATACAGCTGCCGAAACTAGTACAAATACTTAAAAAAGGCAAAATTAAGTTTGTATATTCATGGCAAGCTGAAGCAAAAGAGAGGCAAAAAGCAGATGCGGCATTAATATCGTTCAAGAACATGTTGACCCGCAAGATTCTGCAGACGATTGCCCGAGTTCCTGTGCTTCGGCGTTGGCCGGATCAGCATTGGGAGCCTTCGAGGTCTCAGCAACAACAAAGGATGAAGCAGGCTGAGCAGTGTCTTTCTCTTTCATTGCAACCTCTTCTTCTTCTTCTTCTTCTTGGGCCTCTTTCTCGGCCAGACGAGCAAGGCAGGCAACCTCAGCTTTATGAGCAGTTATCATGTTGGGATGGTTAGGAACCATTGACCATACTTCAACCACATCCCAATTGATGCTTCGGTCAGCATGGAAGGCCAAGCACCGAGCAACTTTGAAGCCGTTTCCGAAACCTTCATCATACTGATCTTGGGTGTAGATTCGGACCTTCAGCAAGTTTTGGGCACCCTCGAGATCTGCCTTGGCCTTAGAAGCCTCGTCAGTCTGGACCTCAAGTTGGCTCTGGACTCCTTGTAATTCAGTCTTAACAGTGGATAAGTCAGAGTCCTTGGCCTTCACATAATCGTTGAGACGCTGAATTTCAGCCTTAAGATCAGCCTGCTTTGCTCTAAACTCCTCGACCATCATTTACCGATTTTCTGCCTCTTGTTGCGTTTTTTCTTCTATCCGAGCCTTCAAGCTCGGAACATCAATAGCCCCATATTCCTAGATTAGGGCTTGGCCTTCTTCGATCCAAGGAAATATGGTTTGCTCAATCTCTCGGCAGAAGTTGCGGAAACTGGCTGCCATTTCGTCCATCCGAGACTGGCTTGCCGCAGATTCTTCTTCTGCCTTCTTGCTCTTAAGTTCAGCCAGCCGAGCTCGAGAATCAGCCTCCTCGGCTATATTCTTTAATTTCTCGTTCAAACCAGCAGCCATGACATGGTTGTGAACGACCTACAAGGTTCGAAGATAAGTTAGCCGAGGAAAAGGACTTAGAAAAAATTTGAGGAAACAAGCTTAATGAAAAGGAAGCAAAAGCACTTAAAGCAGAAAAGTTTAAGTAAGAACAGGCTACCTGCATTAGCAGCTTGTGATTCTCAGCGAAAGGGTCTGGCACCCTCACAAAAGGTTCGGACACTCCAGCAGCTGCCCGAAGAGACTAAACCCTAGCCCTTTCCAGTTCTAAAAGGCCATACAAGTCACTAAAAAACTCGACAGCCGAGTTTTGGTGAGAGAGCATGATGTTCCTAATAGCTTCTGGAACAGTTAGAAGTGGGGCAGACTCAAACCCTATATCCGAAGATTGGAAAGTCCGGAAAGAGTTCCCAACAGAGGTTGATGGAACGTCGAAGTTCTGGGGGATCATCAACTCTTTCTTCGGCTTCCTTAAAGTTATCTGGCCTCCTATCCAGAATTTGAACATCATCGTCTTCGGCGGGCTGCACTATCAGCGTATCAGCCTCTTTCTGAACCTCAGCAGCGAAAGGTTCAGCCATGTGCCGAGGAGATTGAGATGGAATGGGAGGAGTCCTTTGCTGAACTTCTTCCTCCCGATTTTCGGGAGGAGGAGGAGTCTTCTCTTTGGCCACCTCGGCCTGGTCCTCATCCAGCCGAGGTCTTTTAGTTGGGGGCTTAGTAACCGGGAACTGTCTCGGATTTACTACAGCTCTCCTTCTTCTTTGCCCGGCCATATCTTCGTCTGAAGAAGATGATGGTGCTTTATCAGGCTCTCTCTGGTCTCCTTCTTCTTCGTCAGACTGCAGTAGAAGAGACAGGGGGGCAAAGAGCGATATCAGTATAAAAAATAAATAAATAAAACAAAATATCTCCAAGCCGAAGCTTAGTACTTAGAAAAAATTTCACAAGTTGAAAAATTCAAATGAAAACCTAAGTAGAAAGAGCAAGGTAAGGAGAAAAAGAAAAAGGAAAAACAGAAAAAAGGCTAAGACTCACCGAGGTCTTCAGCAGTAGCTCGTCTTTAGTGCTGAGCATGTCGGGTTTAGCAACGAAAGTTTGCGGCTAGGCACTTGCTCGGGATTTCTTGCAAAAATTCCAGCCCTTACGCTAGCAGCAGCAGCAACAACAACTGCTTGTTCTTCAGGACCCAACAAGAAAAATGGGTCCCTCTTCAAGCGTTGACGGACGTAGTGCAGGGGCCCTAGCTGAAGGATCGATTATGGTCAGGGCGTTCCTCGTCACTCGCCGAGCAGCGTTAATGCCAAGTCTCTTATATTCAAAGCCGCAATTCCCTTCGTGCAGCATTGAAAAACCGAAAGAAAAAAGGTTATTCTGCATGAAGAAGAAGCAAACAAAAGCAGAATGAAAAATAAAAAAGAAAAGCAAAGGCCTTCGGCCCCAGCCGAGCTTTTTACCATTTTGGTACTTTCGGCTGAGGCCGACAGCAGCTAGTATCTTCTCCTTGAAGATATAGTGATAACAGGGTAGCCAAGTCTCTGGCACAAAGGTCATTCGGCCAGTGCCCCCTAGGTTCTTCTTTTTTCCGAAGAGAGTCAACAACTCCGTCTCTTCGGATTTGAGATCATCTAGGCCGGTGGCTTTCATCTTCGGATCTGGCATTCTCAGATGCCTCGGCCCTCCATAGTAATTCGGGTGATCCTCCTCTACAGGAGCCCGAATCCATATCCATTGGCCTCGCCAACCTTTATCGGACATGTCATTCGGCCAAGTGGTTAAGTACCCCATTTGGGGTCTCAATTCTCCACCATCCAGGGCAATGGTGCTCATCCGATTGCTGATTCGGCATCAGCTTATGTAGTTTGCGGAAAACATGAATGCTCGGCTCAAATCCGTAGAAGAGACAGACCCAAAGAAATGTCATGGCTTTTCGGATGCTGACCGGGGTTAATTGGCACAACGAAATGTTGTACCCATTTAGCACCTGTACAATGAATGGATGCAAAGGAAATTTAAGTCCAAATTGAAGTTGCCTGGTGTACACGCCGATGTAACCAGGTGGGGGCCTATGAATCCTAACCTCGGCCACGGGCATTTGACACCAATACTCGTCTTCCTCCATTATGTCGTAGAATTTCGATTTTCTCACCGAAGTGATGGAGGGCATTCCCATTGACCCACCAGTCATACGAAGCAGCGTTCATCAGCCCAAAGTTCTCGGGCGGGTTATGCCATTCAGTGGCCTCAGAAGGTAGACGCCGAGGCCCATGCGCTGAGCCACTGCTGGATGTGCTCGCCTCTTCCCAGCCTCGGTAAGGCACCGAAGCCAGTGGTATCGCAGCAATGGGGGCGTCTTCAGCCATAGCCCTATCCTCTCTTCTAGGGAGAGAGCTTCAGCGGCTCAAGGGCGGTATTTGCCCAAGTGGCTAGCTGCGCTGAGCCCCTAATTGAGGAACTTCCTCCTCCTCCTCAACGACCGTCAGTCTTGAGCCATATTTGTGCGAAAATCAAGAAATTCGGGAAAAGGGGAAAGCTTGGAAAAACAAGGGTATTCGAACAAGTTTCGGAGAAAATTACCTTTATCAAACTGGGAATTTGCCGATCAATAAGCTTGGAGCAACGAATTTCAGTTTAAAGCTCGGAATTGAAAGATATAAAGGAAAGAGTGAAATTGGGTTTTCAAGGGTGTTAGCGAATTTCAGGGTATCCGTCACGAAAAGTGATTAAAAGAAAGTGGATAGGGCGGTTTAAATAAACTTGCTGGAATCAAGAATTCCAAGAGTCCGAACCGCCAAAAACCCCACTACTTCCACTTAATCACAACTGTTGAACACTTTCCCAAGTTAACTACCCACTAAACCTTCCACCTTCCCTAATTATTCTCCTTAAACAACAGTTCAAATGTCATTAACTATCCAAATTCCAGATTTAAATTACAATCATTTGTTTCCCTCTATTTTGCAAGTCAAAACCCGACCCGTCATCCTTCTGAATCGGGTCTAGGGGGCAAGTTGTTTGGGTCCAATTCAATCAACTTAATCCAGTCCAAATGATTTAATTACAAAAGCCCAAAGCAAGGTTCAACTCTCTAAAGCACGTTAAAGTCAATCAAGCCTAGTCAGCATGGCACGCCCATCTGACTTCAAGGCCCAATCCTCATATTTTGAGCAAAGGTATAAAAGCCATCAATTGTCTCATTTATCATTCATTTAGAAATAACCTCAAGCAATTAGTTCTCTTGCATAGCTTTTCTCTCTCAACACACTGAACTGACTTTAGCATCGGAGGGGCCTTCCTCGGCAACTACCCCCGAGGCTAGTTTGCTGTGTAGGAAACCCTCGGCCCACTCATCAGTTGGTCCGAGATCAGTCTTCTCCCTTAAAAGGGCCTACCGAAGGCCCTATTGTTTTCATACCGAAACACTTGTTAAAGCTTAAAGTTCTCTTTCCCGTTTAAGCTGACGTGGGAGAAGGGCCAAGTGGTTGTAAGAACACTAGTCTTGTTTCCAGAGCTTTACATACCAACTTTTTCCCATATAAATTATACTGTGTGAGTTTTTTGTTGCTTCCCGTTTTGCATTTGACTGGTTGTTAATGCCATGTAAATATGTTATCTCCTCTATCGCAATTAAAGAATCTATTTGATTGTGGGCTGGAGCTCATTGTTTATATATCATCTGATCAATTGGAGGACTTGAGAATGTGCACATTTTCCCAAGTTCTAACTGTATAGGGTTGTATAATTATTGTTTTATATTTGTTCCATTTGAACTGTACATAATTCTAGTAATGAAAGAAGTTGCTGATACAATGTAGTAATTGTATCTCATTTTTCTCTGAGGGAATTTTAACTGATGAATCTGTAATGTTTGTCATGTTCATTTCCAACTGATATGTGTCATTTGCTTATAACTTACCATGTAAATTATGCTTCTATCTTTGAAAAAAAAGTAAAACTATACAGTATATACCTAAAGACTCTAAAAGGAACTAGAGATCTAAAATGTAATGAGGTATCTACTTGCTTAAATATTATCCAATATCACTTTATTATTGTATGTAATCCTAGAGTATTTTTGTGCAATACAACCGCAATTGTATACATAACCATTCAATAGACTTTCCTAAAACTACACCCAAAAAAAAAAAAAAAAATAGTTACTAAATTAATGAGTAAATTTATTTTAAAATTTAATATCGCACTTTTATTCTTGTGATCTTGTCTATAATTAGTACTCCGTAAATACGGAGTAGTACTACTAAAACTATAGTAACGGAGTATTTAAGTTCAATATATCAAACAATCTTAAAATATCTAATGTGTTCTAAACTTTGATATTTTATGTGACATGATTGATGATTATTTTAGATACAGTACTAAACATATTCATATTTTATGTATAATTTTATTTTCATTGTCTAACTTTAAAAAAAATTGAGTTTTGACTCAAATTTTTATCAATATATACAAAAAAAAAAAAAAAAAAACATATTTTTAAAGTATTAATGTTTAATATCAAATTTTGTTTTTATTTTTTACCTAATATAGTATTCGAAGTATCAATAATAAAAAAATACATGTACAGTATCATATCATATACTAACTCCGTTTTTTTAGTTGACACGTTTTGACTTTAACACTATTCACATACTCCCCTTTGATCGTTTTTCGTGCTTTATACGTAATGAAAAATATATTTGTGTGAGATCTTGTTAGATTCGTCACGATATATATTTTCAAAATATCAACTTTTCATATTTTTCACTTATCGATAATTAGAGATATTAATAGTTGAATTTGTGCATTGGCAAACGTGACTATAGAAACGTGTCAACTAAAAATAAACGGAGAAAGTATATATATATATAACTAATATATAAAGCTAAACTTTTAGTCAGGCCACGAGACAGCGACACTTGGCGTTTCAACTTTTCGCCAGGTGTGAAACGCCAAGTGTCGCGCCACGTAAGCAACAATTAAATATTAGTAAGAAATGTAGGACTTATTTGGCTAAATTTTTTATGAATAAAAAAGTTGTATTTTTTTTATTAGGATAAAAACTTGGATAGATTTTGTAGGATAAAAAAGTTAGTTAAGGACTTGTTTGACATCGTTTTTTGTTTAAAAAAAAAAAAAAAAACAGAAAATCATAACGATGCCAAACTAATCCTTGGAGTTTTATTTTCAATAAAATTTGAAATTGATAAAATTGTTGGTTTAGAGTTTATTTCCAATAAAATGCCAATATTTCACATTTATAAAATAAATTATAAGTTTAGCCAGACCACAAGACAACGACACTTGACGTTTCAACTTTTGACCAAATGCTGCACCACGTAGACAACGATTAAATATTTAATCATATAAATTTATTTTTATATCATAATTTTTTTTTGGAGCAAAGAAAACGTACTGACATTCATTTATAATATATTCTAATAGATTAGTTTTAGGAAACGTATTAACTTTCACGAAATTTTAGGAAAGTTAGTTGAATTAAATAAAATAATAGGTAGTGGGGTATAAGTTTGAGGATAGAGAAGAAAGCAAGGGGTTTTGTGGGGACCATAAATTAGTTAAATATTATTAAAAATAAAGATAATATTACGTAGTATTAAAAAAAATGGAGAGAATTTACTAAAAAGGAAACGTTTCATTTATTTAATTACGGCCGGAAAAGGAAAATGTTTCATTTATATTTAAACACAGCGGGAGTATTACTGTATGTAGACCTGTCAATCGGGTCGGGTCACGGGTCATTTGAGGTCACGGGTCAAGAAATGTTCAAGGATAGCCAAAAGTTTCGGGTTCGGGTCAACCCAATAAGCTTAGAACAATTTTTTTGTTTAATTTATTTTTGGCTAATATTTAGAAATTTCTAATACTTCAACCTTCTTTGCTATTTTTTTTTTAAATAATCTTTTAAATCGAACATTTTCACCAATATTATTATTAGTCATTACATGTCTACTACATAATTTAAATCATCAATGATATGTTTTAAAACTTAATATATAGATAAAAAGTTTATTTTAAAATTCAATAAATAATCCGAACAGTTAATGATAAAAATATACAAGTACTACATCCTATATTAAAAACCATAATATTAATACGAGTAATATCTCCCGCAAATCTCTCAATGTTTGAAGAGTTTAAAACCCTTTGGAAAATTCTACAATCCCCCATTTCCCCCCTTAAAATTTCTCTCTATTTTTATTAAATCATTCCCATACTTTTGACTACTTCCTTAAAAACTTTTTTCAACTCCAAAAATAACAAACATCAAAAACACACTCTCCCACTCCACTTTCTTCTCCCTCCCCCCCCCCCCAACCCCCAACATGACGTCACTTTCCGACAACAAATTCCCCCAATTCGACGCAGTTTCTAATCTTTCTGACCACCATTTCGCCGGGAAACACCCTAGAACACCCTCAATGCCAACAACAGCCCAGAAAAAGATAATGCAAGAATGGAAGCTTTTTAAAAAGGACTTACCCGAAACCATTTTTGTTCGGGCCTATGAAACCCGGATGGACCTTCTTCGGGCCGCAATTGTCGGCGCTCGTGGAACTCCTTATCATGATGGGTTGTTCTTCTTTGATATTGCTTTTCCGGTAGATTATCCGGCGAAACCACCTTTGGTTCATTATCAGTCATTCGGGTATCGGATCAACCCGAATTTGTATAATAATGGCCGGGTTTGTCTTAGTTTGTTGAATACTTGGTCAGGTAAAAAGTGTGAGAAATGGGATCCTAATAAATCTACTATTCTTCAGGTTTGAATCTTTTCTTTAGAATTATCAGTTTAATCCTCTGTTTTTAAATTATCAGTTTAATTAAATGTGTGATATTAGAGTTATGTTATTTCTAGTTATAAAGATTGAGTTGGAAATTTTGGGTTTTGATTATGATTTTAAGTGTTACTCTTTCCGTTCGTTAAAGATTGTTTTTAAATGTTTCGGTTTTAATTTTGATCATGAGTATAAGAAATAAGCTGTTGTTTGATTAGTATTATAAAAAAATTTAATTTTCGTTTATTTTCTTGACTTGACCCTGCTCGAAAATTGACTAGAAAGATAGTTTTATTGCCGATACAAAGTTACTTGATGTGAAAATCGGCTTGTTTGATTCGTTTAAGCGTGAGTTCTCGTGGATCCCCTCGAAGTCACGTGAATGTGTGATTGTTGTTTGGTTCCGGTCATGTTTTAGTCATGGTCGTTCAAGTTAATTTTGGTTCTGGTCATGTTTTAGTGACGGTCGTGCAATTTAGTTTTGGTTCGGGTCATGTTTTAGTGATAGTCATACAATTTAATTTTGGTTCGGGTCATGTTTTAGTGATGCTGGTTCAATTTTGGTTAGAGTTACTAGTATGTTTTAGTGATGGTCATTTGGTTTATTTTTGGTTCGAGTGGGTCCATTTTATGGTCAATTACTTTTAACATGAGGTCACTATCGATTAATATGCCAAAGTTCATAGTTTTTGTGTTTTTTTTGGTGTGTTAAAGTACTGTACTACTTATTACACAATGTTTTTGGTTTGTTAAAGTATTGTAATTTAGATTGTTAGCTCTAATTCGACGAAAAGGCTTGGAGATTGGAATGCTCATATTAACTTGATATCATTGGAAAATTATTGCAGCTACTCTTGTCAATCCAAGCATTAGTCCTCAATGAAAGGCCATACTTCAACGAGCCAGGTAATGCGGGATGGGCAGGGCGAACTTACGGGGAGAAGAAATCTTTGGCATACAGCGAAGAAGTGTTTGTTCTAAGCTGCAAAACAATGCTTTGTGTGCTTCGAAGGCCTCCAAAGAACTTTGAGCAACTGGTTACTGAACACTTCAAGGATAGCGCCGAGTTTATACTGAATGCTTGTGATGCATACAGGAAAGGGTTAGCAGGAGTTGGGTTATTCAATGGGGTTCTGAAGGGAACTAAAGCGGAAGTTTCAGTCAAGTTTAAGGGGGCAGTGAATCAGGTTTATGGGGAGTTGATGGTGGCATTATCGAAAACTGGTGCTTCTGTAGACCTGTTTGTCCAACAGTTTAAGGAAGAGGAAGAACAGAAGGCGAAAGAGAAAGCTGCTGCTGCCAAGAACAAAGTAGGTGGATTTGGGAAAAGTGTTGTTCAGAAGTTGAAGAAGATCATGTCTCTGGGATCAATATTGAAGAAGAAGAGTCAGAAATCGAAGACGATTCCTGTCTAAGCTGTTTTCGGGCTGCTTGAACATGATCTTTAACTATGTGCAGATTATAGTAAAAGAAGAAAGTAGTAGAAAATTTCTGATATGGTACATACATAGTAAGTAGGAATTAAGATTTGCTTAGTATATATTACTAGTATGAGTAGTATTGATGGTATTCAAAAGACATCGACTTGGTTAAGTTATGGTGGAATTCCTGAAGATGGTAGACAAAGGAAGATTCGGTTTGAACATTGAAAACTTAGTTTGCGTTCAAGTTTGGAGAAGTGAGCAGTTTATCAAATCATCAGAATTGTTGTTGCATGATTCGAAGGCGATTCTAATAAGTGTAATAACACATTGTGATGATTACAATTTTCAATGACACGATTTACTCTAGAATGCAATGTGAATTGGTGAAGTGTTGAGGATATTACCGTCCTCCATCCGTCCCTTGTTTACATGCCTACTTTCCTTTTTGGGGTTTCAAAATTACATACTTTTTTGGGGTTTCAAAATTACATGCCTATATCTATTTTTATTTTAAGAATGTACTTTTTGACAATATTCCCTCTTTTTTTTTTTGAATTGTCATTTTTTTTTTTGTACTTTTGACATTATTTACAACATTTTCTCTCTCCATCTCTTTAATAATTACCAACTACCTTTTCTTTCTCTCTCTAACCCCACATGCATATTTGTACTTCCCAATCATGGCTTTTAAGTTTCTTAATTCTCGTGTAAAATGAAAAGTATGCATGTAAATAAGGAACGGAGGGAGTAGTACCCAAAAACTTTGTATAAATTCTTTTGTTTGCTATGGTTATACAATTATTAAAATAATTTCCTCCAAAACTATAAATGATGTCATCATTTTATGATTTTTATTATTTTTTTTTATTAAAATTCCAGTCAGATATATTATTATTATTATCAATTTCCGAAAAAGATTATATTCTCTCTAACAATAATATATAATATATGTTTTCTTCCTCCTCAAGTACTACCCCTTTCATTGCATCATTCAGTTTTTCTATGATCCCTAATTTTTCTTTTTTTTTTTTTTTAAATATTTGACGTATTTATTTGGAATTTTTTGTTATTTTTAATTTTAATATGAAAAAATAAACAAATTTAGAAAACTTTATTTGTTCAGATCATGCATCACATGAGACTAATCTAGTTATACATACATTTAGTTATATATGATAGCATATACATTATTTACTATTGTATTAATCTAATAAGATCACTGTTCATAATCTTGCTTTATACTTTATACACAGCTCAAATGCCTTATTTTGTTAACTAAAATCAATAATATCATTTATATGATATAAAATATTTCTATTATTTATATCATCATATTTAGTACAAGATAGCCTATATATTATTTAATATATTAAATGATATTGATTATTGATTATTATTAGTAACTAAAAAGATTCATTTAGATTGCATATTAATATATTGCAATAGACTTTAGAATTAACTACCATAAATAGTATTCTGTAATTAGGCGGAAATTTTTTTTATTATAAGAACGACACGTGTCAAATTTTAAAGGACTATAAGTATATTTTAAATAATCTAGCTTATGATCAATCTAGATTATTTATGTAAATATCAACTTGTGATATTTATGGGTCAAGAATTTTTCATAAATAACAAGTTTAGAATAACTCATGCGATAGTACTGAAGTTGATGTTTTGGGTAAAAATACCCCAAGGCCACGTGGCCCAATAAGATGGTGACACGTGTCACCCTTAGAGAGGTTCAAAATTAACCTCTCCTCTGCTGACACGTGGCATCCCTAATGATTGGGAAAAAGACGGCCTTCAAGGCCCAATTCCCGAGATAGCCCACGATTCCTAGGTTTCCGTAACCTAGAAAAGCGGCACAAATTCCAAGACCTGTAAATAGGAAGATATTCCCACCAGGGGAGGATTATTCTAAAAAACATTCACTGAAAACTGAGCAATGATTAATTGCAGATATTTACCTCTCCCCTCAGAGAACACGTTAGATCTCGAAATTCAAGAAGATACTTTACTTTCTGCACTTTTTACTCCACCCAACCGGAATCTCTAGTGTTTTGCAAGTACAGGCGCTCGGAATCCAGTCTTTGTGTTGTAACTCTTCCGAGGGACACAAAAAACCCCGAAAAATTTGGCGCCGTCTTTGGGGAGAGTACTTCTAAGATGGCTTCATATGAGTCTGTACCGCCTGCTAACGAGAAACGACCTACGGTCGAGGTTGAGGTCTATTCAAACCAAGACAGTGGTGACGACTTTGATGTCGAAACCTATGTGGCCCCAGACTGGTCACTCAGAACCAGGCGCACTCGTCCCATGGAAACAAGGGAACGGGGCAAAGAGCAAGTTGGTCCAAGTGAGACAGTCGGACAGCCGTCTGGACAACCCCAGGCGGCAGAAGGTGCAGCCTTAATTACTAGAGACGAATTCATGAAATTCATGGCAAGTTTTAAAGGGGAAATCAAGGACTTGATCAACAAGAAGATGGGTGGCTCCAATAGGGGTCAGTCGGCCAAGAAATCTTCTCCCTCAGAGAAGAAAAAATCGGTCAAGGATCGTGTGCCTACTCCATCCTAAACAAAAAGAGGGGAACCGACCCGTGATTGATCTGTCCAAGATCCGATTCCCTGAAATAGGGAAAAGGAAGGCCATCCGACATGTTCAGCCGGATGGATCAAAGAAGACTTATTCTGATGCCCGGATGTTAATCCAGCAGAAGAAATGTTGACAACTGTTTGAGTCGGCTTCAACGTCGACTTACCCATACAGCTTTCAGAATACCTCAATGAGGAATTCGCAATAAAACTGAGAGAGTCAGTCAGGCGGCTTGTCCGTTCACACTGGCCCTCAGATAATCCATTCGACTCCATATGCGCCTCAGCAGCCATACATGCTATATGCAGCCGACTCTCTTTGGGGGTTAGGCGGCACAGAATGTCCAACCTTTAGACTGGCAGCTTCGTCTGCTCAAACTTGGGGAACAGCCTTCTGCGTTTTCCAAGGAGATAACCAAGGCGGCACAGCCGGCCAAGGTTAAGAATGTGTTGGTGGGTACTTATGATGTTACCACTAACCTTGAAGATCACCTGATGGCCTACACCAACCTCATGTACTTACAGGGGTTGGATGATGCCACCTGGTGCCGATACTTTCCGGCTATATTGCAGGGCATTACCCAACGATGGTTTGACAATCTGCTAGCCGGCTGCATCAATAGCTTCAAGACGCTTGTGTACTTGTTTGCTTCTAACTTCTCTATGAACATCCCTGCTAAGAAAACAAGTCTCGACTTGGGTGCCATACAGCAGGGAGATAGAGAAGGGCTAAGGTCCTATGTCAGGCGGTTCAATCTGATGAGAATTCAGATTCAAGGGCTTTCTAACGAAGTGGCTTACATAGACTTCTTTAAGGTCTGAATGACGGGTCGACCTTTAAGTTCAATCTCGTCAGAAAGAAGGTTGCTACCCTCCAAGAAGCTCTGATGGAGGCGGAAGCCTATATACAGGCGACTGAACTCTGTGCCATCAGTAAGCAGTCGGACCCTAAGAAGTCTGATAAAAAAGAGAGTCGGCCTGCTCAGCTAGCCAAAAAAGAAGAGAGCAAGAAGAGAAAAGAAGTCTGGGTGGCAGATGACTCTGAGCAGCCATCTCAGAAAAAGAAGAAAGAAAAAGAGTTTAAACCGTACGTTCCTAAGTACGAGTTTAACAAGGAATGCTACTCCATTCTCATGGAGATCAAAGACCGGGTGACTATTGAGAAACCGGCTACAATGAAAGGTTCCGTAAAAAATCGGAACAAGAACAAATATTGTCATTTCCATGAGGACATAGGCCACGACAGCTACGACTGTTATAGCCTCAAACGATTGTTGGACCGTCTGGATGATAAAGGGGTGCTGAAGTCCTACATTCTAAAGTCCAAGGTGACCCTGAGGACAAACAATGGACAACCGTCCAAAAAGGCGGCCCAACCAGTTAATAGTTCGGACACTGATGAGGAGTCGATCTATACAATAGTATGCGGCTTCGTCGGAGAGGATCCAACCATCCGGGGCACCAAAGACTATATCAAACGGCTGGATGTCAACTCAGTTGATGAGGGACAGGCGTCAAAAGACACCTTTCCTGAGGTCATCATCATTGAGAAGGACAGGGGCAAGGTCAGGCGGCCGCATGATGACCTCATAGTCATTGAATGCAAAGTGGTCAACCAGAAGGTAGGTCGGATCCTTATTGACACCGGGAGCTTGTCTGACCTGATCAGACATAAGTGCTTGGCAAAGCTCAAGTACAAGCCCAGCAGTATGCACAAAGTATCTCACCCCTTAGTTGATTTTGGGGGTGGAGTAGTGCATCCGGTAGGGAGGATTGACTTACTCATCCGGTTAGGGGAGAAGGGAGAAGGACGCCACATGGTAGTCCGGTTCTTGGTCATTGAGGAGTTGACCGCCTATAATATGATATTGGGTCGTCCAACACTGAATAAATCCAAGGCCGTCATCATTACATCCCTTATGCTCCTGAAATTTTAAAAGGATGACGGGTCTGTAGGTTCCTTGAACGGGGATCAGAAGACGGCAAGAGAGTGTTACCTCTCAGACGTCAAGCCTACTGTGGCCGTATCTGGCCAAGGTGAAGAACCTATAGACCTTGATGAGGTCAAGGAAGCCGCGCTTGCCCCAATAGCAGTCGGCAAAAAGAGAAAGGTCGACCAGTTGGTGGCTGTGAAAAAAGAGAAGCAATAGCAATCACTGACTGGGGAACGGTCAGACAAACTCCGTCCCTAGCCGGCTGGTGAGCACATTGATATTGTTCTGGACGACACACGTCCGGATCGAACTGTTAAGGGTTAGGACGATTGCATTTACAAGGTTGGGTGCAGACTTGCACAATCTATTGAAAGAATTCAAAGACATCTTTGCCATTGAAGTAGAAGAGATGCCAGGCGTCAGCCCAGATCTTGTTGTTCATAAACTTGTCGTGGATCCCAAAAAAAAGTCGGTTAGGCAAAATAAAAAGGAACCACGGTGAGAAAAGAATTCAGGCGGCAATCGCCGAACTAAAGAAGCTGTTGGATGCTGGGTTCATTCGACAACGTTACTTGGATTGGGTTGCAAATATTGTTCTTGTAAAAAAGCCGAATGGCACCTGGCGGATGTGTGTCGACTACACAAATTTGAACAAGGCATGTCCGAAGGGTAATTATCCCCTTCCAAAGATCGACAGTATGGCCGACTCTACAGCCGGTCATGCCTTGTTGAGCTTTATGGACGCCTACTCAGGCTTTTATCAGATACCCTTGTGGAAAAAAGATCAAGAGAAGATGGCATTCGTTATTGATCAAGGGTTATTTTGTTATACTGTGATGCCGTTTGGGTTGAAAATCGCGCCTGCTACCTTCCAACGAATGATTAATACGGTCTTCATTAATCAAATTGGGAGGAATGTAGAGGCGTACATTGATGATATGATAGTCAAATCCAAGCTACAGACGGATCACCTTGCTGACCTCCGAGAAACCTTCACCACCCTCAGGCGGCACAAGGTCATGCTCAATCCCAAGAAGTGTGTCTTTGGTGTTGAGGCTAGAAAGTTCCGCAGATTTCTGATTGATCAAAGGGGGATAGAGGCCAACCCAGAGAAGATACAGGCGGTCATTGACATGAAATCACCCCGCACTGTCAAAGAAGTTCAGAAGTTAACAGGTTGTCTAGCGGCATTAGGGAGATTCCTCAGCCGGTCAGGTGATAAGTGCCTCTATTTCTTCCAAACAATAAAAAAGAAGACTAGATTTGAATGGGGGGAGGATGCTAAGGCGGCCTTTCAGAAGTTGAAAAAACACTTGCACTCATTACCAAGGCTTGTTAGCCCACTGCCACAGGAGGTGCTGTACATGTACTTAATTAGCCGTCTCAGACCATGCCCTCGGTGTTGTTTTCCTTGCTGAGAGAGACGGGAGTCAGCTCCCGGTATATTTCATTAGCCACGTTCTTCGAAATGCTGAGCTACGGTACCCCACGTTGAAAAATTTGGCCTTGCTCTTCCATGGCAGTCAAGAAGTTGAAGCCTTACTTCTTGGCACATCCGGTTGTGGTCTACACAGATCAACCCCTCAAGCGGCCAATGACAATTTTGGATTCATCCGGAAGGATGCTCAAATGGGCTATTGAAATGCAAAGTCTTGAAATCTCTTTCGAACCAAGGAAGGAAGTGAAGGGTCAGGCGTTTGCCGACTTCATTGTCGAAATGACAAGGCCAGCTGAGCCGGAGAATCTTGACCAGGTTAGGAAAGTGTATGTAGATGGGAGCTTTACAATGAACGACTGTGGTGCAGGCGTTATATGTCAGTCCCCTGAAGGGGACAGGTATAAATATGCACTACAATTCAAGTTCCAAGCCTTAAATAATGAGGCAGAATATGAAGCCCTGCTAGCCGGTATCCGCATGTGTAAGGCGGCAGGGGCAAGAAAAGTTAACGCCTGCCCTGATTCACAATTGATCGTTAACCAATACCATGGTGACTACGAGGCCACCCATCCGGTTATGATTAAATACTTGCAGACGGTCAAAGAAGAGGCTGGGACACTTGATGAAATTCATCTAAGTCAAGTACCCAGGTCTGAAAACAATCAGGCAGATGCACTCTCTAAACTGGCATCATCCGCCTCTTGTGATACGCCTAGGTCGGTCTTTTGGGAAGTTATGGAAAAAAGAAGTATTGAACAAGATCCCATTGGAATTCTGGACCGAAGCTCAGCCTGGATGGATGACATTCGGGTTTATCTATTAGACGGTGCTCTGCCAGATGCATACCTAGAAGCGGTTGCAATGAAAAAGCGTGTTGCAAACTTTGAGATTCATAAAGGAGAACTTTTCAAGAGGGGTTATCTGCAGCCGTTATTGAAATGTGTCACCGCAGAAAGGGGGAAGGAGGTACTAGAGGATCTGCACTCGGGTTATTGTGCATCACACATAGGCAGAAGGTCCCTAGTAAAAAGGGTCAGGCGGCAAGGCTACTTTTGGCCCACTCTTTAGGCAGACGCCATGGAAATGGTAAAGAAATGTGACAAGTGTCAAAAATTTGGCAAACTCATACACCGTGCGACTGCTGATCTGACGGCTATTTACAGCCCAGTACCATTCGCCAAATGGGGCATGGACATTCTGGGTCCATATACGCCTGCTACAGGCGGACGACATTATGTTCTGGTTGCTGTTGACTACTTCACCAAATGGGTAGAAGTAGAGGCGGCAAAAGGCATTAAGACAAAGGATGTCATCTCCTTCATTTGGAGAAATTAAATGTTCTCACCCGGTTAGGGGTACCTATGTCTATGGTCTTTGACAATAGCCCTCAGTTTGAGACGCCTGCTCTCAAGAATTAGTTGGGAGACCAAGGGATCTCTCATTGCTTTACATCAAGAATTGGTTGGGAGACCAAGGGATCTCTCATTGCTTTGCATCAGTCGGTCGTCCCCAAGCAAACGGCCAAGTTGAAGCCTTCAACAACCTCATCTCATACGGCATTAAGAAGAAGATTGAAAGGGCTGGCGGTCTATGGGCAGATGAATTACCTCATGTCCTATGGGCCATCAGAACAACTGAAAAAGGGGCAACCGGTGAAACCCTGTTTCTTATGACGTACGGTGCAAAAGCCGTCTTGCCAATTGAGCACTATGAGCCAACCCTTCGAGTCATGCTTTATGACGAAGAGGTTAATTGGGAGGCCATGCGGCTAGCATTGGACTCACTCCCGGAGCGCAGGGGCAATGCCGCCTTGCGTCATGAGATTTACCGTTTGAGAATGACAAGAGCCTACAACAAAAGAGTACACAAACGGCCCTTGAAAGTAAGGGACTTTGTGTTATGGAAAATGGAGGCAACCGGTAGGGCAAATGTGCAAGGAAAGTTGACACCCAATTGGGAAGGCCCCTACCGGATCTATGAAGAAGTACGAGGCCGCACCTACCGCCTGGAAACTCCAGAGACAGGCAGCTAGCCAGAACTTGGAATGTAGACAACTTAAAAAAGTACTACTTCTAAAACTTCAAAAATTTTGTAAATAAAGTTTAATGAAAAGTTGTTCTTTAATTTCAATCATATATATTGCTTTCTTTATAAAATACCGTCTGTGCAATGTACAGACGAACTTGTTAAATATTTAAGTCTGCTCTAACATGAGTAGATATAAGTTAAGTCCAAAAACTTAGCAGCTAATGAGGCCAATGGCCAGATGACATTAATAAGGCAAATAGCTGGATAATACTACAAACCATCGCCTGCTCCAACATGAGTGGGCATCCGGCGACGCCCATCCAGGTGAATTCGTCCAGAGAGCATCTCCCATTTGGGTGGTACATTGCTCTATAAACTTTAAAACGAACAACCCTACCGACTGTCCGGACAAGGATAATGCATAGCCGTTCGAATGATCAAGTGAGACCTATTTATCATAGGTCACCGCCTGTAATGTAACAAACGGTGACCAGTAACCATCTTGGTTGGATATAACCTGTTGTTGCTAAAAAGCACTACAAACGGGTAAATTGGAAGATCTAAGCTAAGTCAGAACCTTAGCAGCTAAAACATTGCTCGTTTAAGGCAACCACACACGGTCAATGGTCGTCTGCTACTAAACGTTAATTCGTCTGCTCTAAGATCAAGACATACGACGAAGCCCATCCGGGGTGAACACGTCGTAGGAAGCAACCGGCAAAGAATGATTAATCCCAGGACTAATCACAGCCGGTTGACCTGAATAACCTAAGATGGAACCTAGACACCATAGCAAAAACTGTCTGTCATTCCAACTTAGAATTAAATTCTGAAAGTTGATTCAGATACGGTCAATGACCGTCTGACGTTCAAACCGGATGCTCAGTGGACGACTGTCTGCTTGGGTTGGGGCGATCACCTTGGTGATTGATTGACTCGAAACATTAGTTATAACCTTTTTAAAACCAAGCGCGCATCCGTCCAGGGGCAAATACACCTGGCGCATCCGGAAAACCTCATGTATTAGGCTACTTAGCAAAATATGTGCATATTAAAAAAAAAAATTTGCAAAGATTGAAAAATTAATGCAAATTTCTAAGATTGACAAAACCGACTCAGTTGGCTAATTCATTAAAAGCCCCTGGCATAAAAAACCGGGAGTTGAAGATTGTCACACCGGATCCACAACCCGGAAAAATAACAGATTGTTGGTTGAAGTTACATGGAAATACTTGGCACGTAGGCCGGAAACAAAGTCAGGTTTATTTTTGTCGTTTCTGAGGAGGCACCGTTTGGTTCTGGCCGAATAGGAGCGCGCTCTCAGGTTGCCTTGGTTGAACTTGATCAGTGTCAACCGGCACTTGCTCTTCTTGCTCCTCATCAGACGGCTTAATGTCGGCCCATTCTTCAAAGGGAGCCGGCGCTTCAAGACCAAGGGACTGGGCATCGTATACCTCAAAGGCATACTTGTATCTCAAGTTGAAAAACTCCCAGTCATAGTCCAAGTGGATGAGATTCCATGCCATATTCATGCGAGCCTCACAATCTCGCTCATTCTCATCCACCAGCCGTTCTTGTTCAGCAACCAGCTCAGCCTTGTGGTTAATTTGCACCTGGGCCAGCTCGTCCTTCAGCCGGGAGACGTCTGCCCTAAGCTGGGTATTCTCTTTGTCAGCATCCTCCAGTGCCTTGAGATCTGACTGAAGGTTTTTAATTTGAATTTCAAGGTCAAACGTCTTATTATTGGCCGTCTCCACAGCAGACGTGAGCTCCTTAACCAGCTCCACTTGTTTCATTGCTTGGCCTTTAGTCCTAATGTCAGTCATACTACATTGGTATTGAGCAACATCAAGGGTATCAGCCGCCCGTTTATTAGCGTCTCTTACCTCCTCTTGCTTCTTTTCAAAAAGGACTTTGAGCCCTTCCACTCTCAGCATTACCAGCAAAACTTAGCCGGCAAAATGTTAATTTACCTTTGATAAACTAGCCGGCAAAAAGTTAATTTACCTCAGATATCTTAGCTGGTAAAGAGTTAATTTAGCTCATTTAACACAGCTGGCAAGTTACCTCAGCAAGCAAAGCATTGATGCGGTCCATGTTGACCTGATGCACTCCCGGGATTGACTCCTTTTTAGATCGGGTGAGGCACCTCAGCATCCGTCTGGAGTATTGCTGGAGGTCAGGCCATCTTGGAGTGGCATCTGCACTAATAGAATGATGTGGTGGGACAGCAGCATAGGCGGCACCAATATTGTGCCGGCTGCTAGAAGAATACCCTGATTGGATAACTTAGGATTTAACTCGCATAGGCCCAAGCGGCCATGAGGAATCAAAGCCGTAAGCCATACCTTGAGGTTCAGACTGGGGGGTCACCCCACCCCCATCCACTTCAGAACCGGATGCAGCATTGAGTGGCATGCCACTCTTCGGCGTCTTAAGGACACCCGACTCTTTGTCAGCCGTCTCGGTACTCAGACTGAGATCTTTCAGGCTTTTGCCTGCAGAAGTTGGTCTGTCCTATACAGGCGGCCTTGATGATGCCGATTGGGCAGGTGGGGCTTTCCTGGCCTTAGAGGGAGCTTTGGAAGGTTCCTTAACCTTCCGTTTGAACAACATCTTAGAGATGGAGCGTGGAATGTTCTTACTCCCACCCTGAAAAGTCAAACACAAGGGTCACCGCCGGTTGAAAGCCGCTTGATACAAAAATTTTACAAGATAAAGGATGCAACCGGTGCTTACCTCATCATCCTTGGCCGCCAGTTGGGCCCTTTTCTTTTCCAATTGATCATTCCGGATCTGGGCTGCTGACCTAGCCGGCGTCTTTTTAGGCGGAACCATTTCTAGACCTTTTTCTGCAAAAGGAAAACTGGTTGGTTAAATACAAAAATAATAGAATCATGGAGACGACACAAAAGTGCCGGTTAAGTGGTCTACGTACGTCTATCATAAAAGGTACTAAAGCCACAGGCGGAGAGGAAAACCTCATCCTTGAGCCAGTCTTGATGGGGTACCCAGTTCTTGGGTACAATTATTTCGGTTCCATCATCCAGAGGCATGGTGGTCCTCTTGAAAAACTCTAACTCCATTATTTGTGCCCAAGCCTCCTCCGGGACACGTGGGAGGACACACTTTTTCCCCGGGAGAACCGGCTCCTTATTGTACTGGCGGAGCAGATGGTTTAGACGTCTGGATGGAGAGGAAACCAAGTAGAACTTGCTTTTCCAGTTGCTCCACTTAGACGGCTTGTCCAGTGTCATCATGTACTACGGATGCGTGGTTAAAGTGTACCACGCCTTCCAGCCGCCTGGGGCACGGCTTAAGTAGTGCATATGTGCAAACGCCTCCCAGCTGGGCGTTATGTCCTGCATCTCGCAAGCGGCGATATAGCTAATGATGTTCACCAGGAATTGGGGGTGAGTTGCCATACGCCAAGATCATTGCCCCTCAAGATTGCTTTTACTGTGTCATGAAGGGGGAACCGGAGGCTGGCTTTGAATGCCGCCTCATAGCAGCCGAAATAATTGTCGGCATGTTCGATGTCGTCATCCCAGACGAATGTTGCCTCAGCAGGCGACACAATGATTTCCCACCTATCCCCCACTGGACATTTCTCTACAAAGGCGGGAAAGGTGGCTGTTAGGGTGACAATATCCCTGGCGGACATGTGCGCTTTAGTTGGGTTGGATATAGACGACCACTTGTACGCCTCATCCTCCTCACTGACGGCATCCGCCTGCAGTGAGTTTGACTCCTCTGAGTCAGATCGTTGGACGGTCTCAACGCCGTCTCTTTGATCAGAATCCTACAAAATGCTGTCACTTGGAGTGTTGAGTGCACCTGGAGGGTCATCATACTCTCTATCAACCGGCACCTCGGCTGAGCCGTCTGATCTATAATCTGGGTCAAGTGTCGTCCGCTTCGTCCGAGCCATATTGTCCTGCACATGCACAGAGACGGTCGGATTCAAGGAAGAGCAAGGGTGGTGCAAACACCCCCAGGCGGCACCCCCAGTCCTAGACTCAACCGTACCAAGAGACCGGCTGACTACTGTCCTAGAATGTGCCGTGTGTGTTGTGGGTGAATCCATTATTGAATGCAATATATACAGACGGTAAAAGCTTGAAAGAGTTGCAAAGGGGAGAGACGGTATCTCGAAGATGTTTCTAAAAGTGAAGAAAAGCGTCGACTGGTTGTGGCTGGCAAGCGGAAATCAGTTAGCTGCTTGAGAAATGTACAGATGGTTGACCGAATGTACCCACTTGGAAAGCAAGAGAATTTGTTGGAAATATACCCAGACGGTTCTCGGAAGCTCTATTTGCTGAGTGCAGGTGGATGACCGGCTGTAGCTACTTTGAAAGCAAGAGAATTAGCGGGAAGGTGCCCAGACGGTAGTCCGGTTGTACCTAGCTGAAAAAGGGGGCAGTTCTGGAATATACCCAGGCGGTTCTGATGTTTCTTGTTTGTGAGCTACACAGACGGTATATACCGGCTGTGTCAGGCGAAAAAGGCGGAAAATTTTGTGAAAACAAAGGCAGGCGGTGTCAGAGCTTCTCTCTAAAATCTTCTCTCTCAAATTTTTTCAGATTTCTAAAATGAGAAAGGGGAGGGGGGGAGTCTTACTTATAGAAGGGGTGGAAATAGGGGAACTCCTATAACTTCCCCAAAAGGCGAACTGTCAAAAAAAAAAAATACCGTTCACCCATCTGCATGTGACACCAGGGGCCACGTGGCACGCCACGTCACACCTATGAGGGGTAAATGTTTTGGGTAAAAATACCAAAGGCCACGTGGTCCAATAAGATGGTGACACATGTCACCACGTGGCATCCCCAATGATTGGGAAAAAGACAGTCTTTAAGGCCCAATTTCCGAGATAGCCCACAATTCCTAGGTTTCCGTAACCCAGAAAAGCGGCACAAATTCCAAGACCTTGTAAATAAGGAGATATTCCCACCAGGGGAGGATTATTCAAAAAAACATTCACTGAAAACTGAGCAATCATTAATTGCAGATATTTACCTCTCACCTCAGAGAACACTCTCGATCTCGGAATCCGAGAAGATACTTTACTTTCCGACCTTTTTACCTCACTTGAACACGTTCTAACTTGGTCGTCGGAGGCGGAACTCCAACCAACCGGAGTCTCCGTTGTTTTGCAGGTACAGACGCTTGGAATCCAGTATTGGTGTTATAACTCTCCCTAGGGACACGGAAAACCCCGAAACAGTTGACACATGTGAACTTGATATTTTCAATACAAGTTCACATGTGTAAATAGTTATGTAAATAAGAGTTCACATATGTAAATATTTATTTAGGTAAATAAAGTTTAGAATAACTCATGCGTAAATACCAAGTTTAAGGAAAATAATGAAAATATTTTTTACCTATGATTAATAAAATTTATAGGATCAATTAATATTATTCTAGTATATACTGATATTTTTCTAATATTATGCGTAATATTTATAGGAAATAGAAGATCTTAAAAATTTTTGGTGAATAATTGCTTTATTTATTTAGGATAGTGGATAAGAGCGGAATTTTTTTTAATATCCAGGTGACACATAGAACTTCTGTTTGGAGTGTCCTCTGTTTTAGTATAGTTATAGATAGATAGATTCGTTAAAATCGCCTTTTTGACTCATTCTTGCTATGAAATATTATCCTCTTGTCTTAGGAAGCTCTAAAAGCAACCTTGACTCGCTCTGCGTCTCCTTGCGTAGTCTGGCCGATCTAGCGGCAACCTATTGTGGCGTTGGTCATAATGTTGGTCACAACAGAAATATTTGTTGCCATGGCTTGTTAAGTCGTTATATCATTTGAAAAATACAAGTAAGCAAATACATTCAAATGAGCCAAAAAAAAAAAGTGTGATTAACTGATTATACATAAATGGGATTTCTCTCAGACAAATGCCTCGTTTTGTCCTCACGATTTAAAGAATGGATTGATCAGACTCGTCATCTGTTGTAATCATCATCGAGAAATCCTTCACTTTTCTTTTTGTTGTCAAATTTACCGATTAAACTCATTTTAACTAACACTCATTTAAGCATTATTCTTTTTATAATTTGTACAAAAAAGAAAGCCTTAAATCTTCATTACTGTGTTAATCCTTCAGGTCATCATGTCCGAGCAATTTGCACATTGCAGCTTATCACTTATCAAGTTCTTTTAGCCTATTAATTTAAATTTATTGAAAATAAACTAAAAAGATGGGATTTCTCTCAGACAAATGCCTCGTTTTGTCCTCACGATTTAAAAGAATGGATTAATCAGACTCGTCATCTGTTGTAATCATCATCGAGAAATCACTATCTTTAATTATTTCCACTAATTTTTAAATCAACAAATTAATACTAATTTTAATTTCTAGTATCCTCAGCTAAATATTGGTAAAAATGTTTCATCAAATTAAGATTCAGCTCTGATGATTCGTATTTAGAACATCCTTGGACCCATAAACCCTCGGATGAATATCAGTAAATTAATAATAATAAGTTTGAAATCGATTAAATGAATTGAAAAAGATCAGAAGAAGCTTTTCTAGGGCTTGCAATTATGCATCAAAAATTTCAGAGCCCAGTGCACATTCATCCTTTGAATTTCTAAATCAAATTTAAATTAATTAAATAAAAAAAATCAAGAGAATCCTCAGAAAACATGCTTGAAAGTTTGTCATCAAGGAAAGACAAATCTCAGGTCTCAAAGATTATTTACCATCACTGGACCCTCCAAAAATAAATCATTTAAAATAAAACCCTCAAGATAACGAATTAAAGGAGAGAGAATATGGCAAGGCATAATTCATTGGACCTCATTAAATTGAAGGCACAATGACTCAAATCTCTGCCCCTTGATTTTAATTTCTTCAAAAATTGAAGAAAACACTGGCGAAATTTCCCAATCGGTCAGAGCACCGCCCTGTCAAGGCGGAAGCTGCGGTTCGAGCTCCGTCAGTCCCGACCTAGGCGCTGCAAGCGATCAATTTATCTCAGGTAAGAAACGATCGAGTATCGAACTACCTTAAACCGATAAATGGCTAGTTGGAGAAAGCCTTATAAGTCAACTAATCGATGAAACTCTTCCTAGGCTCTGCAAGCGATCAATTTGAAAATGAAGAGTAACAAAGATTAAACCGAGAAAAAAGAGAACTGGAGAAGTGGACGATATATATATCGAAGAAATTAGGGATTTGCTAAAATAATACAAGCCCATGTTATGTTAACCTAATGTTTTATGAGGCCCATTTCATTTTTATGAGTCAAGGGATTTAATCTTGTGTTGCCTCAGGTTGGGTCTTACATTGTTTTTTGGTAGAAGTTTGGTTTGGTTTGAGTGTCTTAAAGGAGTGATCGATTTTAAAGTTGAGAAAGGTTAATTGACCCGATCTGGTGATTCAACTCCAACCTAATCTAAGTATAGCGGGTTAAGTTTGGGGATTTTTAATTTCTGTATGAGATAGGAAAACCATCGTTACTAAATCATCATTCGACATTTTATAACAATAATTAACCTCATGCGATAAAATTATAAAATATCAGTACGAATAATTTTCTTTAATTTGATACCTGAAAAAATGGTATGAGCAATTCACCTCTTCTTGGGTTTCCAAACCCCATACCATGTGGGTTTGAAAGATTGGTTTTAAAGTTGAAAATTTAAAAAGCACGATCTATGAGTTTTACCTATTCTAAAATCATACATCTTACTTGAACAAAGTGCCAATCGAATTTCATGACTTTTAAGATTAATTAGCATAGATAAACAAATCTAAACAGGATTTAAAAGTCAAATTACTAAGATTATATAATCCGCTGATTTGGCTTCGTGCTATTATAGGAATATTCGAGTGTGTTGAAGTTCTACATTAGCATTAACACACTATCGTGCTTCTTTCAACTATACTTTGATCAAAGGTAGTAGCGTTAAGTTGCTTTCTTTCTTTAAATGCAACAGAGAAGCTGAGAAGATGTCATTTCTTCACTAAGCTACTAGTAGCAGTATGTTTTTTTTTTTTTGAATTAGTTCAAGTTAGGATTAGTTTTATCCGGGTAAATAGTGTAGGCGAGATTTGACCTTTGGAATTGGAGATACCACCTGGGTTTTTGGAGTTACCTGTAAACTCTATCTGAAATAATTAGCTTCAATCTGAATTTGTTAGGCGAGGATTAATCGTGCAACCTTTTAGTTTAAGATATAAGGTTTACCATCCTTCCACTTCCTTATAATAGTGAAATGAATTTTACTCCCTTTTAATACTATGATCACATTATACTGAAAAATGGGTGACTTTTGATGTGTTTTACAAGATGATTTGTTGTATGTAGATGTTTATCGTAAATTCGTAATCATTTTCATTTGAAACTGTATTTGTTGTTACTCCTGTGAAAGCATATTTCTTTTATCATTTCATTAGTTTCTGTTTAGCATCTAGGGCTGCGCAACCCCCACCTCAAAATTAATGGAAAAAACACTATTATGTTATTTAGCAATCATTTTTCTAATAAACATACTTGGATTTGAAAACTATTTATACAAGTCTATTGTCTTTTCCTAAAGTCTACGATGAGAAAATATAATATGGCTTAGGACAATAATAGATGCCTCTGCAGTTTAATTAGCTGTGAGAAATTCTCTTCAACGTATAGATTATCCAAGATTTATGATCCAAAATTGTTGGTTTGGATCTAGTAAGAAATCATATAATTATGAATAACACTTGATTGCTTAACAGTGGCTTAATTGAGCTTTAATAACACTTGTCCCTTTTTTACCGGATTAAGGAATGATTTAGATAATTAAAAAGCAGATATAGATTGTTATAAAAAATAGTAGATGTATTAAATCTAACCGTGATTTATATAGAGATTGTTAATATGATCGGGGTTGATAATCCTAACATCGTCAAATATCATTTTTTTTTTCTCCAAAATAATTATTAATCATCCATACCACTATAATGTTGGTATTGTATGGTAACGAATTGTTTTTCTACACTACAGAGTATTATCGTGTACCTGATTATTTTTTACTCTTAAGCCTTAACTAACTTATGCAATACTGAAATAGAATACAGAGTTGAACTTAGCCTATATTTGATCTCAATAACCTCAAAATTATTCGAATATAGAAATAAAGACTTTAAACGTATACTACAGTTACGTTAAACTGTAAAAAGCAGGGGTTACTATTCTAATGTTTTAGTTACGGTGCAAAATCATAAGGTGTAAGGCTGTTTAGCTATCAATAACTGATGCAGCTATGACTGCATGACTGCATCCCATGCCTTTTGTTGGTGATAGGTTTATGGTTCGCACCAGTGCCGGGGCTAAAATTGTAAATTATTTATGGTGCCTTGTTCAACTTTTTAAAATGAGGTCTTCTACTCGATAAATTTAATACACAATTTTTATTTGATAATAAAATTCGTTGAATAATTTTGGGAGATGAAAAAATTTGAAAATTAATTGAATAATTGAAGAAAATGAAGAAGATAATAATAGAAAGTAAATAGGAAATATAGAGTTTAGAAGATATAGAGTATTTTTGGAATTGAAATAGTAGATTGAAAATTTTTGGGGGAAAAAGGAATCTGAATTCAGCTCCCCAAAAAATTAGACAATTGTTTGATGCGTGTCTCGTACCCAAGACCTCCTATACTCAAGGCAATTGCTCTAACCACTACACCAACTGCACTTTCAAAATATTATACCTAACTTAATTATATATATCTAAATTTTGGGGCCCCTCAAATTTTGGGGCCCTGTTCCGTCGACCACCTTGCTCCGGCCCAGAACCGCCTATGGTTCGCACAAATCTTTTTCATTCATTTTCGTTGGTGATTGTGCTCCAGAGGTGTTTCATACAAGGGGGGCAATCATTTTTGCCAACCTCATAAATCATAATACCTCTCATTTCTATTTGGTCATGTTTTTTTTATCTTTTTTTTTTTTGAGAAAACGTTGTAGGTGCCTTATATTGATAACTTGTCCATCAAAACATAGGGAGAAACCTCACAAGGGACGTGGTTCTCCCAAACTTGTTCTACACCAAAAGGCGTTAAACGGGCTAAATTATGAGCCACAACATTACCGTCCCGTTTAACATGACACCAAACAACAGAAGAAAAAGAGGAACAAGAAGATAAAATATCATCTAAAATTGCATCCAGGTCAGTGAAGAAGATCGATGCTTTGGTTAAGCGATTGATGATAACTTGGCTATCAGATTCGATTATAACCTCCTTCAATCCGAGGCGTTTTGCAAGTTTTATGGCCAAGGCAACCGCTTTCCCTTCCGCAATAATCGGAGACCAATGAGCTCTCACTCTTCTGGCCGCAGCAAAGAGGGTATCCCCCTTCCAATCTCTAGCAATCACCCCCATTCCTACCCAACCTTCATCACACAAGGAAGCATCACAATTGAGTTTAACAATACCTTCCGGTTGTGCTTTCCATCCTTTGGGGCTGCGGCAAGAATTTCTTTTGACCCCTCCATATTTCTTCTTCATGTAGGTGTTACAATCAGCCGCAAGGCGGTGAGTACGCTTAACAATGACGGGATGATAAATTTCCTTGCCATTGAAGACCATTTCGTTTCTCCGATTCCATAAGTACCACATTAAAATCGCACCTCTACTCACCTTCCTTGCGTCCAGCTTGCTCCATGATTCCAATAAATCCAAGAAAGACATACCAGTTGGCCAAAAAGACATCTCCACACAATCGCACTCTACCCAAAGTTCACGCACAGTGTGATAATCGAACATGGCATGCTGGACGGTTTCTGGGTAGTCCACGCACCATGGGCAACTCACTACATTAGTCATGTGCCTATGCATGAGGTAGGCTCTTACAGGGAGAGTTCCCGTGCAAACTCGCCACAAAAAGTGTCGGACTTTTGGGGTAACCTCCAACTTCCAAATCTCTATCCATGCTTTGTGAAACAGATCAAGATTACATGACTTGCCTAGCATATAGGCTGTTTTCACAGAATAGCAACCATCATTCGAGAAGGCCCACATTATAGAGTCTTTAGCAGCATTCGGACACAAGGGGATTGCTAGTATGCTATGAATGTCTTCAGTATTGAAAATATTTTCGATGCGTTGAACATCCCATTGGCGAGAGTCATGATCTATTAAGTCACTTACCCGAGTCACAACATCCGAACAAGGGGTGGAAGGCGCAGTATATGATTTATTAAGCCATATGTTGACTGTTGTTTCATTCCCTATCCTCCAAAGCAAACCCTCCTTGAAAAGGGCCTTCAAAGACCATATACTGCGCCAAGAGAAACTACCTCCATAACCCAAGTTTGCTTCCAGGAAGCTCTTGCCCGCATAATATTTCGCACTTAACACCTTATTGAGGAGAGAATTTGGGTTACTGGTTAGCCTCCATGCTTGTCTACCAAGGAGGGCATCATTGAAGACTCATAAGTCCCTGAAGCCCATGCCTCCTAGGCACTTAGGAGAGCAAAGATCCTTCCAACTCTTCCAGTGAACTTTCTTCCGGGTAGTATCATTTCCCCACCAAACGCGAGCCATCATAGCATGAATCTCCCCAATTACCCCTTCCGGAATTCTATAGACTCCCATAATATAAGTCGGAATGGCTTGAATGACAGATTTGAGTAGAATTTCCTTGCCCGCTCTCGATAAAAAAATTTCTTTCCACCCTGACAATTTTTTCCATATTCTATCCTTAAGGGCTGCAAAAATCGTCTTTTTTTATCTACCAATTATTGTCGGAATCCCCAAGTATTTCTCATGCTTATTAACCCGACGCATAGCCAAAACCCCCAATAATTCCTCTTGCACCAAAGCACTCACCCCTTTACTAAAAGAGACCTCCGATTTTTCATAATTATTTTTTTGGCCGGAAGCTTGTTCGTATATGTTGAGGATTTCAACAATCTGGGGAACACTCCCTTCGGTTGGCTCTTGCTAAAAGAAGACTATCGTCTGCAAATAGGAGGTGAGAAATTTCCGAACCTCTTCGGCTAGCTTTAACACCATGAATAGAACCATCAACTAAAGCTTTCCGCATCAAACCCGAGAAAGCATCTGCAACAAGAATAGATAAATATGGAGAAAGAGGGTCTCCCTGTCTAAGACCCCTCGTGGGTGAAACTGAGCCACAAACATCCCCATTGACAATAAAGGAGTATTTAACCGAAGTTACACAATCCATAATTGTTGCCACCCATTTGTCCGCAAACCCCAATTTCAAGAGAAGTTTTTCTAGAAAATTCCACTCAACTCTATCGTAGGCCTTACTCATATCCAGCTTCATAGACACCATGCCTCTTTTACTGCTACATCTCGTCTTCATTGTATGAAACAATTCCAGGGCTATGAGAGCATTGTCAGTAATAATCCGACCGGGGACAAAAGCACTCTGATTCTCCGAAACAATGTCAGGGAGGATAGATTTCAGTCTCATCACAATGGCCTTCGAAGCAATTTTATACAACATATTACAGAGAGCAATAGGCCTATATTCTGACACTAGAGTAGGGGAATTCACTTTTGGGATAAGCACAATGTTAGTATGATTAACAGGGACAATTGACTCATTACCCTGCAATATACTACTAACAAGTCTGGAAACATCATCACCTACAATATGCCAGAATTTTTGGAAAAAGATAGCATGCATAGCGTCAGGACCTGGAGCCATGCAGGGGTGCATTTGTTTAAGAGCGGCAAAAATCTCCTCCTTTGAGAACGATCGCATAAGCTCAGAATTAATGTCTGGAGTCACAAGTCTCTCAGTTGCCTCGAGAACCTTAGTGCACGCATCCTCGGAAAAAGTGCCAGCAGCAAATAAGTTTTTATAGAATTGTTCGACAATCTTCTCAATATCTTCTAGCTTCTCTTTCCAATTACCCTCGGCATCATAGAGGCCTTTTATCTCATTTTTGTTCCTGCGCTGAGAGGCTTTATGGTGGAAATATTTGGTATTGCGATCCCCGTCCTTGATTTCTGAGGCCCTAGACCTCAAGTACCAGTAGGCTTCCTGCTTATCACACAGTTCCTCCAGCTGCTTCTCAATGTTAGCACATTTAGCAAGAGGCTCATCTGACACCGCCTCCCCTTGCGCCTCTTTCAATTCCTTCTCGAGCTTGTCAATTTGCAATTCCAACCCCTTGAACTTACGACCACTCCAGCTCTTCAGATCACCCGCAACCCTCTTCAAACGGTCCCCCACCTCACCCATACTGTCTCCCCAAGCCCCACGCACTACCTCCTCACATTCCCCATCGAGCAGCCAGTGAGTTTCAAAACGAAATCGAATTTTCTTTTTTCTCTTCTTTTTCCTCCTATGTTCACCAAATTTCAGAAAAATTGGTGAATGATCAGATTTTTTACGAGCCATGTTGTCCACCTCCTGGTTGAGAGAAAGCTAGAACCAAGGTCCATTTGCCACAAAACGATCCTACCTCTCCCTAATAAAAGTTTGTACAGTCCGACCTTTCTCCCATGTAAACCATTGCCCTTCATACCCAAAATCCCTAAGCTCACAATCGTGAAGAACTTCCCGAAAATCAAGCAAAGCCCTTCTCGCATTATCAACTCCGCCCTCCTTTTCACCATACGACAAAATCTCATTAAAATCGCCCCCAAACAACATAGGCCCCTCAACATCATCACATAACTGTCTAATTAGGGACTAGGTTTTGTGTTTATTTCCAGACTCCGGCCACCCACACCCGACTCAAGTTTAACATCACCACAAATATGATTTTGGGAGAACGAAACCAGAGAAAAATCCACACAGTCCCTCCAATAAATACACAACCCCCCGGATCTACCAATACTACTCACACCAAAAGAATACGAAAAATTGAAACTAATTTTATTATTCTTAGCAATGCTTTTATTAACTTTTGTTTCAGACAAAAATAAAATATCAGGAACTAAAGAAGAGCACCACTTTCGTAGTTCCCGAACTGCACGAGGGCTAGCAAGCCCCCTACAGTTCCAACATAAAGTACTCATTGGTCTTGGCGGGGTTGATCCATGTCAACCTCCGCCGGACTAGAAGAAAAAGAAGGCACCTCCGAGCTAGCTTGCTTTGAATCGCTTCCCAAAAGATGTCTCACTCGTTTCCACTTCAACAGAAGAATCAAGAAGTTTTCTCTTCCCATAAAGAGGTGGTTGCTCCTCCATATTGGTATCCATATCTCTGTCAATGCGTTTCCATGTCTTACCGTGAGAGTCTCCTCCTTTAATCTCTCCAAGCACTTGCTTCTCTAACTCCAACCTTGGAGTTATTAGGGGGTCAGCCACAAGTATCGGATTAATAGGGGAAGAGGCATCCTCCAAGTGGTTTGCGCTATATCCGGACTGGGTATTAGGAAGAATCCCCGTCACCTCAATATCATCACTGATTGTAACCGTCGTAGTGCTCTCCTTCAAGGCCCCTAGTTGAACATTCTGCTGGACATTATCCTCCTTGTGTAGGATCACGGTTTCAGCCTCCCTTTCAGGCGAAAAAACAAGCTTCCGGGCAGCCACCGGAGGTCCCTTACGGATCACATTTGGGTCATGATAACCAGGGAGTTTCACCGTAGCCTGCCCCTTCAGTTTAGCCAGCAACTCCTTCTCCTTTTCACGCTCAAAGATCGATAGTCTGACTGGTTTCTTTGGCAAAGCTCCAAGCCAAGGTCCATACTCATATACTACCCCCTTCTTAACTGCCTCCTCCTCCACATATTGACATTCAATGTCAGTGTGTTCAAGTCGGCCACAGTAATAACAAAAATCCGCCAGACGCTCATATTGAATGCCACACCACTTCGATCCTTGTCTTCCAGTTGCAACCCTCACCCCTCTACGAAGGGGCTTGTTAATGTCGACTTGTACTTTCACATGGAGATATTTGTTCCATCCAAGAGGGTTCGAGTCATCATATTCTATAAACCCTCCTAGGTGTTCACCGATATCAAAGGCAAACTCAGGTATTCGCTTATTAAAAGGGACATCACGCAATCTGATCCAGAAAGGGGAAATCCCAAATCGCACCTCTGAGGGTTGCTCATCACCGGAAATTTCAGTCAGCAGAAGGAGTTTCTTATCGAAAAACCAAGGGCAGCCCTCAAGAACTCTGCGCTTATCATCTTCGCTAAAGAATTGAAAGATGAACAAATTCGTTTTCACCATTCGAATCGCCACATTGTCTCGGACTCTCCAAACATTCAGCAGGGTGCGTTTCATAGCCTCGACATTGTACGGTCTCACAGTCAACAATTTCCCTATCAAGGTTAGGGAAATTCGAGCTTTCGTATCATCATCGACATCGCAATCATCAGAATTGCCGAATACCTTATTCTCCTCCTCAGATAACCGCAAATTATCCAAATCATTCAATAATTGAGACTCCATTGCTCACAAAGGAATAAAACCAAGAGAAAACAGGGGGAAAACTGCAGAAAAAGAGTCGAAAAACCACCAAGAACCGACGAAAAACAGGGGCAAACAGAGACCCTAGGCGAGGGACGAGAACAAACCCTAGGCAAGGGACTTTTATGTTTTTTTTATCTAAAAAAAAAAAAAAATCTAACATAGTACTTGTAGAAATTTACATATTTATCCATACTAGGCCATATACTCTAGTTACAATTTTAAGGGTGTTGTAGTCTTTATAATAGGGTGTTGTAGTCTTTATAACAGGATATTGTAATCTTGGTGTTGAATCATTGAATTATTAAGTAAAGAGAGAATAGTTATCGAACTAATAAGCATTAAGAGAATATTAGAGTAATAAGGCGATTCATTCGAGTTCAGTGCTCAACTGCTCATATATAGTTAATGTTCTTAATGAGAGAATATTTAAAAAATATTACATATTTGACCTTACTACTCTTTAATTAGATTTAATTTTATTTGAAGTTTAATAATTTGTCATGCTTTAATCTCCTGATGTACTGGCATCCGCTGATCTTTTTATGGTACTAAATTTATGGATTAGGTTCATGATTAAGATAAAGTTTGCAATCTCCTAGAACTATTTGTAGCCTAATCATCATTCTTGCCAGTATTAATTAATTAAAAAGTTTCTAGTTGGAAGTTGTCAAATGTGTTTGTCCATTACCCCTTGGACTTATATATGGCTGCGACTTGGCTCATGCATCGAGCTCCAAATTGTCTAGTTACGGCTACTAGTGGCTATATGCCAAATTGTATTGGCGCTATACTCTACTCTATTATGCGTCGTAAGTTCCGCCACCTACCATAATACACCAAGACAACCACTTTGCCAATTACCGCCTATTTTACATGTTCACTCTATAGTAATACGAAGTTTTTCACAATCTTGTAACCCAAAGGAAAATTGTTTTTTACTTTGATTGTAAAAAATAAAATATAAAATAATGTTTTAATAGCTTAAGGCGGTGTTCTACAATAAAATGTCATTGAATAAATATTAGAAATTGATTTGCACTAATGTTTAATTATGTTAGACCATTGAACGGCACACAATAGTATGATTAATCTCCTGCATTATTTACAGTACTGTTTAATTGTTAATTTTTGGTGACCTTAGATACTTGTTTCTACCAAGGTTGTTAGGATCGAGATCCTACCTTGGATCGATGAGGGGGGGTGGGATCGAATCAATAGAATCGAAACGTAGGATCGTAAGATCCTACTTAGTAACGAATAATATTATATGCTATAAATTGACTGAAAAACATTTCTTCTAATGGGTTTCCATGCGAAAGACATTGGTTTGCTTAAGAAAGGTCGATCTTCATTTAGCATTGTTTGTATGGTAGTTAGAAGATTAATAACACAAGTTTAAATTAATAAATTATGTGCAAATTTGTCAAGAATGAGACCTTAACTATAACAATTGCAAGTTGTCAATTGATAAAATCATATTAATGTCTCGGATTCGCTAATTTATTGGCGATAATTATTAAATACATTAAATTTAGGTGCATATAGCCTAGTGAGTAATAAAAAATATGTCAAAATAAATCAAAGTCTCATATTATAGTAAAATGTTGGATCGGATCGTAGGATCGTAATAAAATCGTAGGATCATGTTGAGATCTTACCACTCATAATTAATATCGGAATAGGATCGTAAGATCCTACAAACTTTAAGATCCTACCAAAAATCCGGATCGATCACGCAATTTTTGTTCGTAGAATCGTAGGATCGTAAGATCCGAATCGGGATTTTAACAAATATGGTTTCTAGTTTTCTACAGTGAAGCGCCTACAAATTTGCTCCCCCCCCCCACACACACACACTTTGCAATCACAATAATTTACCATCTTTAATTATAATTAGTTATTAAACTTGTTCTCATACCAAGTAAATTTTGATACTTTTTACAATTAGATGATTAAAATATTTATGGTTAAAGTCGTGTATTGACAAGATGTATATTATGTTAGGCTATATTCAATTATATTTTTTCGAATACATTGATATACATGTAACACGTGTAGTGTAAAGTAATACTACTACGTCATTTATGTTATCTATTCAAAGAAAAATAATTATAGACGTTTGATCTTTATAGTGTTTGAACTCACGACCAACAATAATTAAGTTGAAGGTCTAATAACCATATTAGCCAACTTTTAGTTATACTTTTATATTTAACGCTTTTAATTATATATCTAACTTTAATTGGGGTGTTTGTTTATATATATTTTTTCCATTAGTTATTCTATTGTTTAATAAGAAGTAATATTTATGATGCACTATGTATATAAAAATCTAAATATTGCAATATGATAATTATAGTAATGTCCCGGAGCTCAGGCCACACACTAATTATGATATGAAATAAAATGTCTTGTTTTAATTATATAATCATTGTATCTATATTTGCTTATTCTCTACTAGCCAATGGATGTGCTGGACCCTAACAATTGGGATAAAGCCATTTATATTATACATGATTGACTCCCAACATTAGGCATCTTGGTCTTTGCTTTATGAGTCATCTAAGTACCAAGAGCGAAAAAACCACATTCATGCTTTAAGAATCTTTGTATTTTCGTCAATATATATAAATTAGCACCAATGAATTATAGACAATTGGAAATTGAAAAGATCGGATAATATGCTTGCATATTTAATGGCAATAATGTAACCAACAACCATATACTTTAATGGCAATAATTTTGAAGTTTGCTCGTCTTAATGAGAGCATAGTTAAAGTTAACAAAGACACATTTAAGGGAGAATTTTCTTTAGTCCTTAAAAGTTGAGTCAATCCGGGCCTTGCATATTGGGTCGTACTCCAAGAGTCCAAGTTCGAGTTGGAGCTAGCCAGGCCGACCTAAAATACATCACAACCTAACATGGGTTTGGCTTGGCACATCATGACATTATGCTTGCAATTGGAGAGAAAAGCATGGCACGATATGTGGCATGAACAATTGAACATGGTTCAAATTTGCAACTTAGGTTTGTGAGCTATTATGACCCGACACACTATCCACCACGAATTAATTCCACTTCTATTCGTTTTCAAACTTTTTTATAATTATTTTTAGTCTTTGGCAATACCATTTGATCTCACTAACTAGATATATTTAATAGAATATATATATTTTTTAATTTTATAATTATTTGGAAGTTCAGGGTTTGGTGAGGGTCGGAGTAGGGGATGGTTGCGTGTTCTGGCAGTCTGGCGAGGATTGGAATTAGCGTCAGAGAGGGGGATGGTTGCGTGGTCTGGCAAGGGTCGGGATTGCGTGGCAGGATGGGGAGGGTTTTGGGCTGGTATGATGGCGTTGCGAGGAGGCTGTTGGTGCTGTGTCGCGGTGGCTGCTGCTAGGGAGACTGAGATCGGGAAAGGGGTCGGAAGGGGAAGGAGGGAATATTTTTTTTTTTTGTTTTTTGATTAAGTTTTTAAAAAATTAATATCATTTTTTAAAAAGAAAAATGTTAATATTAAATTAAAAAATCCTAACCAATCACAATACGACATGTCTCTTCCTTAACCTATAAAACAGGTTACTGGTCATTTATCCTATTTATGGAAGATCAATATTAGGTCATTTTATTGGGAATAAACAAAAGGTGGATTTATTTATGGAAGACCAAACAAAGGTCATAATATTCCTGACAATTTTTCCTATATGTTATAAATCTTATTATATACAGTAATACAGTAACATGCATGCAACAATTATCTATTGTATACATGAGTTGCATTAAGGTTGAGCAAAATTATTTGGAAAACTAAAAATCCCAAAATTTGTTTCGAAAGGTAGATAATTGTAATGGTTCGAGTATTCAATTCGATAATTCACTTTTCAAAGTTGATGGGTATCCGATAATGATCTAACAAAAATTGTTACCATTTTTGTCCACTCAAATTTATATATCCAATACCTAAACTCTTACATTGTTTCATAATTGCTTTATAATTTGAACAAATAGTCGAGATTATGCTGTAATGTTGTTGAATAGTACCAAATGATATCACAGTAACAAAAGTATAACTTTTTATATTTGGATATCATATTGGGTATCCAGTATTTGATACCCGAATTTATACTTTGTGTATAAGTTTGGCTCATAAATAGCATTTTTAGTAAGTTATTATCAAAAATCTGATCCGATAACAATAATGGTTCAGATATTCAACCATGCTCACCTTTATAGGCTCTACTTGCATTAGGTGTTCCCTTCGTGAACATGGTCTTTTAATGTCATTTTATTTTTCAATTCCTTATTCGCTCCATGCCTCTATCAAAATAAAAATATATATATATATAGTGAAACTGATTACTAATAATAATAATTATTATTATATGAGTAAGAAAAAATCATAATTTTGGAGGGAAGAAGCTTATGTTCCGCAAAATTCCCCATTCATTCATATAAGAACCTCTCATCACAAAAATTCCCTCCAAAAATGTCGCTCCTCCTCCCACACATTTCTTGTTAACGTCCCTTTCCTCTCCTCTCCCTTCTCTTTCCCTATCTCTCCTCCCTCCCTCCATTTTTTCGACGGGAGAATTCGCCATCCTCCCGTCATCAATCACTATCACCACCACCACCAATAATTTTACGAGAGGAAAAGAGGTCAAAAAAAAAAAAACATAAAATAATCGCGGCACATAATTACAATATGTCCATGTCAATGTCAATGGTAATGCTAGCGTAGTCTCTCTGGTAATGGGCCACCGGAGAGTTCACTCAGAGATTCTTTTACGAATTCCCGACCAAATTAGCTTCGGGGGTTCCATGGAAGGAGGTGATGACGCTGATGATCTCTTGGCTACTTATATGGATATGGAGAAAATCGAGTATTTCGACGATAAACAAAATGATCCCATGAATTGTCATGACAATGCTCCTCAAGATCATCATCATAATAACAATAATAATCAAAAGCCTAGACATTGCATGTTAGTCGATGAATTTTCAGGAATTTCGAGTAATAATGACAATGATAATAACAATGATTATAGCAAGATTAGCAATAATAATTCTGGGATTGCTTCTTGTGAAGCTAAGAAGGCTATGCCTCCTCATAAATTGGCTGAATTGTGGATTGCTGATCCTAAACGAGCTAAGAGGTTACCCCTTTTCTTATAATCTTATCTATAAAACAAACGTACATGTCTATTTTTTTTATTTTTAAAAATAATGTTGATCATATATTCTCTATCACATACTCGCAATTTTGTTTTTCTAGGGGAAAAAAAAGGGTAAAGTGTGCAGGGGAGGATCTACATAAGAAGAATTGGGGTCGATTGTCCTTGATTAATTGAGTTTATAAACTTGTTCCTTATGAAATTTTAGTTATTATAGAATCAACCCCCTCAAAATTCTCTAGACCGACGACGTTTATAACAAAGAGCCTTTCGAAATTTTTTGCAATCTTATATCTTAATTCATTTCTGACAAATTTCCCTTGTGTACCTTAGCTAGTATGTGATTGTAATTTTCTTAGTATGGATAATAGACAGGTTCTTGTAGCGAGTATGAATTAAAATGAAAATTTTCATGTAGGATTTTGGCTAATAGGCAGTCTGCTGCTCGATCGAAAGAACGAAAGGCTCGATATATGCAGGAGCTAGAGAAAAGAGTCAAATCTTTACAAACTGAAGCAACTGCACTCTCCGTACAGCTCTCACTTTTTAAGGTTAGTACAAAAAATGTTTCCCCTGAATCCCCTTAAGCTATAAGAAAACATAACCCTTTGTACGAGTTTCCGTGCATCAAAGATGATAGATAGTCATTTACAAGCTTAGGAAAAAAACAATTATGCTAATAGGCTAATAGCTCTTATTTCCTTCTCTTGCCAGAAATTATGTGGTAGAATTCTCTTGCCAGAAATTATGTGGTAGAATAATGTTTTGTTCTACGATGCTTCTATAGTGTAAATGTAAACAAATCTAGTGTTATAATTCATCAAAATTGCTTTTTTAACTGGTTCTAAAGCCAGATTTTTATGCATTTTGTTTTCCCATCTTCAGAGAGATACAACTGGTTTAACAAACGAGAACATGGATCTTAGACGTCAATTAGAGTCCATGGAACAACAGGCTCAACTACGTGATGGTACGTGTAACCCTCGTTTACTGTCATAATTGATAATTCTATGCTAGTTATGAATAGACATCTTAAGGATATAGCAGCTTTATTTCATGATGTATATGTATACTCTGACTCTTAGAATAACCGACTGAATCATGTAAGATGTTACCTTGTCAAACAGCTTTGAATGACGCGCTCAAACAAGAACTAGACAGGCTTAAGGCTGCTACTGGAGATACTTCAAACACTGCAGACACCTTCGTTATGCCACAACAGAATGCACCACATCATTCGCAACAGCAGCAACACCCCCACCGCCAACAGCAGCAGCAATCATCCTGTCCGTTCGACTCAAACATGCTCATGAGCCCTCATCAAATCGACTCACATAACTCAAAAATGTCCTGTTTACAACCCTTTGAGATGAAGATCTCCCGCCCTTCTCCAGCACTTGACTCACACCAAACAGAACCAATCGAAGCAATAATGATTAACATGGCTCAGCAACCAAAAGTACCACAACATTTCCCCATTGATAGAGGCAGTTTTCTTCCATTCGAGTCATCTAAACCAAGAGTGCCACAATTTTGTACAAACGAAGCAAATATGAGTTACCCTCCTCAGGCAATGGACTCACCCCTCGGAAATATTTCACCATACACGTTTGAATCAAACAGCCAAAGCCCCGAGCAAGAAGTATACACAACATCTCGAACACAAATGCTTGGACAAATGCCTATAAATGATCATAGTAACAAATGGCAAGGTCTTGATATCAATGGTTTAAACTCTTATCATGTGAAAGTAGAAGGTCCATCTATTATTGCCAATGAAAATATGAAAGCATTTTAATCTAATTCCCCTGCTTCGTTTTTGTCAGCTGATTAAGATATAGAAGAAAGCATATAATTTTTTTTCAGCTTTCGAAAATCTTTGTTAGCTAGCCTTGCTCAATTGGCTTTCTTCCATGCCAAACATTCTCTGTATGTAATTTCAAAATAGTTCATTTTTCAATTTAAACTGTAAATGGTTTTTTTTTAATCAATTATTAGACATAGCACATATACATATATATATTTTAAGGAATTATTAGACATAGTATTAGCCTAACTTTAAATTGGAAAGGCAGTGGATCAATTGGCTTGTAAACTTGGTAAGCTTTGTTTACATATATGCTTCCTCCGGCCCAATTATTGGTTTGTACATCCAATGAACCTAAAGGGTATATTCAAATAACATTAAGGCTAAAATAAATGAACATGAACTTTAAAAGTACGTAAGAGTTAAAATGAATGAACACGGACTTTAAAAGCAACGACTAACATGCAGTTTAATTGCAAAAAAAACAGTCTAAGTTCCATGTCCAAACTCAAAAAAGTGTATACACTTAAAATTGACTCACAACAAACATGAGCTTAATTAAGCTTTTGGTTGAGTTAGTCCCTTAACATAATATCGGAACCAACGTAACACAAAGGTCACGGGTTCAAATCTCGATCACTCCCTTCTTTACTAGTCATCAGGGGTTAGCAATTTGGTTTCTTGAGAAAAAGCAACTGTTTCAGTTGTAAAGCATATACTTTGTCACTGCATCAACAAAGTCTTTCTCTTTCACAAACTTCCGATCCATCCTTCGGAGGGCAGGGTCAAGAGTATCAAGTCTGGAAAATATCAGAAAGAGCATAATTGTCAATAATACTTAATTAGTTAGTCCTAATAAGAAGTTTGATGTTTCGCCGAGAATCAAATCCATCAAGCAGATTTGCTAAATCTGTTATAGTATGTTGTACCTCATTATCACCAGGCCAGCAGCAACATCAAAAGAACGTGCACCTCCTACCGCGTCAATTTCATCAAACCTTGATCTCAAATTAATATGAAATATAGTTTGAGACTAAGAGCTTAAACTCGTACTCGTAGTGTGAAACAGAGAAAACACTCAAATCTTCATCCCAAAATTGTTGGAAAAAATTAATAATATGAAATGTTGTTTGAGACAAAGAGCTTAAGTGTGAAAGTACAAGATGTATGGAAGTAAAATGTTCAAATTAAGTTAGAAATGAAGACACAAAAATATCAAGGACATACCCGACACGCATGCCTTAGCTTGTTCTATATCATCAGTTGGAGAAACTCCATCTCCAACTCCAAGCCCAACAGCCATAACCTGTGATAGTTTATTCAATAAAAAAATGGTGTAAGAAAACCCTACTTTTCTTGTCAATTTATTATGCTTTCTACACATGAATACGATTATGCAAAATTAACGAGTTTTTAAACATGTAACATAAAAGCCTCATATTACAAAAGAAGCATGCTAAGGAGCTGAGAAATCAGTAGAAAGAGTAATTTTGAGGCACCAATTAGTCAATTACCACTATTCTTGACAGTTGAATCATGTATCTAACCGCTTGTTCAATGTTAGGACCAATCGAAAATAAGTGCAGAATACCTTAGATATACCGTGCACCCAGATGTATATTGCACGGGTAGGTAGAGAAAAGTAAATCATCAAGAGTATGTGACAGGCTAAAGCGGAACAAATGAAAGCATGACCCAACATGTAATAATAAAAGGGTGGGTCTAAAAATCCAATCCGAAAACGATGTTAAGGCCCACCAAAATCTAGAATTCTTCATAGGTCGGGCCCATTAAAGATACTCTTGTCACTACAAAATTTTTCTATATAACATCCACCAATTTTCACTTCTTAGCCCCCCTTTCCTCTTCTTATACAAACAAACCTATAACGCTTGTCTTACATACTTTTCTAACTTTCATATATAATAACTTGCACTTTACTCTTGTCCATACTTATTATTATCATTACTAAATAAAAGTAGCATATATTATATGGTACATAAAAATCAAGAGTTGTTGGTTCGCTACATATATTTATTTGACACAACCTTTTGTTTAGACTAGAAATAATTGAGTTGCTACGGATTGATCCAACAACATATTACAAAATCGAAGAGTTAGTAAGCGTCGAACAAAAAATGAAGGAAAATGGAAGGAAACAAGGGGCGGTGTCTCCTTGTGCAGCGTGCAAGTTGCTACGAAGAAGGTGTGCGCCAGATTGTGTATTTGCGCCTTACTTTCCTGCTGACGAGCCTCAGAAATTTGCTAATGTGCATAGAGTTTTTGGTGCTAGTAACGTCAACAAGATGCTACAGGTACGCCACTTTATTTAATTTATTTTTTTTTTTAAATTTTTTAAATTTAATTTTTTTTTTGTCTTAAGAGAGCTACGAATGCATGTGATGATGTGAATCGATCACATAATCTCCTAAAATCGGGAGGGAATCTCTAACTAATTGAATTATCCCTCACTCTCATTTTATTTCCTTTTTCTGCATTCTACATTGTTTCATGGCTTCTCATGATCATGCATCAACACGATTTAATTTCCATGACAAATTGTCTTCTCTTATCGTTGAGCTTAGAATTCTAAGGAATAATATACGGTATCCTAAATTTTTTTGTTGTTGGTTACCATTAATGTTAAGAGTTAAAAGTTTGGTGGTTGTCAACTTGTGAAAGGGATATTTTACCACCCTAGGCATGGTCGTTCAAGACAAGCAAAATTGATTGTTGAAATTATTAAAATGTATACGGGTTTAAAAAGAAAAGAAAAAGAAAAAAAATAAAAAAAATAAAAAAAATTCAACAAATTATCAAACATAATGGTGATATTCCTAATTACATCCCTTGCAGAATGTTCCTAGCTAACAATTACTATTAGCTTTAGAATTAATGCTAAGGAGAGATCGAGTGTTTAAAAAAGTAGGTGGGTGTAACAAAAATATGGATAAATTTAGGTTAATAATGCAAAATAATAAAGGGGGGGGGGGATTAAGGTTAGGAAAAAAAAAAGTTAATTAAATAAGAAACAAGAAGTGGTTTCAAAAAAAAAAAATAAGAAACAAGAAGTAAAATAATATATATATATTGTGCGGCGAGAGGGGTTAGGTATTAAAAAAGTTTGTAATAATGTAGATATGTATAGTATTGTAAAATGGATGTAAATAAAATATAGGACGGTTTTTAAATGGCTAAAATGGATGTAAATAAAATATAGGATAGTTGTAGCCACTGTATTAGATCAAATCTCAACCCTTTATTTATTTTAACCAATGTAAACTGTTGATTGAGGATTAAAAATGACTTTTTACAAAATTGATTAAAAAAAATAAACACGTTCTTTTATAATATTTCATCTGCAATCTTTTCGATCTCATATTCATGCCAACTCGCAACTTTCTTGATGATATTACAACGTTCCTTCGATCCCTTTCCTCCTCATTTTGCTTTTATGGAGCAATGCTTATAGTAGAATATGCGCCATCGAAATTGTTATTCCAATTCAGATCTTAAGTACCATATTCAATTTTTTTTTTTTTCGAAAAAACTGCCGTAACGTTTATCTCCGTTAATCCTTTAACATCTAAACAAAGAAAGAAGGATTCCAAAAGAGAGAGGATCATGGATCAAATTACTGAAGGAGAAACTGAATCTAATAACGTTTTTTTTTTTTTTTGTCAAATATCCTTTTTTGTTTTTTTTTTAAGAAAAAAAAACTAAATAATCATCTTAATTAACGGTTTATATTAGTCAAAATAAATAAAAGGCTGGGATTTGATCTAATATAATAGCCACAATTATATTGTAGCCATTCAAAAGTCAAAATATATTAAGAAATTTAATTATTATCACATCATAACTTCAAATATTGTCTCATATACAGAATACAAAAAAAAAAAAAAAAAAAGAAGAAGAAACGATATGAAATATTGTCCGGGACACTGACTAGTTTTATGGAGTATTATTAAATGTTGAAATGATGCGCCAACCAACTACTTTTTGGCGGGAATGTATATGGTAATTTTTTATTTTTTGATGACAAAGTACCTGGCAATATCTTAATATCGAAGGATTATTGAATATGATGATTATGCATTCAAATTTTGTTTCGTACCCTTTTTCAACACACAAGTATGTAAATAAGATCATATTAGAACTTTAGATTTTCAATTACTTATTGTTCAATATCTTTAATTACTTATTTCTAAAATATAAAATTATTTAATTAAATATTACATAATAAGACGAATCTAACAAAATTATATTTGATAATGCTTTATCTTATAAATTAGTAAAAAAATGCAGTTAATCTTGGTCAAATTTAAACATTATATAGACTAGACTGGATGAGAATAATTTACATCACAGTATAAGACAAAACTTTATTACAATCATAACAAATCACCTTATTTACTCATGTTACTATTTTGACGTTTGACTTTTGACATATAAGCCAAATGTATATGCTTTGCAATGTGTATGCATTAAGGTTAGTAATCTTATATTCTCATGTACAGAAACTCCTTCACGCGGTGCAAAAGTTGGTTGTCCCCCATAGCTTTTGACCTTTATCAGTTGTAGCGGTTAATAACGGTCGAGGGACCCACTTTACTTTTTTAAACCACTTTACCGTACCCTTTTATCAATTAACAATGTGAGTATTACCTCAACTACATTTTTCAATTGACATCAATCTTTTATCACGCTTGCTAATATACTTCTTTTATTCTTTTTTATTTGACCCGCTTAAACTTTATACCATTCACCTGTCTACTTTTGACCGTCTTTAGTGAATTATACATATGTAAGGAAAAACATATTCGTGTAAGATCTTGTTAGAATCGTCTAAATAAATACTATCACAATATATAACTTTTATAATTTTTATTTATAGAGAATGAAAGTTATTGATGGTTAAAGTTGTGCATCGACAAGCGTGATAAAAGAAACAGGTCAAGTAAAAAAGAACAGAGGAAGTATAATTTTAACGATAAATATCTTCAATTATTGACACTGTAAAATTATAAAAAAATCGACATAAATAAATTTATATTGAGATAATTCACACATGATTAAGTTTTTAATGTATCTATGAATAACAAGAGTTAGTTAAAGTAAAATTTGTAAAATTATAAATAGTGAAATAATCAAAGTGTCAACTAAAAGACGGGAAAAAATAGGTTTTTTTTTACTATACACTCTAACCCTTTAGTATAAAGTTATTTGATATACCTTAGTATCAATTAACAATAATTTATTTGACCTTATCACTACTAATTTGATTTGATTTGATATCTTATGTTTCCCTAGTCCATTTTGCTCATTACGCATTTTTGTCACTTTTCACTGTGGCCTTAACCCTTTTAAACTTATTACTTTTTCCATCACTTTTTAAATCTTTAAGCCTTAACTATTTTTTTTTCTTACAAAAAGATACGGAGTATTAAAATGTAAAGATTAAACATTGATAGGGGGTATATTGTAATTTTATACAATGTGACTACGCTATTAATTCCTTTAATTTGCTTTTTATTTGTGACACAATCAAATTTTAAAATAATAACAAAAAAAAAAAATCAAATTTTACATCATTTCTAGTTCATATTCTTGAATATCAAAATATCAGCCATTAAAACTACGTTTATAAAAAATTTACATGTTTAAGACCGCTATGCACTGAAAAAAAATCTATCAAGATCTCACATGCATAAGTATTATGTTTTTTTATGTACGAATCAATGAATACTTGTTGTCAAAGTTTATTATTTTTCATATAAATTATTCAAAATGAAACTAATAAAATATGAGGAAGCTAAGTATTAATCATAGTAATTAAGAAAAAATTATCTTCTATTTTCGTCCTAAAATAAAGAGAGTTACAAACTTACAATACTTAGATGATATGGTTTGGTAGATCAACGTACACCTATAAAATAAGAAAATATTTAAATAAGTTAACTATGTTGATGAAATAAAGAATGTGACATAACATACTGTATTATTTTGCATGTACAAAATGCATATACGTAGTATATTAATTTCATCTTATTTGTATACCTCAACTTGCTGTGCAATATCAAATTCTTGATACTTTTTTTTTTTTAAAAAAAGAAATTTTTTAATATAATATCCCCTAGGTTAGTTAGATTTGTCAATACATTGATTTATATCAGTTTCACTGTAACGAGTGTCCAAGAGTATTATATTTCAACTATAGTTTTATTCAACAAGAAGTTACGAAAACCCTATAAAAGAGTTAGTTAAAGCTTGAAGTAGTGGAATGTTAAATATATACAAAAGAAATGTGATTAGCTTAATAACTTTTTTTTAAGAAAAAAAAAATTGGAATACTAATTATTGGAATAATTAAAATTAAATAAAGTTATGCAAAGCACGCAGCAACTTTTTGACCACTAAGAAGCCTTTTCGTGCACATTCCTTAGCCTTTTTATTTGAAAATTATTATGAGTATATCCTACGCTTCTTAAGAGATTTGTAAAGCATGCACAACATAAATATTACTGATTTGATACAATGATACTATGTATAATGGCGTATCATGTAGTTCTTCATATTTTTTCCCGTAAAATTTACTAATTATTAACGTCAAGATGGTGTCAAATTGCTTTGAAAACTCATCACATTAGGTGATTCACTTGTGTTTACTTAAGTTTAAAGGCCCATTGGTTGGTTTAATTTAGCAAAAAAAAAAAAGAAATTACGAAAGTGATGTAGGTTTAAAAAAAAATGTCTGCAAAACAAAGTGATTCACTTAAAAAAAATATTCGGATGTGAAGAGAAGGATATAATAAAAATTAAGAGAAGATGTATGTCTAAAAAGGATGTGATGCAGTTTTAAAAAAATTGTGTTAAATACAAGCCTACGCCGTACCCGCAGTCCAAGAGAGAGAGTCCACTTCACAAGTCCAAAGGAGGTTTCATCCCAAAACCATATGGCAATAGGTGGAATAGCCCTTTAGCCTCATAAAGAGATTAACTCTCTCTTCTTCAACCAATGTGGGACACTTACATGTGGTGATACTTGAAAGGTCTATTCTTCAACAAAATGCCTATAAAACAAAGTGATTCACTTAAAAAAAAAAAATAACGGAGGGTGGAGAATTTGGTTTTGGTAGACTTTCTGGCTATGATCTACAACACTTGACCATATAGTACCCTTGTACAACAGGGTTACAAGACAAATGGTGAAGAATCAACTTTACCTAGACAACTAGTCAATGACTTTATTCAATCCATAGTTATGTTCTAATTTCTATAGTCTTAATTCTGTTATGTTATCAAGTTCAATGGTCTTAGAACATGAATATGTAAATGTCAAAAAGAAATTTAACCAATTCAACAACATCATTTTATTTGAACCACCTATGTTCATTTATGTTTCCTTGGATTCTTTGAAATTAATTCATAATCAAGCCTTTAGTTTCAACAACCTCAACAAACATGAATCAAAATTTTCACACTAGACAGAATGAAACACAAACATAACAACTTTGAGCTCATAAAGTGTAGTTGTTCATATTTATGTCATGTTTGTTGCTTGATTTTTCTGTTTTGAGCAATAATTAAAAGTAAAAAAAAGTTACATGTATCAAATTATTTTTTCTACTCTTAATTATTATCTTTACTAACTTAAGTTTTACGGAGTACAAAATAAAACTAAGGATCAAATTAGATAAACAAAATAATTTTATTAATGTTCGTACGAGCTTAGCTCATATAAGATTTTCAAAAAAAATAAAAAAAAATGAAACGAAAGAAACCTAATCAAATATTTGAGTTGGTGTAGGAGTTGCCATTTCACCAACGCGGTGATGCAGTAAGTTCAATGGTATATGAGGCAAATGCAAGGATACGTGATCCGGTTTATGGGTGTGTAGGAGCGATATCATCACTCCAACAACAAATCGACGTTCTCCAAACCCAATTAGCCGTAGCTCAAGCAGAGGTGGTGCATCTACGAATGCGCCACTTCCCTTTTTAGCATGGACATGGTATTTTTAGATCAACCTAGCTAATATATGATGTAATATTATTGTCCTTAAATAGCTTAATTGTGGATTGAGAAGGGACCTAGTTGTTCTTTTTCTGTTTCCTTAGTCCTTTACATTTTTAAAGCAAGTTAGCACATCTCTATCTCACTCTCTACTTGATCTAGATCATAGAGGTGATGATGATGATGGTGAGAAGGATTATTAACCTTATTGTACATGTACAAACATATATAATCATGACTACTTATTATGTAATGTAGTATAATTAAAGTAAACTTGACGGTCCACTTTTCACTTTCCTCTTATAATTCTTTTTGTATATTTGCTTAGTGCTTAAAGTCTATCATTGCTCTTCCAAAATGGGCATCTTATTTTGTTTTTCATTATATTGTTTAGACGCATTTTATTACATTTTTTTAAAAAAAATTACAATATTTTATGTGGATTACTGAAATTTTAATGCATACATAAATCAAGATGATATGTTTCAAATGCATATGATGTAGGAGTTGCCAATGCACCAACGCGGAGATGCAGTGAGTTCAATGGTGTATGAGGCTAATGCAAGGGTACGTGACCCAGTTTACGGGTGTGTAGGAGCAATTTCATCACTTCAACAACAAATTGATGTCCTCCAAGCCCAATTAGCCCTAGCACAAGCGGAGGTGGTACATATGCGCATGCGCCAATACTCCGATAAAACTAGGGTTGATCATCATCAAGGCACTTCCTCACCTGAAAACTCCCCTTCATCTAAGATAGTATCTTCACAAGCCAAGTCCCTTTTTATGGACATGGTTGTGGATCAACCTAACATGGAAGAGTCACTTTGGTCATGTTAATGCATACATGCGCTTGGATTAAATTTAGTACTTTTTTTTTATTATATTCTCTCTTTTATTGGTGGTGGGATTTTAGAGATATATATATAATATACGTAGTAATATAAAATATATTTGTATAATGGAAATGAGTGGTACGGTTGTAATTTAATTCTTAGGTTTTTGGGACCTAGTTGTTTCCTTTTTTGTTACCTTAGTCCTTTACATAGTCCTTTATTTATAGCACTAAGATATTATTAACCTTATTGTACATGTATAAAATATATAATCATGACTTATTATGAAATTTAGTTTAAAGCAAATTGACGGTCCACTTTTCTCCTATCTCTTTTTTTTTTTTTTTTGGTAATAATTATTTTTTTATTTTATTGAAGCTAAGTTATGTTTTCTCTTAGTGCTTAATGGCCATTAGTCTTCCTAATGGGGCAAATTAGTGACCGACAAATTGATATAATATGGAAGACATGCCCCATCCATCTCTTTAGTTGAATTTTACACTATTTGTCGGCCGATGTGCATGTTTTTTTGTCATTCCATAGATATTATAGATCGTTTTGAAAGTGATGGATGTGATTGTATATCACATGAAAGGGATTTAATATTTACGGATCCAGAAATTTAGATGTGTGTGTACGAAATTAAACTTAATAAAAAAAAATACCAAATAATGTGGAGTATTATCATTTTTTGCCAACTAATTAAAATTTGAGTTATTAATTAATCTACTTACTATTGTATTAATCTTTGCATGTACGATGAACCTATCCTTCAATTCGGTGACTAGCTAGGTCTATAATGAGTAACAAAATATGTTTGTATGAAAAAAAAAAAAAACTCTAAGAGACCTATTTTTTGTAAGAATCAGTCTCTTTCATCTAAAATAAGTGATATTGCGTCTGACAACATATGAATTATATGAATGACATCTAAGAGACCAGGTTTAATTTTTCAATAACCGACTGTTTGATTTTAACCAAAAAATAATATAGCTGTACCTCTATATACCCCTAGATTTGCCGCTGAATTTTATTACTTAGCTAGTGCTTGTTTGATTATAACCTACTCCGTAGTATTTACCATCTAATTAGTACATAGTATTTCATATATATTATGTAGAGAAAAAGACAAGAAAATTATTTATTTAATTGTTGCAACTAAATTATATTAAGGAAATTTTGCAAAAAAACCTCCTTATAAAAGCACTTTTTTAAAAAAAAAAAAATCTCCTTTTATATATATATATATATATATATATATATATATATACTATTTTTTTTTTTTTTTTGCAAAATAATACCTTAATCATATTTTTTTTTGCGAAGTCATACCTTTATGCCGGAAAATGGGATTTGACCCTTTTTCCGGCGTTATACCCCAATCCACCCACGAAACCACCTCCCTCCCCAGCCCCACCCACAAAACCACCCTTTCACGATGTTGAACAACCTAACCCACCCCTTTCACGGCGTTGACCACCCTAAACCCTCCTCTATAGCCGCCCTAGCCACCCCTCTCCCCTCCATTGTCGGCGCCGTCATCCCTAGTCGCGCCCCCAAACCCTAAATTTACACTCGAACCACCCTAAACCCAAATTTCGCAAGGTGGTGGAAAGGAGATGGTTCAATTTCATTGGTGGGGATGAGGAGGGGAGGCGGTTTCATGGGTGGAGCTAAGGAGGGAGTGATTTCGTGAACAGGGCTAGGGAGGGGACGGTTTCTTGGGTAGTCAACGTCGAAAAATGGGATTTGACCTCATTTTTCCGGCATGACTTTGCAAAAAAAATTTGATTAAGGTAATTATAAGGAGGTTTACTAAAAAAAAATTGCTTTTATAAGGAGGTTTTTCGCAAAATTTCCTTATATTAATTCATGTTCGTTCAAACTATAATATTGGTTCTTGATTAGGGGATTTTTATCCTCCAATCACCGTCTGACAAGTGGACCAACCAGGCTTCGCCACGTGTCCTTCACGTAGGCCAATAGGAGCCTGCCACGTGTCAATCACAGATTCGTCCTCTGCGGACCAATTGAGACACGCCATGTGTCCACCCATGCCAAATGGGAAAACCGGCCACCAAGGCCCAATCCTGTTTAGAGGCCCGGTCAGCCCTAGGTTTACCCTAAACCTAGAGAGTGGCACGCTTCTCAAGACTATAAATACTCCTCTTAATCCTCATTAAGAGGAGAGAGAAAAAGAGAGAGAACTCTAATAGCACACGGATTATACTTTAACCACTCTCACCTAGAGAGACTAAACCACTTTAATTTCCGCATTAATTACTCCTTAATCAGGTACTAACTTGACCGTTGGAGGCGGAGCTCTCAGGAGTCTCCGTTATTTTGCAGGTACAGGCGGCCGGTTCCAGTCTCGGTGTTGTAACTCTCCCGCAGGACATCAGAAAACCCCGAAACATTTGGCGCCGTCTGTGGGGAGAGTACTTCTGAGATGGCATCCAAGTCTGTACCTACTCCTGAAGAGAGGCGTCCCCTAAACGACCCTCAAGTTCAGTCGGACCATGACACTGAAAGTGAATTTGAAGTGGAAACTCATACAGCTCCAGACGGGACCCTAAGGGCCCGACGTACCCGTCATACCGAAAGGAGGGAACGGGAGCATCTTCAAACAGGAAGCGAGCCAGCAGGCGCACCGCCTGCTCGGCAACAGCCGACTGATGGGTCTGCTCCCATCACAAGGAACGAACTCATGACCTTCATGAGGGACTTCAAGGGAGAGATTCAAGAATTGATCAATAAAAAGCCGCCTGCTTCAGTCAGAGAGCAGTCGGCCAAAAAACCTTCCACTTCACTGAAGAGGAAGCCAGTTCAAGGGCGAGAGGCGACTCCTCATCCTAAATCCAAGAAGCGGGAGCCACTTGCTCTTGATTTCACAAAATTCCGTTATCCTACGGGAAATAGGAAACCTGTTCGTCACATTCAGGCGGACGGGTCGAAGAAAACATACACAGACGCTCGTCTGCTGTTAGAACAGAAGAAGAGTGACCGACTGTCAGAGTCGGCCTCTACTTCAAATTTTCAAGAAAGTTTACAAAATACCTCGATGAGGCATACTCAGTCGTACCATGAGAGTCAGTCAGGCGGTACCTCCCGTCAGTCCGGCTTTCATAGTGCCCAGGCGGTACCAAACTTACCATTTGTGCCGCAACAACAGTATTTTATGCAGCCACCTCCATTTGGTGGACCTGCAGCAAAAAACGTCCAACCTATGGACTGGCAGCTACGGTTGCTTAGACTTGGTGAACAGCCGTCGGCCTTCTCCAAGGAAATTACTGAAGCCGCTCAGCCGGCCAAAGTAAAAAATGTACTAGTAGGCGCCTATGACGGCACTACTAACCCAGAAGACCATCTGATGGCATTCACCAACCTGATGTACCTTCAAGGGTTGGATGATCCCACCTGGTGCAAGTGTTTCCCAGCGACTCTCAAGGGAATCGCACAGCAATGGTTCGGCAACCTGCCGACTGGTTGTGTAAACAGCTTCAGGACGCTTGCTTACTTATTTGCCTCCAACTTCGCCATGAACATCCCTGCAAAGAAAACGACCCTTGATTTGGGAACAACTCAGCAGGGCGAGAAGGAGGGGCTTCGTTCTTACATCAGGCGGTTCAACCTGATGAGAATACAGATTCAAGGGTTACCGGATGAGGTAGCTTATACTGACTTTTTTAGAGGTCTCAAAGACGGGTCTACCTTCAAATTTGACTTAGTTCGAAAAAGGGTGGCGACTCTTCAAGAGGCCTTGATTGAAGCAGAAGCCTATATACAGGCGACTGATCTGTGTACGATAAAACAGTCGGACGGGAAAAGGTTCGACAAAAGAGAAGGACGACAGAAACAGTCGTCTAACAAAGAGGAGAAAAGAAAAGAGGTCTGGGCGGCCGATTCCTCTAAACAGCCGGCCCAGAAGAAGAAAAAAGAATTCAAACCATACTCCCCAAAGTATGTGTTTAACAAGGATAACCAGTTTATCCTAAAAGAAATAAAGGGACGGTTCTCAATTGAGAAGCCGGTCCCCATGAAGGGTTCTGCAAATAACCGGAACCAAGACAAAATCTGTGCTTATCATGATGACGTTGGTCATCACACCAATGACTGCATCAGTCTCATGCGGTACCTAGACCGCTTGGCTGAGCAAGGTGATCTTGACACTTATGTCAAGAAAACTACGGGGAACACTTCCTCCAAAAAGCAGTCGGCCAAAAAGAATCAACAGGCCGACAGCTCCGATACAGATGATGCAGTCGTCTACACCATTGCAGGCGGCTTCTCAGGAGGCGGCCCCACTATTAGGGGCAACAAAGATAATATAAGGCGGTTAGATGTAAATTCCGTTCACCAAGAACGGCCGTCCAAATATACATTTCCTGAGATTGTCATCACTGAAGAGGATCTAGGAGGGGTAAGGAGGCCGCATGACGACCCTCTCGTTATTGAATGTAAAGTGGCCAACCAGAGAGTTGGCCGAATCCTCATAGATACCGGGAGCTCCTCAGATCTCATCAGCAGCAAATGTCTGTCAAAACTGAAATATCAGACGGACTGCATACATCCGGCCTCTCACCCTTTAATAGGGTTTGGAGGAGGAGTCGTCCACCCACTGGGACGAGTAGATTTACCCATTCTCCTGGGCGAAAAAGGGGAAGGACGACACATGGTAGTCCGGTTCCTAGTAGTAGAGGAACTCTCGGCCTACAACATGATTCTGGGTCGACCAACCCTGAATAATTCCAAGGCTGTTATAATCCCGTCTCTTATGCTGCTTAAGTTTGAGAGGGATAATGGAACAGTCGGCTCCCTAAGGGGGGATCAGAGGATGGCCCGAGAGTGCTATCTCTCGGATGTCAAGCCCACTGTTATGGCCACTGGGTCAAGTGGAGAAAAAACAGACCTTGACAATGTCAAGGAGAGTGCGCCTGTCCAAGAAACAGGCGACAAAAAGAGAAAGGCGTCCCAGACAGAGTCCGCAAGAAAAGCAAGAAAATAGCAATCATTGGCAGAGGAGCGGCCGGATGAGTTCCGCCCTCAGCCGGCTGGTGAGCATGCGGACCTGATCTTAGACGACTCACGTCCTGACCGAACAGTCAAAGTTGGGACGACTGCTCTGAGAAACCTTGGTGACGACTTTCACAACCTATTGAAAGAATACAAGGACATCTTTGCATTTGAAGTCCATGAAATGCCAGGCATTAGTCCTGATCTGGCAGTACATAAACTCGCTGTGGATCCGAAAAAGAAGCCGGTACGGCAAAAGAAGCGGAACCATGGCGAAGAAAGAAGTCAGGCGGCAGCCGCCGAAGTTAAAAAATTACTTGATGCAGGGTTCATTCGGCAATGTTACTTCCCAGACTGGGTTGCAAATGTGGTTCTTGTTAAAAAGCCGAATGGTACCTGGCGAATGTGTGTAGACTACACAGACTTGAATAAGGCGTGCCTCAAAGACAGTTACCCTCTACCTAAAATTGATAGCCTGGTCGACTCAACAGCCGGCCATGCTTTGATGAGCTTTATGGACGCCTACTCTGGTTTCCATCAAATTCCTTTGTGGAAGAAAGATCAGGAGAAGACGGCCTTCGTCACTGATCAGGGGTTATACTGTTACACGGTCATGCCGTTTGGTCTTAAGAATGCCCCGGCCACCTTCCAACGTATGATAAACACTGTGTTCTTTGATCAACTTGGGAGAAATGTCGAGGCATATATTGATGATATGATTGTCAAGTCTAAACTTCAGACAGATCATCTGTCGGACCTCCGAGAAACTTTCGCCACACTCAGGCGGCACCATGTCATGCTCAATCCCAAGAAATGTGTATTTGGAGTTGAGTCTGGGAAATTTCTCGGATTCCTTATCAATCAGAGAGGAATAGAGGCGAACCCTGAGAAGGTGCAGGCGGTCATCGACATGCAGTCGCCCCGTACCGTCCGAGAGGTTCAAAAATTAACAGGTTGTCTGGCGGCCTTGGGAAGATTTCTAAGCCGATCAGGCGACAAATGCCTATACTTTTTCCAGGCAATTAAGAAAAAGGCAAGGTTTGAATGGGGCCGGATGCTGAGGCCGCCTTCCAGAAATTAAAAGTTCACTTGCATTCCTTGCCGAGGCTGGTCAGCCCTTTGCCCAAAGAAGTACTTTACATGTATTTGGCCGTCTCTGATCATGCGTTAAGCGCTGTGCTCCTTGCTGAAAGGGACGGCTGTCAGCTCCCGGTCTACTTTGTCAGTCACGTACTGAAAAATGCCGAGTTGAGGTATCCCCTAGTGGAGAAATTTGGTCTTGCACTCTTCATGGCTGTTAAAAAATTGAAGCCCCACTTTTTGGCACATGCAGTCGTTGTGTATACCGACCAACCAATCAAGCGGCCCCTTACCTTCATGGAGTCGTCAGGGCGAATGATCAAATGGGCCATAGAAATTCAGAGCCTCGAAGTTACTTTCGAGCCTAGAAAAGCAGTGAAGGGGCAAGCCTTTGCTGACTTTATTGTAGAGATGACTCGTCCTCCTGACTCTCAAGTTCCAGACCAAGTCTGGAAGGTATATGTGGACGGAAGCTCTACTTCAAATGGTTGTGTAGCAGGCGTCGTATGTCAATCTCCAGAGGGCGACAGGTTCGAGTATGCTCTACGCTTCAGTTTTCAGGCTTCAAACAATGAGGCAGAATATGAAGCTTTACTAGCCGGGATCAGCATGTGCAAGGCGGCAGGGGCAAGAAAAATAGACGCCTGTTCTGATTCACAATTGATAGTAAGTCAGTACAATGGCGAATACGAAGCAACCCATCCGGCCATGATCAAGTATTTACAGGCGGTCCGACAAGCAGTCGGCTCCCTTGAGGATTTCCATCTGATCCAAGTGCCGAGATCAGAAAACAACCAGGCAGATGCACTGTCAAAATTAGCATCATCCGCCTCCTCCGATACTCCCCGAACTGTTTTTTGGGAAGTAATGGAGAAGAGAAGCATCGAGGAAAACCCTATTGGAATCCTAGACAGAAGCTCAACCTGGATGGATTCAATCAGGGCATATCTGACAAACGGTACACTGCCGGATGATCATCAACAGGCGGCAGCACTGAAAAGACGAGCCACCAATTTTGAAATGATAAAGGGAGAACTTCACAAAAGGGGGTACTTACAACCCTTCTTAAAGTGCGTTACTCCAGAAAAGGGACGAGAGATACTAGACGATCTCCACTCTGGTTACTGTGCTTCACATATAGGTGGAAGGACGCTTGCTCAAAGGGCAAGGCGCCAGGGCTACTTTTGGCCTACTTTGGAAGCAGATGCAATGGAGATGGTGAAAAAATGTGACAAGTGCCAAAGGTTTGGCAAACTAATTCACCGTCCGGCTACTGACCTCACTACCATTCACAGCCCACTACCGTTTGCTAAGTGGGGCATGGACATTCTGGGTCCATATACGCCTGCTACAGGCGGAAGGAGGTACATACTTGTTGCCGTCGACTACTTCACTAAATGGGTAGAGGCGGAGGATGTAAAGGGAATCAAGACGAAAGATGTAATTTCATTCATTTGGAAAAACGTCATCACTCGGTTCGGGGTTCCCATGTCTATGGTTTTTGATAATGGTCCCCAATTTGAGACGCCTGTTCTCAAAAGCTGGTTGGGTGATCAAGGAATTGCAAACTACTTTGCATCTGTCGGCCGTCCACAAGCAAACGACCAGGTAGAAGCCTTTAATAAAATCATCTCAGACGGTCTCAAGAAAAAGATTGAACGAGCAGGCGGCCTATGGGCGGATGAACTACCACATGTTCTCTGGGCCATTAGGACGACTGAAAAAGGGGCGACTGGAGAAACTCCATTCCTCCTAACTTATGGTGCGGAAGCTGTCCTTCCAATAGAACACTACGAGCCGACTCTTCGAGTAATGCTATATGACGAAGAGGCAAACTGGGAAGCCATGCGCCTGGCATTAGACTCACTTCCTGAAAAGAGAGGCAATGCTGTCTTACGCCATGAGATTTACCGTCTGAGAATGACTCGATCATACAACAGAAAAGTGCACAGGCGTCCACTCAAAGTAGGGGACTTTGTACTTAGAAAAATGGAAGCAGTTGGTAGGGCTAATGAGTCTGGCAAACTAACTCCCAACTGGGAAGGACCCTACCGAATCTATGAGGAAGTCAGGGACGGTACCTACCGTCTGGAAACACCAGACGGACAACCGTTGCCTCGAACTTGGAATGTAGATAACCCCTTAAAAAATATTTCTTCTGAATGATGTAAAGTAAACAGCTACTTAATAAAGTTTGCACTTACTATTCAGTTTTGTATTACGAGGGGCATGCCGTCTGTACCTTTACAGTCGGCTACTCTCCATAGAGTTTTGTTCACTCTATCTTCAGAGGGGCATGCCGTCTGTACCTTTACAGTCGGCTACTCTCCATAGAGTTTTGTTCACTCTATCTTCAGAGGGGCATGCCGTCTGTTCCTATACAGTCGGCTACTCTCCATTGAGTATTTTACTCACAATACTTAGCTAAAAAGATTAGGGCCTGGCCGACCCTGTGCCTACAGGCGGCTACCCATTCTTTTACTTAGCACCTACGTTCACCAAGAACTTACCAAGGCAACCGGCCGAATGATCAGACCAGGCGCCAAGCCACCTGATCAATTTACAAAACTAATACGACCTGTCCCAACATCATAGCAGGCGTCCGACGGCATCCCTCCGGATGAAATTCGTCGCAGAGAGCAGCTCCCTTTTGGGTGGAACATTGTTCTATAAACTAATTACACGGCACCTATACGACTGTCCCCAAGGGCAACCACGTAGCCGTTTTTGAGACAAGGATAACTCTATCACTAACCAAACCAGTGGTAGCAGTTGACATCTGAGTCAGATGACCGCCTGTATTACTTGGGATAAATGCAGGGGGTACCTATTGAGTTAATAGCCAACAAACATTGGCGAATCAAGGGGACTAGCCGGCCTACGCCGCCTGGTACCTCTACTTCTCAAACATAAGTGGCGGCGACTGAGTAACTCCAACGTTAACTCATAGTCACTCCTTCAAACTTGGTATGGAACCTAAAAAGTTTGAGTCGTCCGCCTGTTTTAAACAAACAAGGGCACTCAAACCCCTATTCCTACTAGGTAACCTATTGAGTTAATAGCCAACAAACATTGGCGAATCAAGAGGATCAGCCGGCCTCCGTCGCCTGGTACCTCTACTACTCAATCTAGATTGTGACGAAGACTAAGTAACTCTTATGTTAACTTAATAGTCACTCAAACTTAGTATGGAGCTTAAAAGGTATGAGTCGTCCGCCTGCTTTTAACAAACAGGGGCTCTCAACCACTACTCTTGCTAGGTTAACAAATTACGAGTTGAAAGCCAACATTGGCAATAAAGGGAAACAACCGGTACCCGCCGCTTGTTAACCTACTTAATTCCTTGGCGATTAGGTAATACTATTTACTTGGTCGGACCGATTGAATAAATGGCCGACTAATCGCCCAGCTTGGAAACAGACAACCAGTCGTCCAGGGGCATAGGCGGACCATCCGTACCTGTCTACAATCGGCCATGCAAAACAGTCGATAGTGTACAATGCAATATCAAATATTCAACACTTAGACAAATTTCAAGCAAAAAATGATTTCATTAATGAAGATAAAAATATTCAGAACCCCGGCCCCCTGGCCGGGTAAATACAAAGCAAATGGCACGCAGGCCGTGGAAAGAATACATTAAGCTTAAGAAGGGGGCAGTTCGGTATTAGCAGCTGCCGCCTGGTCAGCACTCTTCTTGCTAGACTCGGCTTCAGCTGCATCCTTTTTTGATGCCTTACCCCCAAGTGGCACAAGCGCCACAACCGGCTCATCCTCAACCAAGGCTTCCTCCAACGCCTCGTCCTCAGCAGCCGCCAGGATCTCTTGATTATATATTTCAGAACACTGGCGGTACGTTTTTTCCCACGAGCAAAGTCGGCACTGGGGAAGAGGCGGCTCCAGGTCATGCGCTGGATCTGGGAAGAGTCTTCAATCATCTCTCGGACGAGCTCTCTCTTCTCTTGCTCAGCCTTCTCCGTGAGCTCTCTCTTCTCTTGATCAGCCTTCTCCGAGAGCTCTTTGGTTAGACTCTTCTCCTGGGTCACCAGGCGTTCTTTTACGTTAGCCAAGGATTTTTCCATGGTATCGTAGGAGAGTATCTTTTGGCGGAGAGGTTTAAGCTCGGCCTTGAGGTTGGAGACGGTCGCCTCCAGCTCGCTGTTCCTCTTCTGGGCCGTCTCTAACTGGGCCCGGACAGCGGCGGTAGCCTGCGCCTGATAATAAAGAATATCAATTGTCAGAACTTCATTTTGGGCAATTTGAAACATTGCCTTGTCACAGTTAGAGGCGGCCATAGCTTTTGCAGCCTTTACCTCTTTGTTTTTCCGATCAAGCGGCTTGCGAAGGCCGTTCACTCGGAGCAGGGCCTAAGTAAAAAGGGAACAAACGTCAGTTTCCAAACAAGATAACAGGCGTCCTGGAACTCAAATACAAAAAATGCTAAGTATACCTCAGCAAGGACCCCTGCAATTCCATCAAGGTCAAGGGTGCCGACACCCCTGACCGCCTCCCTTTCAGATGGAGGAACTACTTTGATCATGGACTTGGCTACCTCTACCAAGTCAGGTTCCTGAGGGTCGGCTGCATCAAGCGTAAAAAAGCAAGTTAGACCTAGTCAAGAAGAAAGCAAGTGAAGGTTTTTACAAGTAATTGTCCATACTTCTAGGCGGCCCCGCCGGAGTTTTAGAAGAAGTGGCTGGCTGCTTTTCAGCCGCCACTGTTTTCCTGGAAGACCCAGGAGAGCTTGCAACAGTCGTCCTCCGGGCCTTGGGGTCCGGCTGTTGCGAGGAAGAAGCTCTTGGAGTGCCCGACTGAAAAAAAAAAAAAAAAAAAGAAGTTAGTATATGCATAAGACAACAACTCCTAAAAGAGGAAGAGTTTCGAGGCCTACCAAGGGTGCCCCCTTGTTGGGGGAGTCGGTACAGGACTGTTTCATGAGAGAGGCCCGCAACATGGCCGCCGCAGTCTTGGATGCTGTTATTTTACTCATGGCGTCAGCTGCAAAAAATAAACAGCAAAGTTAGTAAAAATCTTAAGTAAACAAGGCGTGAAAAACAGAGTATTTGTCAGGCCGGCTACCTCTAGAGCACCGACTGCTGAGGCCACAGGCGGCCAAAAAGTACTCGTCATAGAGCCACTTAAAGCTCGGGACGCAGTTCAGGGGTACTTGCTCTCGTACCCCTGAAGTAGAGTTCACCCTAGTCTCTACTTTGAAGAGTCCTTTGTCTAGGATCTCTTTTTTAGCCTTTGGGGGAACAGGCGGCATGCTGCGGCCGCCTGCGAGAAGAGGCGGATCCCTATTCCACTTGTTAAAGCGTTTGTTCAGCTCCGTGTCTGAACCCTCGATGATAAGGAAGGTGTTCCGCCAATCCTTCCATTTGTTCGCCTTACCTCTCGTCATGAGGTAGCCCCTGTGGCTTGTTAATTGATACCAGCCGGTACCGCCCGACTTAGGGGTCCGGCTGAGATAGTTCATGTGGGCGAAAGCCTCGAAGCTTGGCTCCACCCCGTACATTTCGCACCCGGCCACATAGCCGAGTACGTTTACCCAAGAGTTGGGGGCTAACTGCCATAACCCCAAATCATACCCATCTAAAATCCGCTGAACAGCCGGATGTAATGGGAAGCGCAGTCCAGCTTTGATGGCCGCCACATAGCAGCCAAAGCAGCCGTCATCATAGCTGGTACCAGCCGACCAGACGACAGTGTCTTCTGGATCCGGCACGAACAGTAAAAACTCCGGGCCCATTCTGTGGTTAGCTATAAAGCTCTCCACTTTGTCTTGCATGGTTGCGATCCGGCCCCGGGGTACCGTGCAGTAGTAGGGGGTGTTTTCCTCTCTGTGAGAGGCGGACGGCTCCGCCCAATTGTCCCCTTTCTCAACTGCATGAGAAAGCCTCGCCTCTTGTAGGCGACTGTTTCTTTCTTCTGAGCCTGGAGAACTGTGGCCAAAAGAGCTGGACTCGGACTCGTCCTCTGACGAGCCCGAAGAGGACGACTCCTCCCCTCTCCCAGAGGGGCCCGCCTCCTCTCCCTTAGAAGGAGCAGGAGGAAAATTAGACTTATCAACGGTAAGATGGGAAGGGACCACCTTGCCCCCTCTCTCAGAACTGTCGGCTTGGCAGCCGCCTCGTTTCAATTCTACATCTGGCGCCTGGTCAGATGTTTCACTAAGGAGCACCCTTTGGGAGGAGCCGTCTGAGTTTGATATCATAGCAGTCTTTTTTGTTCTGGCCATCACGTTCTGCATAGACACAGATACAGTCGGACTTTGTATAAAGGGCAAAGATGGGTCCAGAAAAGGGCAGGCGGCACTCCTAGTCCTAGATTCAGCCGTCCCCGGTGACCGGCTGATCACTAACTTAGGTCGTGTCGTGTGCTTCCGTGGTGCCATTTCAAAAAATAAAAAGAAAATTAAGAGTAAGAGAACTGAGTTACCTGAACGAGTGACGGTTGATGAAGTTCTGGAAATCCGGGTCAGTCGGCTTGTCAGAACAGGCGGTAGGCAGAAAAGGTCCGAAATGTCAGAGCAAGTTCAGGGGTCCGAATGTTCTCGCAAAGTTCTCAAATGTGAAAATGACCGAAGTCAGCACTTCCTTATATAGGAAAAGTGAGAAGGCGAAGGGTCGCTTCCAAATTCAAAATTTAGGCGGGAAAATCTCTCGGCTGTTTGCAAGGTGACACCTGTAGCAGGCCGTCGCCTGTCACCGTGCGACACCTGTCACAGGCGACACGTGACCAGTCACGTGCCACCTGTGAGGGGCAAATGATTAGGGGATTTTTATCCTCCAATCACCGTCTGACAAGTGGACCAACCAGGCTTCGCCACGTGTCCTTCACGTAGGCCAATAGGAGCCTGCCACGTGTCAATCACAGATTCGTCCTCTGCGGACCAATTGAGACACGCCATGTGTCCACCCATGCCAAATGGGAAAACCGGCCACCAAGGCCCAATCCTGTTTAGAGGCCCGGTCAGCCCTAGGTTTACCCTAAACCTAGAGAGTGGCACGCTTCTCAAGACTATAAATACTCCTCTTAATCCTCATTAAGAGGAGAGAGAAAAAGAGAGAGAACTCTAATAGCACACGGATTATACTTTAAACACTCTCACCTAGAGAGACTAAACCACTTTAATTTCCGCATTAATTACTCCTTAATCAGGTACTAACTTGACCGTTGGAGGCGGAGCTCTCAGGAGTCTCCGTTATTTTGCAGGTACAGGCGGCCGGTTCCAGTCTCGGTGTTGTAACTCTCCCGCAGGACATCAGAAAACCCCGAAACAGATAGTATATCGATGGATGATCCAATGCTTCTCTTGGGTTTGACCCTTTCTTACCCTTGCTATTAGCTTAGTGAGACCAAGATAGGTTTATCTATGGTAGGCTCGACGACGGCCTATCATTTAGTGATGATGAGGAGTGAGTGCAACCTCGACATGGGACTAATCAGCCCGAAAAAGATCATGCGGGTGCTGGTGGAGGCAAGTAGCAGCCACCCTAATACATTGACTAGCCCGCAGGCTCCTTAGTGGGCGTTGGTAGCAGCTCCCAACAGTCACACTCAGCTACTACTCAGCCCACAGAAATTCCAACATGCGCTGGGGTGAGCAGCGGCAAGCAACAACAAAAAGAGGGTGTGGGGAATGGCGAGCAGCAGAAAGAGGGAGTATGGAGTGTGGTACAGCAACAACATGAGCGTGAAGGTGAGCAGGGTCATGAGGAGTTAGTGCGTGAGACTGAGGAGGAGTTTGGGAAAGGTAAAAGGACAAAAATTCTAAACACCAAATATTATGATTTTGTCACTTATACAATACAAAAATACAGTCCATCGTCAAGCACACCAATTACATCATCTTCCTCAGGTACTCCTTATCCTCTGACATAATTTGTTGATTGTTCACGATTTTCTAAGAAACCTAAAAAGTATATTGCAGCAATAACATCAGAAAATGAGCCTAAAACATTCAAAGAAGCAATGAAACATGCAGGTTGGAGAGTGGCCACGAAGATTAAAGCTCTAGAAGAGCAAGGTACATGGGTTCTTGAGAAACTTTCACCCAAGAAAAAAGCTTTGGGAAGCAAATGGGTGTATACTAAGAAGCGTGATGAACACGGGAATTTACAGAGATTGAAAACTAGATTGGTGATTCTGGGGAATCATTAGGTTAAAAGGCTAGATTATAATGAAACATTTGCTCCAGTTGCGAAGATGGCTACAATTCAAACTTTTCTTACAGTAGCGGCTGTGAAAAATTGGGAGGCACATCAAATGGATGTACACATTGCAGTCTTACATTAGGACTTGGAGGAGGAACTTTATATGAAAATTCCTCCTGGTTTCAATAAAAATAACTCTGATTATGTGTGCAAGATGAAAAAGTCATTGTATAGTCTGATACCTCCATACCCTGGTCGAAACCCAGAAACCCGACAGCAAGGAACCCCACACTTCCACCTCCGACATCAAAGAAACACCTTCGGTGAAACCCAACCCTCGAACCCAGAAACCCCCACCCACCATCACGCGAAAGCAGAAAAACCACCATTAACAAATCATTGAACGTCGACCATTAACACTGTTATCAATCATTCCTTCTTCCCTTCCTTTCCTCATTTTTCTCTCTCCTCCGAACTCAAGATCGAAGATGGGCTTCCATGGTAGAAGCTCATGGATCTTCTCTTTCCTCTGTACTCTTCTCCTCTTCTCTCAAGCTCATTCCTTTTACCTTCCTGGTGTTGCTCCTCGCGATTTCCAAGTGATAATTTTTTGGTTCTCTTCATTTTGTTTTTTGTTTCGTGTTTTCTACTTTTGATTTGCGTTTTTAGGTTGTAATTTTTGTGGGTTTGGTAAGTTGATCTGATTTAATCTTTGTGCGACGGCGGGGTGGAGGTGACGACGACGTAAATTCTTTCGGAGAAATTTTTGACAGTGTAAGTTTTGCGGCGCTTTGGGTTGGGGTTTGAGTCGGGAATTATGGTTATGGAATCTGGGTTCATTATTGTTGAGTTGTGGGTAGGATGGTTGTGGCTGTTGTTGGGGGGAAATGGCTGGGGGGTGCTGGCCGGAATGGTGGAGACAGAGGGGAAGGGGAGAGGTTGGCCGGAATCAATAGGGGAAGGGAAGGGCTGATTGTTTTAATTATTTTTTTTTGAAGTTTAAAAAAGATTGAAAATGAAAAAAAAAAAAAAAAAAAAGAAGTGAAGATTAGGTTGCAACAGGTCACATTGGCCGCCTAATACAATAGAACACCTCCGGCTTTGATTATTGTGGAATAATCAAAAGGTGGGATTATTAAAAAAGACCGTGCAAATTAAGATTAAATTATTAGAATCAATTTTCCTTATATATATCTTGTAGTATTTTATAGGAAAATTTGTCAAGAATAAACCAACCTTTGCGTGGTTAGCTTAAAATAATCCAACTTTTCAATTAACTCAAAATAAATTGACTTTAAAGGAGTATTTTCTTTTAATAGGTCAAATGACCTACAACCTATCAAACATGTCATTTTTTTTAATAAAATTACTTTATTAAAGTTAATTGTACGTTTAACTATAAACAAATTGAAAAAAAAATGCCCAGCCATCCCCTCCCCTACCCACTGCAAGCCCCCCTCCCTCTGTCGGTGGCCGGCGACTACTTTCCTTCCCTAACGCAGGCGACCCCACCCCCTTTCCTTTCCCCACCCATGACACCCCACCCTCCCTTTCCCCAATCACGTGTTATAGTTTACCTTAATAACCGGTTACCTTATAATCTAACAAGTTTTGACTCATTTTGAGAAAATGCCTTATAAAGTTAACTTATTTTGAGTTAATTGAAAAGTTGGCATATTTTGAACTAACTACAAAAAGGTTGGCTTATTCTTGACAAATTTTCCTATTTTTTTATTGTTAGGTTTGATTATTCCCCAAGCTAGTGGCTATTGACTTGTATAAATACTCTATGGTGGATTAATGAGAAGATTGAGACTTTGTGATTAATTTGACAAAGTACTCCTAAATATTATTCTAAATTTATCTTTTAAAATATTAAATTTAAGTATATTTGTAGAAAAAAATATATTGTAATTATTGTAACTTTATAAATAATGTAAAAAAGTATTTTTTAGTTTTTTTTGAAAGAAAGAAAGAAAGAAAAAAATTATTTTAGTTATTGTTTTAAATTTGAATGAAATGCAAAATTTATTAATTATATAATATATACACATCTTAAAACAAAAACAAAAAAACAAAAAAAAAAAATTATATGTGGTTGGCCACACCATGTGGCCGACCATCACGGGGGTAAATCAATAACATAATACTAAAACAGACATCAGGAATGACACGTGTCACTTCCTGGTGTAGTTTTTTCCCTCCAAAACTCTCCCTCCCTTTCTAGCAAAATCTTTTATTTTTGGATATTAGTATAATACAACTATAATAATATATTATTCCAATCTTATATATTATCTTTATAATAATTGTATTCTCTTTTTTTCATGTTCTATTTACTTAAAAAATAGTTACACAATATTTTGAGACTTTTTAATCAAGGGAGAATACACTATAACTTAGATTGTTGAAATATGGTGGAGAGTATAAAATAATGGATCCAAAAATACAATATTAGCATTTAAATTACCATTATATAGTTGTACAATAGTGGGGTTCAATGAAAAAAATAATTCTATTTAGGGTTTTGATTTGAAATCTTATGAAATAATAATAATTGAGTTAGTTTTCTAAATATTTCTGTAATAATTTTACAACTAAACTTTTTTTTTTCCATCAAAAAATCTATTAACTATTATTAAAACAGGTCATGCTTACATCAATCATTTTGGACATATGTCAAGCTAGTATTTAAAAATTTCCCGCCAATACAATATATGATGTCAGCTTTAAGTACATTGTAAAGTATTTTTTCAAATTAAATTAATTCATTAATAAAAAGTCATACGACATCTACATTATATAGTTTTATTGGGAATAACATGCATTATTAATGTAATATAATACTATTTTTAAATATTTTCAACACAACTAATCAAATTTTTTTTTTCCTCAATTGTAGTTTTAATAACTTTTGCTTTATTATTTCATTTTTCTTATATGCATTGCATTTTTTTTTTTATTTATTCCACATGAGTTGTCTCATTTTTGTATTATATCACAAATTAATTATGGAAAAAAATAAACTATTACTACCGTGCATCGCACGGGCACTAATCTAGATTGTTAATATTATAGGGGTTACTTGCATTGGTGTTACTTTATTTTTTTACAAGTGGCTACGTGGCCAGCCGTATACAAGACGGACTGTAAAAAAAAAAAAAAAAAAAAAAAAAAAAAAAAAAAAAAAAAAAAAAAAAAAAAAAAACTTGAAAATGTTTTACTGATAGTTTAGAATTGTCGGTGGTACCGATAGTAGCTGTCAGTGACTTCGATACTCTGACAATCTGAGGCCGTTTTAAGTACATTTTAATTACCTTTTCTTTAGAAATCATAATTAAAAAACTAAAAGTTTCGAAGTACGTTTTCTTTACAAATCATAATTCACCAGAATTATCCCAAAGGGGATTGTACGACGACAAGGGAGATTGAGGCGATCCTTGGTAAGAGGGTTGAATAAGTACATGTTATCATCAATCCGTTGAGTTAGTATCCAACCATGAGATGATCCCCAACAATCTATTCCATATCCAAGGTGACACTCGCCATTGAGTTAGTTAGATTTTTGGCTTAAAGTTTTGTGTGTCTTTCTTCGTAAGACCCTTTTTGATGGGAGAAGATGAATCTCGGTCCAAGTGATGATTGGGTCGAGGGTATCCTGCACAGCAAACACACGTAAACTGGCCTCGGGGTTGTGCCGAGGAAAACCCCTCCGATGTCGAAGTCAGTTCAGTGTAGAGAGAAAGAGCTATGCAAAAGAATTTAGTCCTTAAGGCTGATTGTGAATGAATATAAAATGATGTGAGTAATGACTTTTATACCTTTGCTCAATTAGAGGGCTTGGGCCCTTGAAGTCAAGTGAGCTTGCCACGTTAACCGGACTATTGACTGACTTGACACTTCGACTGAAAGGTTGAACCTTGCTTTTGGGCTTTGAATTATACTATTTGCGAACCAGGCCCAATAGAGGAGAAATTGGACCCGAACAGTATCCAACCATGAGATGATCCCCAACAATCCATTCCATATCCAAGATGACACTCGACATTGTAACGCCTCACTTTCTCCTGCGTTAAGTCCAACAAGCTTCGAGTAATATTAATATCATCAAACTTGTCTTCACCACTCTCTGCTACAATCATATTCTCTACACGATAAGGCCCTATTGATTCATCCTCGGTGATATCCTGGTTGCCATCAGTTAGCATAAGCCACGGCATTTGACAATCTCACTTGTGTTTAGATTGACTGTTTCACAAGCTTAAAGGCTAGACCGTCTGCGAATGAGACTATGTGTTTATCGACTATATGAACCACCAAATCAGTCGGCAGCTCTGCCAAGTTAGCCTCCATCTTAACTTTTTTTCTGAAACAAACAAACCACATCCATAACAGCAAACATCCATCTTAAACAAGCCAACTACATCATAAACTTCAATAACAATTAGAGGATGGACTAATAATGTCAACAGTAACAATCATCTAAATTTAATTTACGAGATAGAAACAATTTTGCAAAAAACAAAAAAAATAATAATAATAAAAAAAAAACCCAAGAATTAACCATATACATAACAATATAAATACTCAAACTGATAAATAAATTCAGCAAATAATTGTGTCAAAAAATAATCAGTGAATAATCAACCTATCCAAAGATTCAAACAATTTAGATCCACCATAAAAACTACCGACCCCAACATCACAAAATTAATCATCCGATATAAAAAATATTTGGAATCTAACATCAAAGTACAAAATAATTCATAATTGGTTTACCTTATTTAAGTTTTTTGATTTTTTTTTTTTTTTTTTTGGAAAAGTATAAGTCGCATAATTCAAGATAGAGATTTCCTTAATTAGAGTCATGTCATCAATCCACGTCCAATTAATTCCAAAAAAATTAAGTTAAAAATATAACATATTAATAAATTTTTTTAACAGATATTAGGAAAAAATTCCGTCTAACAAAAATTAGGAAATAATTTTTTTTAACAGAAGTTAGGAAATATATATATATATATATATATATATATATATATATTACATTCTTTTTAACTAATTTTTGTGTATGTACTCCACATCCAAATTAAAAAAAAATCTAATCTAATATATATAAATAAAGTAGGCATTTTTGGAGAGCATTCGAAACGCCACGTAAGAAATATACTTATTTCGACCAATAAGAAGAAAAATTTATATTTCAAAAAGTATGTCGCCACCTAGATAAAAGTAACGAATTAGATTTGATATATCTAAAATTTTAATGCCACGTAAATTATAATCCACTAATTAAATTATTTTAATGAAAAAATAAAGTAAAAATATAGGAAAAGATAAATTTATTAATTCAATACTACGAGTATAAGAAATCCAAAAAAAAATATATTAAGAAATATTTAAATGATAAACGCTTATAATAAAGTTTGATACCTATCATTATAAGATAAATTTTGATAGTATTTATGATAAGAAATACAAATTGTTCGTTAATTATAATTAAATTAAAATTTGTGATATCAACCATTATGAATTGACACATCATACGATACAAACAAAATTTCATATCAATAAAAAAACTCCATCAAGTGAATTTTGTGTTAGTAATTTTGTGTTAATTTTTGGTCATCAATGGCCGGGTAATTTTTAGCTTAATTTTTAAAATCCTATGTTTAAATTAGTATTTCTATGTTTACCAATATTTTTAAAACAATGAATAGTATTTCTATTTAAACATAGGATTTTAATTTATATCAAACGAGGTTGGTGATTCTATCGAAACAAAAGATATGGCAAAACAATGAATAGTGATTTAGGATTTAAATTATTAAAAATTTATCATTTCACATTATAGATTTTATATAACGGAAAAAATATCATATTTACAATTTATTTATATTAATAAATTCATTATAAATTACAGTAAACAAAAAATAAATATTAAACTTTTGTAATTTTGTCTGAAATTATTAAATATAATAAATCAAATAATTAAAAATCTTAGATGAAAAAACCGTGCATATAAATAATTTTTTTTGATTTTTTGATTTATTGTAATTAATAATTATTTGATTTATTGTAATTAATAATTAAAAATACAATAAATAATCAAACAAACAATACTATTCATCGTTTTAAAAATCACATTTATTGTATTTTTAATTATTTGATTTATTGTATTTCCTAACTTATCTATATTAAAGTTAGGAAATAAATTCTTTTTAACTAATTTTTGTGTATGTACTCCACATCTAAATTAAAAAAAAAAACTAATATATATAAATAAAGAGGCATTTTTCGAGAGCATTCGGCGCGCCACATAAGCAAAGGTATTATTTCGACCAATTAAAAATTAGATTTGTATTTTATTTTAGAATTAATAAATTCACTCGCCACCTAAGAAAAAGTGACGAATGAGATTTAAGAATTTTGCCACGTAGTTAAAACAACAAATAGTGATTTATAAGGATTTAATTATTTAAAAAATCATCTTTAGATATAGGATTTATATATCTAAGATAAATCTTGATAGTGTTTATGATAAGAAATAAAAATTATTCCTTAATAATAAATAAATTAAAATTTGTGATGCATACCATTATAAATTGACGTATCCTACAACACCAACAAAATTTCGTATCAATACAAAACGAAATCAAGCGAATTTTGTGTCAGTTTTAGTCATCAATGGTTGAGTAATTCTTAACTTAATTTTTAAAATCCATGTTTAAATGTATATTTGTGATTATTGCTTACATTGTGTTTAATTGGAATACTTAACGATTATATGTTTATGTTTTGTTTACTGAATTTTGTTTTTACATGCAGATTTGATTTAATCAGAGAATTAGATTCGAGCAAAAATGATTGAAAAATCAAAGTACGAGTTTCTCGCCTGATGGTTCTATTGGAGGAGAAGGTATTATACTTTATAAATTGTTTACATTTATTAAATTTTTTTTATAAACCTTTGTAGTTTATATTAATTAATTTTATTTTATGATTAGAACAAATTTTTTGTGATTTAGGTAGCTTAATCAAGTCATCAAATTAACTTAATTTTGATTACGTTCATACCTCAATTAAAGCCAACTTTGTACAATTCTTCCAAAATTAATTGAAAGAAAAGTTTACTCAATTAAATACTTTTCATTCGTTACAAATAAGAAGCAATATTGCACGCATTGTCAATGACAAAAAAATAATGATTCAATTTTCCAAAATACTATTGTTCGGGCGATTAGGGACGATGAAAAAATTCCAATGCATAGATTTGATTTTGTACAATTACAATTTTTAGATCAATTTTACAACAATTTTTCACTTTCTGGTAAATATATTGATTTGTTTTATAAGACTATAATGGTTAATTTTATATAATTTTTTTTTTGCTAACATGTTTTATTTATCCACTTTTATTAGATGGAAGAGATATGGGTGTGAACGAAGTAGGTGATTCTATTGAAATAGAAGATAAATAGTATAAATGTTTTAATTATTTCTATTTTCTAAAAAACAACTAATAATGATTTCGGATTTTAATTATTCAAAAAATGAAAAAAAATATATTTTCACATTAAAGATTTTAACCTAATATGTAATCAATAAAATATCATATTTACAATTTTTTTTTGAAAGATATCATATTTACAATTTATTCATATTATTAAATTCAGTTGTCATATAACTAACAACAACGAATAAAATACAAAACAACAATAAATAAAGTCGCATAATAAATTACATTAAAAAAAATAAAATTATACTTTTGTAATAGGCAATAACACTTTAGTTAAATTATTATGTGTTTTTTACGTCTAAAATTATTAAATAGTAAAATAAATCAAATAATTATAATTATATATATATATATATATATATATATATATATATATATAAATAAACTTAGAGTCTACCGGAAAATATCTTTTCTTGAGATTTATGTATGAAAAAAAACCGTGCATCGCCACCTAGATATAAGTAACGAATTAGATTTGATATATCTAAAATTTTAATGCCACGTAGATTATAATCCACGAATTAAATTATTTTAATGAAAAAATAAAGTAAAAATATAGGAAAAGATAAAATTATTAATTCAATACTACAAGTATAAGAGAAATCCAAAAAAAATATACTAAAAAATATTTAAATGATAAACGCTTATAATAAAGTTTGAAACCTATCATATAAGATAAATTTTGATAGTATTTATGATAAGAAATACAAATGGTTCGTTAATTATAATTAAATTAAAATTTGTGATACCTACCATTATAAATTGACACATCATACGACACAAACAAAATTTCGTATCAATAAAAAACCCTATCAAGCGAATTTTGTGTTAGTAATTTTGTGTTAATTTTTTGTCATCAATGGTCGGGTAATTTTTAGCTTAATTTTTAAAATCCTATGTTTAAATTAGTATTTCTAATTATTACTTACATTGTATTAATTTGGGATTCCTCAACGATTATATGTTTATGTTTTATTTACTAAATGTTTTTTTACATGCAGATCTAACACATCATACGACACAAATAAAATTTCGTATCAATACAATACCCCATCAAGGGAATTTTGTGTTAATAATTTTGTGTTAGTTTAGGTCATCAATGTCCGGGTAATTTTTAAAATTTTATGTTTAAATTTATATTTGTTATTATTAGTTACATTGTATTTATTTAGGATACTTAACAATTATTTGTTTATGTAATGGCATACGATTAGATGTTGTATACTTAATATATTGATTATTTTTAGAGATGATGAAAAAATTCCAATGCATAGATTTGATTTTATATCGCAACAATTTTTCATTTATTGGTAAATATATTGATTTATTTTATATAAATGTAAAGATTTAATTTATATCAATTTCATTTTGGCTAACAATTTTATCCTTTGATGTAGTAGGTTGGTTGTGGACGAGGTTGGTGATTCTATCGAAATAAAAGATATGGTAAAATGAATAATGATTTAGGATTTAAATTATTAAAAATTTATCATTTCACATTAAAGATTTTATGTAACGGAAAAAAATATCATATTTATAATTTATTTATATTTAATAAATTCATTATAAATTTTAGTAAAAAAAATAAATATTAAACTTTTGTAATTTGTCTGAAATTATTAAACACAATAAATCAAATAATTAAAAATAGATGAAAAAATCGTGCATCACACGGGTTTCCATCTAGTATCACTAATAAATAAAGTCGGTTAGACAACAATACTTGGCATTCCAGTTTTTCGCCAAGTGTCGCGCCACGTAGCAGGAGATAAATAGGTATTATTGTGACACACATGATGCTAAGTAAGCGATTTTTGGATAGATTTTTAAGATAAAATTGTTGTATAGAGTTTTATTATCGATCTCATTTTAGCCAAACGATTCGGATCGGTTGCAGAATCGCAGAGTAAGCAGGATCGTTGTAGGATCGCACAGGATCAGGTAGGATCGGTCAAGATCGGGTGGGATCGGACGATCCTGTATTTCACTTAAATTATTATTTGATTGTACAAGATCAGTCAAGATCGGACAGAATCGTGCAGGATCGGTCAGAATCGAGTAGGATCGGTCAGGATTGTACGATCTTACTTTTTACTTATAAAAATGAGCCTAAAGCAATTAAACTTTTCTCTAAGCTAACAAAATTACTATCCAACTACTAAAACTATAAATTTTACTATTTTTATGGCTTAAAAAATGTTATCTAATTATGTAGCAACCCTTTTATTACTCTTTTTATCAATTTTGTAGAATCTTACGATTCTATGATCCGATTTTACCGATTCGATCCTACTCCTCTCACCAATCCAAAGTAGGATCCCGATCCTGATAATCTTGGTGTCGCGTCATGTAGGCAACAAATAGATATAATTGTGACACATATGATGCTAAGTAAGCGAATTTTGGATAGATTTTTTAAGATAAAAATTTTGTATGGAGTTTTATTATCGATATATTTCTAATATTTCAAATACATAAAATTAATCATAACTTTTAATAAATATCCTATAACTTGGTTCTATTTCCATCATAAAATTTGTTTTAAAAAATTCTTTACAATAAAATCTATTTATAGTATATTTAATTTATTTAAAAAAATAATGAAAATCAGTAAAAATAATTTTAGTTTGGTAAAAATACTTTCAGTTCAGTAAAAATAATTTAAAGTCAATAAAAATAATTTCAAGTCAATAATAACATAGATATCTATTGAAAAATTAAACTACAAATTTTATCAACCATCTGGGCATCGCCCGGGCACAAAACTAAGTAAATAAATAAATCAAGCAAAGTATTCAAAAAGATAAATACATAAATGCATGTTTATCTACATGTAACAACTTAGAGATATACACGGACTACAGTAACAACAAACTCTGATTTATCTTCAACAATATATGCCTATATGGGCAGATGAATAAACATGTAATAGCTTCTAAGTCTAACTTGGAATGGGAGAAGGAATGAGAGGCATGAGATTTTAAAGTATTACAGAGTACTACGTATATTTTATATCTTGCAGGCTTGCAGCTAAATGTTAAGGATTTATCTATCATTCATGACAATTATTTTTTAAGCCTACACAATACACATGACATAGGGAAGAATCAAGAAATTCTAGGCTCAAATATATACTGTAATTTTTAAAATAAACAAATGTTCTGTAATTATATGAAATTTGAATATAATAGTAATAATTCAAACTAATACAAAAGATTTTAAAGTAGGATATTCCATACATTATTCTTATGATATTTCTGCTTCAAATTTTGCAGGTTTGTACAACTAATTTAATCAAAGTTTTGGGAAGATCCGCAGACTTGCTATATTTATGCCTTTATTTAGAGGAGTCACTAGAAAATTCCCAAGTCGTATGCTCGGTATTTGAAATTAATAGTAATTGAAATACGAGTGTAGAACTATAGAAGTCTCTAAATAAATGTAGCTCAATTGTCAATTACAGAGTATAATAATATATAAAAGTAGCTCAACAGTTTGGCTTTTGCTTTTGTTTTATACTTTATAATTGTACACATAAGAAATCGGGACTAGAACTAGGGTTAGGATTATGAGTTTACATACTTCATTCCTAAGAAATATATTATTTTCATTTTATTTGTTAGAGTCTCCTCGATTTGAAAGTCAAATTACAATCGATATTTTTGCAAAAAGTGTAGAATTGTATAAACTTACGGCTTAACCTTTCATTAATTGGAGCAAAACATATATATACAATGCTAATTCCTAGAGATACCTTAATTAGGTTACTAGAAATTAGGAAACAATATGAAAGATAATACCAAATATTCCACAAAATATATCCCACAAAATATATCCTCAATACCCCCCCTCAAGTTGGAGCACTAGGGTCATGAGTGCCCAACTTGGACAAAAGATGGTGAAACTGTGACTTCCCAAGAGCCTTCGTGAAAATGTCGGCCAATTGAGAAGTTGTAGGAACATAAGATGGAGAAATCAAGCCTTCAACAATCGCATCTCGAACAAAGTGACAATCCACTTCAATATGTTTGGTCCTCTCATGAAAGACCGGATTCTTTGCGATGTGCAAAGCAGATTGACTGTCACAAAATAACTTGATCGCCTGAGGGTGTTGCACACCCAAACTCAACAACAAACCCTTAAGCCACTTGAGCTCACAAGTGGCTGCAGACATTGCCCTATATTCGGCATCTGAAGAAGATGTCGCCACAGTTGGTTGCTTCTTAGTCTTCCAAGAGATAGGCGAATGCCCCAAAAACACCAACCAACCTGTGACAGAACGACGAGTTAGGGGACAAGCCGCCCAATCCGAATCACACCAACCTTCCAAGGTGAGATCACTAGTAGCACTCAACAAGATACCCTGACCCGGGGTACCCTTCAAATAACGAACAACACGAAGAGCTGCTTCCCAATGCTCAATGCGTGGCGCTTGCATAAACTGAGACAAGATATGAACGGAGTATGCTAAATCTGGTCTAGTTACCCCAAGGTAAATCAAACGACCAACAAGCCTACGATACATTTCCGGATCCGCAAGAAGCTCACCTGTGGCACGACCGAGCTTGTGGTTTTGCTCCATGGGAAAACCACTCGGCTTTGCCCCTAATAAACCTGCTTCAGAAATAATATCCAACGTATATTTTCGTTGACATAAAAATAAACCCGAAGCACTACGAGCAACTTCTATCCCCAAGAAATATTTCAAAGGACCTAGATCCTTCATTTTGAAACAATCACTGAGATACGCCTTGAAACCAACAAGTGCAGCGGAATGATTACCAGAAATAATAAGATCATCAACATATACTAAGACATTAATCTGAACTGTGCCTTTAGTATATGTAAAAAGAGAATAATCAGAGTAAGATTGAATGAAGCCGTACCCTTTCAAAGCCGTTGTTAGCTTTGCAAACCAACACCTCGGTGCTTGTTTCAACCCATACAAGGACTTCCTCAAGCGACACACTAATGAAGGATCTGCACCTTCAAACCCGGGAGGTAATTTCATGTATACCTCCTCAGCAAGATCACCGTGCAAGAAAGCATTATGCACATCCATTTGATGGAGTTCCCAGTTCTTTGATGCTGCAATTGCAAGAAAAGCCCGAACCGTGGTCATCTTTGCAACTGGAGCAAACGTTTCACCATAATCTATGCCTTCCTGCTGATGATTACCAAAAACGACCAAACGAGATTTAAGTCGTTCAATATCACCAGTAGAGAAATACTTTGTCTTATACACCCATTGACTCCCTAGAGCACGTTTGCCAGGAGGAAGGTGCTCTAAGGTCCAAGTGCCGTTATCTTCCAAGGCTCTAATTTCTTCCTGCATAGATTGTCTCCAACCTTCATGTTTCATGGCCTCTCTAAAAGATTTCGGATCATGACCACCAACAATAGCTGCCATAAACTTACAATAATTCACAGAAAACTTGTCACAATTTATATAATGTGCTAAAGGATAAGGAGTACCTGAAGGAGTATTGGAAGACGGAATGGAGGGAGACGGATTTTTAGCAAAAACTGAGTGAGTCACAAAATCACGAAGACGAACCGAGGGAATTTTGTCCCGAAAACCTCGCCCCAAGGGCTGCTGATCTGCTGCCCCTGTACTGCCATTTTCATCATGGCTGAAGGACTGCTGTGCTGAAGAACCCGCGCCCACAACCTCCTCCTGCGGGTGAGCTGAAGCAAGACCTTGGTGGTCTGCCGTAGCTGCACTCGCAGGGTCATGGTCACCCAAATATCTGCCCTCAAGGACACCATTGGGCATATCACGTTCCACACTGCCATCACACTCCTCAAACTCAACAAAATCATCGTGAATAGCATATTGAGAATCAAAGTCATTAGGCTCAATGTTAACACTGTCCGGAGTAGCAAACGGAAACACATCCTCAAAAAATTTAACATCCCGAGACACAAAAAAAACTTTGGAGTCAAGGTCATACAAACGCCACCCTTTCTTCCCAAAAGGATAGCCCACAAAAACACACTTCCGACTTCTACTAGCAAACTTATCTCCATTAGTTTTCTGATTATGAGCAAAACATAAACACCCAAAGGTACGAATGGCACCAAGCATAGGGGGTTTATCAAATAGGATTTCGAATGGAGTTTTATTTTGTAGCAATGGAGTAGGAGTACGATTAATTAGGTGAGCCGCGGCAAGTACACACTCACCCCAAAAATAAATAGGTAAGTTTGCCTGGAATCTCAAAGCTCTCCCAACAGACAAAAGATGCTTATGTTTTCTCTCAACCCTCCCGTTTTGTTGCGGAGTACCCACACAAGAGGTCTGGAAAATAATACCCGTAGTATCAAAAAAATCATGCAAACAATGAAACTCCGTACCATTATCACTTTGCACAATTTTTATGGTTTGAGAAAATTGTCTTTCCACCATAGCAACAAACATCAAGAACTTACGGAAAACCTCCGTTTTATCATTCAGTAAATAAATCCAAACGGCTCTAGAGTAATCATCAACTATTGTCAAAAAATAACGAGCACCGCATGACGAAACATGTCTATACGGACCCCACAAATCACAATGTATCTTTTCAAAAATTCTAGATGCTTTATTGTCACTCAAAGGAAAACTATCTCTAGGATGCTTAGCACGCATACATACTTCACATCCTTTATTTAAACAAGCTTTATTACTAACTGTGGGAAGCAACTTAACTACCCTCTCAGAAGGATGACCCATACGACGATGCCACAACTCCAACTCTGAATTTGCAGCGCTCACATGATGCACCGAATCCATTTTGCTAAAGTAATACAATCCGTCTCTCCTAGTCCCCGTTCCAATCAGCTCCTTCGTGTGGTCCTGTATAGCACAAATATAAGGGTTAAATTGGACAGTACAATTAAGGTCATCGTTGAGTTGCGAAACAGAAATCAAGTTACAACTCAAATTAGGGACATAGAGTACTCCGGTGAGAGTAATCTTGTCTGATAAACAAACAGAGCCAATAAGAGACGACGACACCGTGTCTCCATTGGGCAAACCAACCGGGCACTCGAAGCTTTTTGTGTCAAAAAGCCAATATTTTTCTCCAGTTACGTGATGTGTAGCTCCTGTATCAATAATCCAAGAGGTGTCATCAAACTTACCACTCAAACGATTATCAGAAATTGTAGCATTACCCATCAATCCCGTAATTGCCTTCCATTGTTCACTAGAGAATAAACGACCCGAAGCAAAAGAACTTGTATCCTCCGACTTCGAGCCACCACCCGAAACTGCATTAGCCTTCACCGGAGCTCCCCGACCACGACTAGCTGCGGGTGGCCCCCCCTGGCTGCCAGCAGCACCCTCCGGCCAGCCATGTTTGTCATAACAGCGGTTTTCTTCATGGCCTCGTTTTTTACAGTAAGAACAAATTTTATCGGACCAACACTTCACGGTTTCATGACCCACTTTCTTACACTTGTCACACACTGGCAGCTGCCTGTCAGAACCACCGGCGCCACCTGCACGACCCCTCCCTGCAGCAGTTCGTACAGCGAACCCGAGAGCAGGAGCAGGATCCTCCTTTGTACGAGAAATCCCTCTAACATTCTCCTCCTGTGAAACCTGTTGGTATGCTCTGTTCAAAGAGGGCAAGGGATCTTGCAAGAGCAATGTAGAACGCAAAGCAGCATAATAATCAGAGTACAAACCGAGCAAAAATTGTTGGAGACGATCCCCATCACGCCGCTGTGCGTGTTGCTTCCCAACATTACAAGAGCACTTCCCACAATTACAAGAAATTAGGGGTTCCAATCTATCAAGTTCATCCCACAAAACCGCTAATTTACTATAATAAACCGCAACTGTCATGTTTTTCAATTGTTCACATCTATTAATTTCAAATTTAATCTGTTGAATTCTAGGGCCATTAACGAGACAAAAACGCTCATGTAAATCATCCCACAATTTCTTAGCATTATCATAATGTGAAAGCATAGATTTTACCTCGGGATCGATTGTGTTCATGAGCCAAGAAACTAACATACATTGAATTGTTACCCAATCATCCTTCGTACATGGCGGCTCGAAGGTGGTGATACTACCATCAAGGAAACCAAATTTCCGGCGAGAGCAAAGAGCAAGTCGCACGGCATGAGACCAATCGTGAAAATTGTCCAATTTTAGACGTTGTGAGGTGATGTAAACCCCGGGCCGATCTTGCGGTCCAAGGTAGAAAGGGGAGTTTGATTCAATTTTTGTAGGTGCCGGTGGAGGAGATGTGTCATCCCCGACGGCCATTATTGATGTTTACAGAGAGAAAAAAAAAAAAAAAAAAAATCAAGGCTCCGATACCATGTAGAATTGTATAAACTTACGGCTTAACCTTTCATTAATTGGAGCAAAACATATATATACAATGCTAATTCCTAGAGATACCTTAATTAGGTTACTAGAAATTAGGAAACAATATGAAAGATAATACCAAATATTCCACAAAATATATCCCACAAAATATATCCTCAATAAAAAGACTACTTATTCAAAGTTATAATTAGAACAAGATTAGATCTGAGTCTTAAGACTTCACATGATATCATCATCTTGGGTCTTAAGATAAGACTCTTTGTTTGATCCCATTTTTCTTGAGAAATCTTAGCTAAGTCTCAAGTTGAGTCTTGAAAATTCAAGACTCAACTTAAAACTTGAGTGTGGGTCCTACTTTATTTTTTTACTAGCTTAGTCCTCGTGCCATGCACGATAAGTCTAATTTTTTTTTTCTAAAAAATAATTAACTGATTCGTATTTTTCATAGAGAAATCTATTTATCAAAAAAAAGTGATGCTTTAAAGTAATTTCTTTAACATCAATAATATGAATCAATTTTATCATGGAGTATTACTTTTTTAGCAAAATATGATATTACTCCATTTATCAGATAATTAAATGGAATAATATTTTAGGTGAATGTGTATGGAAAAATTATGAACACAAAAAAAGAGAAATATTTTGTCATAAAGATAATATAAAAGATTTAGAATGATATTATTATAATTGTATCAAATATCAAATAAAAAATATATATATATATATATTGGTTAAAAAGGAAAGGGAGTTTTGGAGGGAAAAACAGCACCAGGATGTGACACGTGTCACTCCCAGTGTCTGTTTTAGCATTCAGTTATTATTGATTATTATTAAGAGTAAAAAATAAAAATAAATAAAATATAATAATATATGGTATGAGAAGTGTTAAGTGAGTTTAGGGCTAAAGTGCTAAATATGAGTGAGTATTAAAAGAGTCTTAGCTAATACAATGACATCATTTTTAATGGTACCTATCAAAAAGTGATGTCATTTTAAGTTTTAAGACTTTAGGGCTAATCTTGCTTGTATTACTTCTTACATGATCTATAAAAAATGTTTAACCTTTTTCAGATTCAAAAGTATTCATTATATGATTGTGTCAAATGTGGAATTTCATGTTATAAATAATTTTCTTATTTTAAACAAATAATACAAATTTATTTGGTTAGAATCATGCATTGCACGAGTACTAACCTAGTAATATACTACCATACAAAACAAAATTTTAGGAAGTAATTTTAAAAGAAGAAAGGGGATAAAGTTTATAAGAGACACATACATCAAATTCAATAAAAAAATTTAGCGTTTTTTTTTTTATGGATTGGAAATGGAAGTGGAGTTAGAGACGGTTCATTAATTTATTTATTTTTAATGAAATGGAAATGTAGTTGAAGTTGAAAATGGTTCATTAATTTTATTTTTTTTTATTGTTCCATTTTTTTAAAATATATAAATCACTCCGTTAACTGTTTTTTTGCCTTTATCTTAAATTAATACACCCTGTAGGTATGGACACATTATTTTCCTTTAAATTTGGTAATTTGAATGAGCATGTATATTTAGGTAAATTGAGGCTTATATCCGCCAATAGAGGGACATGCTAATAATTCGCCACTACACTACATTATATAAATATTCCCTCCGTCCCATAATTTCGTGCCTATTTTTAGGGGTGAGCAAAAATTTCGGGTACCCGAAATTAGAACGGAACCGATTAAAAACAAGCAGGTCCGAAATTGGAATTGGACCCAGTGGTTCCAATTCCGGGTAATAATTTAAGGACCCGGTTGCAACCAGTTCCAATTCCAATTCTCAATTTTTTGGAATAGAAACCAGTTGGGTACCCGGTTACCCAACATATGTTAAACTGATAAAATTTTTAAAAATAAAAGATGTTGAATATATCTGGTAAGTAAAATAAAAAAGTATTATTAATAATTAACATAAATAAAGGAAAAATTGCCAAAAATAATCCTAATTTTGGATTATTTTTTAATAATCCCAACTTTATACTTCATCCGCTCAAAATAGTCTCGGGTGACCGGTGACCTATTAAACATGTATTTTTTTTTTTTTAGGTTTAATGCACACGTGTCTCCACGTGATTAGTCAAAAATTAAAAAATTAATTAATTAAAAATAAAAAAAAAAAACACCAAATCCCTCCTCACCACCCCAAGCCATCCCCTCCGGCAGCGCCACCCTCTCCCCTTCCCCTTGCCGGCGTCAGGCCCAGGTACCCATGGTCGGCGCCGGACCTAGTTACCCACGGTCGGCGACGCCCCTACCCCTATCCAGCCATCAACCCTTCCCCCTCCCCTTAAACCACCATCCCCTCGAGTTACGGTTTCGAGGGTGGGGGAAGGGGCGGTCGGGTGTGGGAAGGGTTTTTAAAGTTTAAGTGAGGGGATGGTGGTTTTCGGGTGAGGGGGAGGGGCAGGGGAAGGTGTCTTGGCGACGGCCGGCGCTTGGGAGTCAGGAGGTTGGGCTTGGAGGTGGTGGTGGCTGGGTTGAAGGCTGATGGTTATTTATTTATTTTTCTTCTTTTTCTTTTTCTTTTTGTTTTTTTTGTTTTTTTTATATTTTTTTAACCTATCGTAGGATGACACATGTCCGGTAATTTGTAACAGTAAGTTGGATGACTAGTTGGGACTGTTTTGGGCAGATGGAGTATAAAGTTGGGATTATTTAAAAATAATCAAAAGTTAGGATTATTTTGGGCGAATGGAGCAAAGGTAGGATTATTCTTAACAATTTTTCTTAAATAAAAAATAGTTTAATGCATTTATAAATATAAGTATTAAACGCTAAAAATGAAACTAGACCAAAATAAGTATTATGAATATATTTTAACAATTATATACATAAGTGGGTATCCGGAATCGGAACCGGTACTTAGCGGTTCCAATTCCAATTCCTAAATTTTAAGACTCGGTTGAACCAATTCTATTTTCGGTTCTGGATTTTAGGACCCGATCCCAACCAATTCTAGGTTCAGTTCCTAAAATTTTAACCGGGTACCCGGTTTGCTCGTCCCTACCTATTTCTCAAAAACACAGTAGATTAGGACGGAGAATGGTAAAAGTAGGGGAATATTATATTGAAAAGATGCAAAGTAGAGAATATTGTATGGAAATAATAAAAATAGATAATATTGTATGAAAAAGAGAAAAAGTAAGTAATGATTTTTTGGGTCTGACTATATTGTGTATAGGAAAGATAAAAGGTAACTAATGATTACGTGCTATTGGCACAATATTTTGGGACACCAAAAAATATACAGGCACAAAATCATGGGACAGAGGGAGTATATAATAGCATTATAACATTGTAAATATTAAAAATAATTTATTTCTTAACCTTTATAATATAAGATTTTGGTTAATAGCTGTTATATATTGTTTTATTACTAAGAAAAACCAAGTATAAATATAAGTGAATACACGGACAAGATTAAATATTTCCATTTGAAAACCAAAGATAAATTAAATATAAGTCATAAATTAGACAAAATAAAACATGTCAATTTAAATTACTAACACGAAAAACTAACTAAAAATCTTAAACTAATCCTCACATGTTCAAAAGAAATAGTATGAAGATTTTAACCCCTATAAATGTTTTTTTTTTTTTTGACGGGTAAAAATGAAATAGTATTAAAATGATTTTAACCCCTAAAAATGTTTATTCATAAACTACTTCATTTGTACATAGTTTTTGATACTTATGCAATCTCACTTTGATGATGTTTGTTGAAGTATTGATTTATGGTCATTCACATATAAATAAATAATTGTTTATATTTTGATTTATGTTCATTTTCACATTGATAAATGTTAGTTCAAATTTAATACATGTTCATTATTGTATTAAGAGATGTTCATATAAATTTTAAACTTTGTACAATCTCATATATATTGAAAGATGTTCATTTTCCTATAGTACGTTCATTTTTGAATTTATAAATGTTCGTTTTGGTATTTTTAAGTGTTTATTTTTGTTGATAGTGTGTTTATGGTTGTTATCATTTTTTAAAAAAAATGGATCGCTTATTTTGCAGAATTACCAAATAAAGAAGCTGAGGCGACATATATATTACGTCGAGATTTATGTCGAGATTATATTTTTCAAGAAAAACACATGATATCATTGGATTAGGGGTGCAACAAGGAGAATAACTGTATTCTACTAAATGTATCTCATTTTAAACTAAGCATATGCACATTTTGAAAGTTAAATAAAGATGTTAACTTTAACATTTAAGATACGATAATTGTAATAGTTTAGATTGGTGTTATTATTGTAATTGAATCAATTTTTATTTTATATTGATAATTTAAACAACATTTTATTTCGTATTTAACTTAAGTAAATAATAAGACGTATTTAAAGTAAAACAAATATTCTAAAGACACAAATACAAAAATAATAAATTGACATTGTATAAACACTAATGAAATTTTTGGATATAAAAATGAACATTTACAAATACACAAATGAACATATTATAAATAATCCTAAACTTTAAAAAAACTAAAAAGTAATGATGTCATTTAGAGTTGGGGGGGTGGGGGGGGGGGGGGGGGGGAAGGCAGCATTGCCTACATAGGGGTGTAGGGAAAGTCATCCGATCCTTCTGCTGGTCACTAGTCATTAACTGAAAATTCGTGGAACATATGGGGATCTATTGTGCTTTCTTTCATAAGATCCTCAGCTGACAAGCTCCCTTCAAGAGTTTGTAATACCAGTATCAACCAAATTAACAGATCAGATGTAGTACGTATAAGGTTTAAATCCTACAGAGGAAAACTTTTTCCGTATGGAATTAGTAGTCACATTATCCCAACGTTACATAATTAAAAATATGGTATGATCAGTTCTACAAAAAGAGTAAAAGATCCCATATAGCATCTCCTCATCACTTAGTTTAAGTATTTATATATTGAAAACCAAATATAAACCACTGTAAAGTTAGGAACTTTGACATATTTCCGGACATATAGAGTATATAATAAAACATTGTATGTGACAATTAGTTATGGACAAAGGAGTTATATATTCACTTGAAGCAACTTGTACCTGACTCATTTGAGGTTGTCGTTGTCTTGCAGAGATGCGAACACATACAGTTGCACAAGCAATCATTTGTGCCATCTTAAGAAAAGAAGCTATAGATCTCCCCCCATTCAATCATGCCATCATCTTTGAAACGACAAATTCTATATATCAACAGGCCTGCGCCCTGTAGTCCCTACGCACAGGTTCGTGCTCTGGATTGCTATGAAGTGACTAGGGACAAGATAGATGCATATGGTGGTGTGTGTGCTGATGAGAAGGAAACTCGTATTAAATACCGACTACTAATTATACAAAGTCTTTCGATTGAAAGTATAGCCAGCAGCACATTGTATACTATGGTGATATGGCGTGGTGTTGAAGCAAAGGTGATCTATCTGAAGTAAATTGTACGCAGAAAAGATAATAACTTCAGAACGAATTATTAATACACAATTACAGCATGCAGCAACTGTGGTTCATTATCTTTGCCACGAAAGAAACAAGGCAGTTTAGATCGTTTGGCAACAGAAAGTCAGAGCTCTGTCAACAATTTGTAAAGACTTATAATAACATGTTGGTAGAATGGTTTCGTTACAAGGTAGTTTATGCCTAGCTTGTTTAGTCTTTATAGTATGGGAGGGGTCTTCTTAGAAGGTTTGTTCCCCTTCAGGTGAGCTATTACGATTGTTATTTGTTAAACAACTAGCCAAAACATGATAGGACTGATTATCCTTCAAAAACAACTATAATCACAGAGGATGAACATCCATCGAACCATCTACAATGCAACTTGAAGCTATCAAAAGTACAGGCCACGTAAATGAAAATTGATGTTCATTATAATCAGATAGCAAGAAGTGTGGACCTTTGCATTAAACTCATCATCAATAAGTATATTCGCTGCCTTGATATCTTGGTGAATGATTTTTGGATAACCAGTAAACACATTTTTATAGCCAAACATCAATTATGACTCATCTAATGTCCATGAGGAAAAGGAAATAACATCCTTATAATAAATACAAATTACGGTCTACTAATTCACTTACATTCCTCATCATGAAGATATGTTAATCTTTTCGCTGCACCTAAAGCAATTTTCAATCTTGTTTGCCGACTCATAGGTGGGATTTCATCACCTATAAAAATGTCAAAACCCATTAAACCAGCACCTGAAATATTGGAAATAAGACATGTTCGTGGGCCTCAACCATTAGTTTAAGCTTTTGCTTGAGTTGGTCCTTTAACATGGTATCACAGCCTATAAGAAAATATTCTCTCAATTTTTCCTAACCCTAAGATCCGTGCCCTAGCCTCCTTCCCCGTTCATCATCACCATGGCTCACGATGATGATGCATCCTCCCTCAACCATGGAGACACTCCCCCCTCCTCCTCCTTCCCCTTCTTTTCACCCTGCTTATGCAATCACTAATGTAATACCCCGTATTTTTGAAATGTATTTTCTAATTTATTAATTAATTAGTATTGTCTAAAAAGGGTATTTTAAGTAATTTATTTTACTATTTGAATTTTGGAGCCAAAATGATGTTCGAATTTTGGCGCCAAAAACATTGTCAAACTTAATTATCATTTTTGGATTTTGGATAAGATTTATCATCCATTTATTTTATTTTAAAAACCGGATTATATATATATATCGGATATTTTAATTAAGCAAAAATTATATTTTCCTATTTATTTAAAAAGGGCCAAATTTTCCTAGGTTAATTACCTAAGATTTTCGGATTTTCTTAGTGAAGAAAATTTGATTTTCTTAGTTTAATTAATTAACGATTAGTTGGTATTTTTCTAATTAATTATTATGTACAAAATATATTATTTATACAATCATTTTAATTCCTTAAAATCTAGCAAAATAATGCTTAAAGACCAATGAGGAGGTCCGAAAATATGAGCATATAAGGCTCAATATTTTTGGCCACCATATGGTATTTTTGAGCAAATTATTTTGGTAATTTTGTATTTTAATTACCTTCCTTAAATTCTATTATTTCCTTAATTCCTATTTTCCATCTCACATAGATTTGATCATCTTATTTATTTCCCTTAAATCATTCTTGATTATTCCCCAAGCAAAGCCATTTACCATTTATTATTTCATTACTACATACTTATCTTATTTCTTTATTGCTTAATCACCATAAACTAAACCTTCCTTAATTCTTAAACTCTCTTTTCCAAGTAATTCCTTTAACTGAATTTACCATAATTATTCCTATAAGATATTACCTTAATTCTTTAATTCATGAGCCTATAAATACCCCCTCATATCTCTCATATTCTTCACACCAAAACCCAATTTTCTTCTTCTCACTCTTATTCTTCTTTTCTTTAAACCTTTTCATACTTTTCTTCTACTCTTTTCATACATAATCAACCCATATACATTTGAAGCCAATCTTCGGGCACTTCTAATCAGTTTTGGGGTTTTGCTATTTCACTGAAAATTGTTCCTCTCAAAAAATCCTTGAGGTTAGGCAAAAGATTCACCTAATTCGGAGTTATATTGAAGGAGTTATGGCCTCTGCAAGTTCTGTCTATTCTTTCCAACGCAAATCTAATTCTCTTTAACCTTATTCCTTTACTTTCTTCATGGTTAGTTTTCTAAAATATAAATACCTATTTCAAAGTTATAATTTTATATTAAAGTATTATTTTTAAAAAGATTTGGGTTTATGTCTAAAGATGTTGTGTTAACCTTATGGTTATGTTAATTGCAAAGTGTATTCGTGATTGAACTTTAAAAGTGCAAAGTGTTGATTAAGATTCGGAATCAAGGTACGTTTAAGTGGCTAGATACCTTTGAAAGCGATTGGTTTGAATAAAATGTTTTATATGATTTTATTGGTGATTGAATTAAATTGATTTGAATTATGATTTATGAAATAAGTTTGTTTGGAGGTATTGATTTTAATATATGTTTTATATTTGAAGGATTGGTTTCAATATCATGTTTTGAATGGTTTGAATTACTTAAAATGTTTAAATAAAAGAATTGATTTGAAAAACTTGTTGAATTAAATAAAAGGTTTTGATCTTGAAATAAGAGTAATTGATTTTTGAAAAGTTATTAATATGAGATTTAATTCTCAAGTATTTATTAAAGGATGATTTTAAAAGTATGTGAATTAAATAAAAAAGAATTTTGAAATACTTTATTGTAAAGGTTGATATTATTCAACGGAGGAATTTTATCAGGATTTATTGAATTATTTATTAAAGTTTTACAAGCATGATTATATTAATCTCATTATGCGAATTTGGTTGATAAGACTTTGGACTTTTTATGACCGAATCTTTCCTCAAGGATAGCCTTTCAATATAAAGATACTAACTTGGGGGGTGTGCACACTTAGGAGATGAATTGGATTTTCAAAAGAGGAATTGATTTTATAAATCATTATTATTGAATTCTAAAGTTATTGGAATTATTTTGAGAAGTTTGAGAAATTGGTTTTGAATTATGTGTTTAGAATTATTGGATTAATTATTGGAATTGGTTTTAAAATCATGTTTGCTAATAGATTGAGTTTACATTATCTTGCACTTAACGTACTTAGCGTATTTTGCTAATCCGTATTTCCTTTTTGTTTGGGTTCGCCCTGTTTACCTTAATGGTAAGCAGTGTTCACTATTTTTATGTGGAGTCATGAATGAGCATATGGGAGTCCCAAGATTTGCTTCACCTAGTTTAGGAATGTTGGTTTTGTCTTTATTTTGAGTACTCATAATGATGTTATTATTTTTATAAGTGTTAATAAAAGAAAGTTGACTTTTCGCTGCAAGTTTTGTTATTGAGTTAAATATTTTGAGTAGCCTTGCATAATCACGCGGCGGTAATACACCTAAGTCTATCTCTACGGTATAATTACACGCATTATACTAGTATTTCTGTAGAGGGAAATTTGGGGGTATTACAACTAATATCAAAAACCTCATGTCCATTACCTTGGATCAGGAGGAAAGCCAATACGCCACTTGGGCTGAGCTCTTCCAAATTCATGCTTGTGCATTTAATGTCCTTGATCTATCACATAGATGCTTCTATCCCTCGCCCTACATAAATTGATTTCGCTACGTGGAAACGTTTTGATGCCATTGTCAAACAATGGATCTATGGAACGATCTCTCGGGATTTGGTTCACACATTCATGAAACAGGGTGCTACGGCTCTCGAATTATGGACTCGTTGGAGGAGATTTTTCATGACAATAAACACACTCGTGCTGTCTACGTACTTGGAGGAACAATTCACCAACACTCGCCTTGAGAACTTTGCTAACATGTCGGACTACTGCAAACACATCAAACTATTGGCTGATGAACTTGCTAATGTTGATAGACCGGTCTCGGACAAGTCAATGGTGTTACAACTCATTAAGGGGTTACCGAAAGGTGAGTATGATACCCTTGTTGTTATGATCCAGTAGGCTGAACCTATGCCCACTTTCAACAAAGCTCGTTCCCAATTTTTCTTGGAAGAAACAAGAAAGGGTAAGCAGGAGGAGTAAAGACAATATTCCCTCATGACTCAAAGTGCTTCATCCAACTCGTCCACCATCGCATCTCCCAACAATCTGATCAGCAACCACGTGGCAATGACCGAGGTGCTCGTCGTGGTCGCAATAAGCTAAACCAGTCCAAGGGTGGGAAAGGTCGTGGCAAAGGTAGAAAATCCAACTCGGGCAGTCAATCCGCCACAGGTTCCCAACAATAACAACAGCAGTAGCCCATAGGCCAAGGTGCACCCCAGTAGTAGGCCTGCCCAGCACCATGGTAGCAACAACACGCGGGCTAGTGGGCATCTCCCCCATGTCTATATCTCACTGGTTTGGCCCAGCAGTACATGCAGCCATCTTAAGGCATATTGGCCAACGTCCAGCCCGGCAACAAGCATACTTCAACCCAACACCTCAGCAGGCTCAATATGGGCCATTGATGTCTCCAACATACATGGGCCAGGCTTAAAGCTCTATGCAACTTCAGCACCCCGACAATGGGTGGTACATGGATACCGGTGCTTCTTCTCACCTTACTCATAATGTGGGTAATCTTTCTAAACTATTGAATATGAGTTATCTTCAATTTATTTTAGTTGGTGACGGTAAACGCATTCCAATTCAAGGCTATGTCATTACTACCACTCCCTCAGCTCCCCTCATCCTTCCTTCACCCTTAAGAATGTCCTTTATACTCCTAAATAGGTTAAGTCCTGTGTCATGCACGGTCATAATTACACTTTACAACAAATAAATTATAAATAGGAAATTTTGAAAAATAACACCACAAAAAAAACCTAAAATTTGATTATAACACCACAAAACAAAACCAAAAAAAAAAAAAAAGAACCTTTTATTATAACACCACAAAAGAAACTCAAAAAATTTAATTTTACCACCTTGTAACGGATTTTTGGATGAAATTTGTTAATAGGGCCATAACAGACACGTGTCAAATGCTTATAGGTTTAAAAAATTAATTAATAAAAAGAAGAAAAAAACCCTAACCCCAAAACCAGCCAGCCCCACCACCGGCACCACCTTCCCTTGTTGTGCCGACGCCCTAACCCACGTTGTTGACATCCCCTGCCCTAACCAAAACCGGCGAAACCAACCCAATCACCCTTTCCCCCCTTCCCCCTCCTCGAAAACCACCTTTCCCCCCCTTAATCGAGGCTAAGCGCGAAGGGGTTTGGGTAGCGGATGTCGGTTTGGGGTTAGCAAATTGAGAGGCGGAGATTTGGAGAGGGTGGTGCATGAAGGAGGATGTGGTTTTGGGGTTAGTGGGTAAAGGGACGGCGTAAATGGAAGATTTGGGTTAGTTGGCAGGTGGTGGTTTTCGGGGAGGGGGAAGTGGTTTTACGGGAGGGAGAAGGGAGGAAACGGTGGTTTTCGAGGAGGGGGAAATAAGGAAAGGGTGGCTGGGGCTGGTTCGCCGGTTTTGGTGGAGGCAAAAGGGGTGCCGACAATTGGGAAGGTGGCGTCGTTGGTGGGGCTGGATTGGCAGATGGCGCCGGTGGCGGGGCTGGCTTGGCAGATGGCACCGGCGGTAGGGCTGGCTGGGTAGGTGGCGCCGGCGGTGGGGCTGGCTGGGTTACGGGATAGGTTTTTTTTTTCTTTTTTTTTTAATTTTACTTATTCTTTTTTTTATTATTTTTTTAATCAATAGGCTATTGACACTTGTCAATTATGGCCCCACTAACAGATTCCATCCAAGAATCTGTTAAGTGGTGTTGAAATCAATTTTTTGGTTTTTTTTTGGTGTTATAATAAAAAAATTTATTATTATTATTATTATTATTATTATTATTATTATTATTATTATTATGATTATTATTGTGGTGTTATAATCAAATTTTTGGTTTTTTTGTGGTGTTAATTTCTAAAATTTTCTTATGAATAATGGTGTTAATTCAACAAGAATTTATCCAAAAATAATATTTGTAAAAAAATAATTTGAATTTTTATTTATACTAATACCAAATACGTAAAGGTTATTGAATTGGATTGTATAAAATAGTAATATAAATTAGAAGCTATAAGGTTTAATATAAATAAATAAAAAATATTAGCTTAGGTTAGTACCCATATAAAAACTCATATACATTTGCCCTTATATTTTGTTGACACACTTTGCTAGCATTATATGAAAATTTAGTTTAATTTATTTTACTTTTGGTTCAATACTACTATTCTGTAATCAAATTTTTTAAATATATTTTTAGTGATTAGTAGGGATTTTTAATTTATTTTTTTTAATAATCACATAAATGTTTATAGTAATTAGATTGAATTTTCCAATATATATGATTTTGTTTGGTTGTTCTTGTAAAAGTTATATATAATTTTAAGATTTACACAAAGTATGCTACCAAAATGATTTTTCTTTTTTAATTAAAATAAATTTTATTTTCAAATGATAAAAGCTGGAGAAAAAAATTTGATAATATTATAATAACCTTGGATAATAATATATTACAATACATTACAATACCTTATTTTTAATCTATGTTAGTATTTTTGTAACTAGAAGATTCCTAGTATATACAATAAAATATATGTGAAAAAATTAATTGAGTATAATTGGATTAAATACGTTGTCAAAATGGAAATAAGTTTTATTGTAGGTTATAAAATGGATGTCATTAAAATTTGGGGAAAAAAAAGGAAAGAAAACAAAGGCGGGATAATTTTTAACAAAAATGACAAGTGTCATTTCTGGTTTCGTCTGTAGTATAAAGTTATTGATATCATCAAAAACTTTTTTGTTAGGAAGTTTACTAGTGACATTTCTGTTTCTGTTGAGTTTGACTCTTTCGGTTTATCTGTGAAGGATCTCTATACAGCGAGACCTCTAGCGAGATGCAATAATGGTGGGGACCTCTATTCGTTCTCTTCTCTTTCCGCTGCATCACACAGTCAACATCTCTTTCTAGCTGCAATTTCTCCTTCAGTTTGGCACAACCGCCTTGGTCATCTCGGAGCCCTTGTTTTCAATCACTTAAGATCTAGAAATTTAATTCAATGTAATAATGGGGATAAAACCTATTTTTTCTATTCTTGTCCAATAGGAAAGCATCTTAGACTTCCGTTAAAATCTTCTTTAAGTGTAACTTTTTCTCCTTTTGACATAATTCATATGGATTTATGGGCTTCTCCCATTACTAGCAAATTAGGTCACAAATATGACTTGGTGCTTCTTGATGATTTTTCTCAATTTATTTGGGTTTATCTGATCAAATACAAATCTCAAGTGTTCAATATTCTTTTGCAATTTAGAGATCGAGTATGTTCTAACTCAATTCGAAAAGCGCATTAAAACTTTTCAAAGTGATAATGGTCGAGAATTCGACAATACTCCTTTTCGACAATTTTGTGCTAACAATGGCTTACTAATTTGTCTCTCATGTCCCAATACATCATCACAAAATGGTAAAGTCGAGCGAATCATTCGCACAATAAATAACATGGTTCGCCCTTTCTTTTTCATGCATCTCTTCCTCCATCCTTTTGGGTTTATGCTCTTGAGGTCGTTGCTTATATTTTAAATATTCTTCCTACCACTACCTTGAAGAATAAATGCCCAGCCGAAATTCTTTTTCGTCGTATCCGCATTTATGACCATCTTCGTACATTCGGTTGTCTATGCTTCCCTAATCTCACTTCAACTGCCCCTCACAATGCAAGCTTTCCCATAGGACAACTCCTTGCATCTTCCTAGGCTATCTACCCGCCTAATCATCAGGGATACATATGTTACAACCTCTCTACTAACAAGACTATCATCTCTCGTCATGTTGCATTTACGGAACATATTTTCCCATTCAACGATATTCAACAATTTCGGTCTCAAGACTACTCCTTCGAGGATTCAGATCTTTCTCCTGCCTTGACCCACTATCATCTCACTAGCCATGGTCAGCCCATAACTTCCGTCCCTATCCAACAACCTGACCCGGTTTCCCCAAGCAGCCCACCCTCTTGCATCGAAGCCTATGATGGGCAAAATAGATCGCAGGCAGACCGTGGGCCTGTTCAATCAGCCACGGTACACCTGCGGTCTACCCATTTAGCGAGCCCAGGTGCTATTTCCCCTTCTAGCCCGCCTTCTCCTACTATTCAATTTGGGACTCTTCTTCCCAGCCCAGTACCTTTATCATCACAAATACAAACCTGTGCTAAGCACGAGATTTTCAAGCAAAAAGTTCCATTTAATCTCTCAGTTCAAGCTATCTCGCCTTTACCTAAAAGTACCAAGTTAGCCTTACTTGACCCGAATTGAAATGCGGCAATGCATGAGGAATTTAATGCTCTCACTAAGAAACATACTTGGGACCTTGTTCCCAAACCGGAAGGGGTAAATATCATTCGATGTAAGTGACTCTATAAGCATAAATTCAGAGATAATGTTGATTTGGAGAGACAACATAAGGCTCGGTTAGTTGTCAATGGCAAGTCACAAGAGGTAGGGGTGGATTGTGTTGAGACCTTTAGCCCGATTGTAAAATCGGCCACTATACGGACAATATTGAGCATTGCTATGGGAAATAACTGGCCTATTCATCACCAGTTAAATGTGAAAAATGCGTTTCTCTACGAGGACTTAAAAGAAACAGTGTACATGCATCAACCACCCGGTTTTGTCAACCGTAATGCTCCTACATACGTGTGTCGTCTTTGCAAGTCACTTTATGGTTTGAAACAAGCTCCACGAGCTTGGTATCATCGGTTTGCCAACTATCTCTTGCGGATTGGGTTCACATGTGGCAAGACTGACAACTCTTTCTTCATTTTTCACTAAGGTAATGACACGGCTTACTTATTACTCTATATGGACGACATTGTACTCATGGCTTCATCCGAGGAGTTAAAGACCTCTATTATTGACTTGCTAAAATATGAGTTCTCTATGACGGATCTCGGCCAGCTCAGTTATTTTTTGGGTATTTCGGTCACTCGAAGTTCACATAGCATGTTCCTTTCTCAGAAAAAGTGCGATGAAATTATCCACCGAGCTAAAATGAGCACCTGCAAGAGTTTTTCCACACCCGTTGACACAAATTCGAAGCTCAGTGCTCACGATAATAAGTTGGTGGAAAACCCAACACTCTACCGTAGCTTAATTGACTGAAGCATTGCAATACTTGACCTTCACAAGGCCGGACATATCCTATGTTGTACAACAAGTATGCCTCTTTATGCATGCACCACGAGAGCCACACTACAATGCCCTCAAGCGCATCATTAGGTACGTTAAAGGCTCCACTGACCTCGGTCTTCACCTTTTTCCCTCTGCATCGACCATACTTATTTCCTACACGGACTCTGATTGGGTGGCTGCCCCGATAATCGACATTCGATCTCCGGGTATTATGTTTTCTTGGGGCATAATTTGATATCCTTGTGTGCGAAACGTCAAGCTACTTTGTCTCAGTCCAGTGCAGAATCAGAATATAGAGGAGTCGCTAACGTAGTTGCCGAAACTTGTTGGCTCAGAAATCTTCTTCTTGAGCTAATTTGCCCTTTAAAACGAGAAACCCTTGTGTACTGTGATAATTTGTCTGCCGTCTACCTATCTAGAAATCTGACTAATCATCAATGAATGAAACATATATAGATGGAAATACATTTCGTTCGTGAGAAGGTAGCTATGGGTCACGTTCAGGTTCTTCACATACCCTCATCATATCAATATGAAAACATCTTTACAAAGGGGTTACCGCGGCAATTATTTCTTGAATATATGATAATATTCTCTAGTATATATATGATAATATTCTCTAGTATATGCGGGGGTGTCTTAGAGTATATATGATAATATTCTCTAGTATATATATTTTGTGGATATCTTCTGTGTATTTATGTATATCTTATATTCTCATAGATTAGGTTGTAATCCCTATATATATTGTTTAATGAGAATATGATACTCAAGGAGATTTACACAAACTTACACTAAAGGTAAACTGAAACATTACATTGAATTTCCCCCCTATTTTATTTGAATTTGTTATCTTGTTCATTGCAAATACTCTAGAAATACAGTCTGTGCAATCAACAATGAGTCAATGACCATTAGGTGGTACTATATTAAGCACCAAAGAGCTTACCATATTAATGGAATTCCATAATCTTGTCAGGAATGAACTCGCACATAAACAATTGATGATCACAGGAAATACAATATCCAACAAGCGAAACCAAATGTCTATGATGCACAAGACTAATAATTTCAACTTCAGCGTGAAACTCGCGCTCCCCCCATGCATTTCCAGTTTTCAACTGTTTGACTACAACTTCTTTGCCATTAGGCAGGACTCCTTTGTAAACTAATCCAAAACCACCTTAACCAAATGACCAATAATAATATGATGTGCGTGTACTTGTGGAGGTCAGTTCCGTAGAAGTTATCTCCTAGTAAAAAAAAAGGATGGTACATCATTTGTTAATAATACGTAACATACATACATACTGTTGTATGGGCAAAAAAAGTTCCCACCTAAATACCTGATAATAAGAGGAGAAGTGTTTGTGCTGTACATCGTATTATTTTGCACACCGAAATAGACTAACATATATTACAGTTGTCCAGCTTGTCATAAATAAACCTTGCAAATAGGTGTTACCAACCTATAACTATATTTTGGATATAAACCATACTACAAATCATACTATGTACACAGTCTACTAAGCACCACAATTAATAATCATGAATATATATTAAATTTAAAATCAACCTCCTATACTTCTAGGTCAAATACTTATGTACATAAGAGGCATCTAGAAACAGAATTTTCACCGATCGATATATAAGAAAAAAAATCATTTGACTACATCAATGTTTTTTAGGAGAATTTTGTAGCAACAAGCGTTTAAATTTTACCAATTACCCCCCTCATTTTACACAATAGATGCAGAAATAAGCTCTTAAGTTTTAACAGCAAACTCTTCAATGAGGCATACAGACAATAACTTATTATAAGAAGAAGATGATTTTACGAGTAGAAAGGGGTGACATCTGCATAATTGAAACACAAAAGTAGTTGTTGTAATGATAAGACGACAAGAACATAAAATGTGTTACCAAGCAAACATCTTATTACACGCAAAAGTAGAAATTAGTGAAGGAGTTGCCAATGAATAATGCTAAGTGTAAGAAGGGTAGGAAAAAGATATTTCCTGCATTTCTTCCTTAGGGTTAAACAAGTAAAAAAGATATAGGTAAACTTTTTTTTTATATATTAGCTCTCTCCATTTTGTTAAACTTATTGGATTGTAGTATCTCTTAGTGTTGGCTCATTTGTGATTAATTTAACTTAGTGTTAGACAAACCCTTTTTTTGTATATAATACCCATTATTGAAACTTATTAACACTTAGAGGGTGAAAAAAATGGTATAGTTAGTTCTACAAATGTGGTTGATGGGAGGCTCCAATGGTATAGCTCTTGGGAATGAAGTAAGAATTGTGGTGGTTGTTTTCCATGCCATATCAAAACATAAATTATAGCAAAGGTGTTGTGTGCGGACTGTCGTACGCATAATTACGTGCGGCAAACTTGGCCGATACGTTTCATTTGTAGGCTGATATGATTCATTTGTTGATTGATATGTTTTTTGTGTTTCCTGATATATTCCTTTTATTGGCTGATATGTTTTTTTTTACTGTTTGATATATTACTTTTGTTGGCTGCTATCAGACATCAGTTGGCTGATATGTTTCTTTAGTTGGCTGATATCTTTATTTTGTTGGTTGATATGTATATTTTAATTATTGGCTTATATGTTTCATTTTGTTGGCTGATGTGTTTATTTTGTTGGCTTACATGTTGCTTTTGTTTGCTGATTTCATCCTTTTGTTGGCTGATATGTTCCTTTTATTGGCTGATATGTATCTTTTGTTGGCTGATATGTTCCTTTTGTTGGCTGATATGTTTCATTTATTGGCTAATATGTTCCTTTTGTTGACTGATACATTTTATTAATGTCTGATATGTCCATAATGTTGACTGATATAAGACATCATTTGGCTGGCTGATATGCGTCATATGTTGGCTAATATGATTAACAACATATAGATTACTTTTATCTCCTTCTCTCTCCTCTTTCCCCCTCTTCCTCTCTTTCTTTCTCTCTCTCTCAAATGAGTATGGGGCTTCTTCTTACTCCACAAAATAAAATCCCACACTCCACTCCCTCACCCAAACTCAACAACTCGCCCACTCAAATTGACCACTCAAATACGTTCTCAATAAGAAGGTAGACAATACCTTGCACTTTCATCGATTGTCAACAACTCACTCTTTCACTCAAACGCACAACTCGCCCACTCTTCACCACCCCACCACCCACTTCGCCACTACTCGTCGCCCTCTCCTCTGCCGCATTTCCCTCTCCACCACCACCACCACCACCCGCGCTACCTTCACGACTCGCGCCACAATGTCCACCACCAACAATCCACCATCAAACATATCGTCCTCTTTAACGTCAAACCCGACAAAACCCACCACCGAACAACCTTATCACACCCACCACCAAATAACCTTCTCACGCCATCACCGATCCCAGCAGCTCCAAATCGCACCGCAGTACAACCCACCGTCCACAACGCATCACCAGCAGCGAACTCCGATCCACCGCATCGCTTCACCTTCGTCATCATCATCGTCATCTTCGTTTTGAGGGGTTTTCGATTCAATCAGAAAATGCATCATTTTTTCTGATTCAGTTGGCTGATTCAAACATAATGATGTTGTTTTGTGAATTGTGAGCCCTAAAATCCCAATTTTCTTTGAGAATTGAAATGAATGGGTGGACTTCTTATTATAGTGGTAGTTGTGTTTGAAGGGAAAATGGGCTTCCGCACGAAATATAAAGCTGCACCCAATAGTATCATTAAATTATAGGAAAAATTGTAAATAATAATACAACCTTTGGCCCGTTCTTTTTAAAAAATACAACCTTTGGATTATACCTGAATATTACAACCTTTGGGGGGTCTCAATTTTAAACAAGACAAAAAACTTGTAACCTGTTAAACCGGTTGCTTAGTACACGTGTCATCATGCAATTGGTTTAAAAATTATTTTTTTTTAAAATAAATAATTATAGATTTTTAATTTCGGTTATTTCACCAAATGTCATTGAGTTTTTTAAAAATTCACCAAATGTCATGAAGTTTTCACAAATTCACCAAATGTCACCGAGCTTTTAAAAAATTCGCCAAATGCCATTAATGACACGTGTCATGATATGATTTGTTTATTTTAATTAATTATTTTAATTAATAAAAACAACACTTCGCGCAGCCACCTTCTCTCCCCTACCCTACACCACCCCTCCCCAGCGCCGGTCAGCCGACGCCTAGCTTACCCACCGTCGGCCGACCCACCCTCTCCCTTTCCTCCTTCCCCCGTTACGCCACCCCAACCAGCGAACCAAAACCTAACCAAAAATTTTGTTAAAATTTTTGTGGTGATTTTGAAGTTTAATTCAAGATTTTATTGTTTGATTTATAATTTTGATTGTTTGGATCGATTTTGATTAGAGAGAGGAATTGATTTTTGTAGTAATTCGTGGCTTTTAATGTTGATGCGAGGATCGGGAACCGCTGTTTGCTGCTGTTCGTGAAGGAGAGGGTTGGTTGCGGTTCGTTGGCTGCGGTTTGTGGGAGTTTTTGGTGGTGGAGGTTGGCTGCGGTGGTCGAGAAGGGGTGGAATCGAGGCTGTTGTTCATTAAGGAGAAGGTTGGCTGCTATTTGTGGGGTGTGTAGGTGTTTCAGACTGGTCGGGGTAACAGGGTACTCGGCCTGCGGTGTGTGAGCTGGACGTTGGCCGACCGGTTCTAGGTTTGGGGAAGGGAGCTGCGTGCAGGGAAGGGGGAGAGGGAATGTTGGCCGGATGGTGGGAAGGTGGTGGTTTTTTACTTTTATAATAATAATAATAATAATAATAATAATAATAATAATAATAATAATAATAATAATAATAATAATAATAATAATAATAATAATAATAATAAAAGTAATTTTTATTATTTTATTTCTTCTCAAAATTAATAAACATAAAATTAATTTTTAAAAATCAAATTAAATGGATAAAACCAATAAAACAATGACAAGTGTCAAGGTAACCTGTAAAGATAGGTTATCAATTGGGTTTTTTCCTGTTTAAATTAAACACCCCCCAAAGGTTGTAATATTAATGTATAATTCAAAGGTTGTATTATTAAAAAAGAACGAGCTAAAGGTTGTATTATTATTTGCAATTTTTCCTAAATTATGTAGGCGATCCATTCATTTCCTTGCAAATTTAAAATTTTTGTAAGGTCAAACTTAACAGGATTGGTGTAAAGATTCGAAAAGGTGAGACCAAATAGCCACAAAATTCAAGCAATCCCTGGAAAGATGAGAATGTGTTTCTACAGGCGCCTTGCAACGGGTGCATATAGAGGAGAGAAATTTGGACCTTTTAGGGCTAATGAAGAAGCAACAGGGAGGTAATTTAAAAAGTAAAAATGGAAATTACAAACCCAACCTTTGCACTTTCTTCCCTTAAAAATCCAACCTTTGCACTTTCTTCCCTTAAAAATCTAACCTTTACCCCCTATCTTCATTTAAAGATCTATTTGACTTTTAACCTGTTAAACAAGTTTTTTTTTTTTTTTTTTGTAATTTTCTCACTCTTCCTCTTTCTCACTCCTCTCTCCTCAAAAAAGGAAACAACACAACAGCTAGCCTCATCACCAATTCCGCCACCACACAACAACCCACCACAACCGCAACAATTCTCCTCCGCCAGCTCCGCCGCGACCAACGCTGCACCTTCAACAGCCCGCGCAACACCAATTCGCCCCCTACTCCAACTCAGTTCGATTCACCACCAATTAATCGTCCATTCACCGAATATCACACCCCTAGCCCCGACCCACCCAATTCCTCCCGGCGTTCAGCCCCCCCCCCCCCCTCATCCCGTTGGCCCTTCCCCTTCTGTAATACCCCGTATTTTGATACGTATTTTCTAAATTAATTAATTAATTATTATTTCCTAAAAAGGATATTTTAGTAATTTAAATTACTATCTGAATTTTGGAGCCAAAATGATATTTGAATTTTGGCGTCAAAAGTAATTTGAAACCTAATTATTATTTTTAGATTTTGGATAAGATTTATTATCCATTTAATTTATTTTTAAAATCGGATTATTTATATATTTCAGATATTTTAATTAAAGCAAAAACTATATTTTATTATTTAATTAATAAGGTCCGAAAATTCCTAATTATTGACTAAGATTTTCGGATTTTTCTAGTGTGGAAAATCTGATTTTCTAGGTTAATTTATTTAGTGAATAATGAGTATTTTATTAATTAATTATTTTATACAATAAATATTATTTATACAATTATTTTTAATTCCTTAAATCTAGCAAAATAACTCCCTAAAATATAATAATAGGATCCAATAATTTGAGCTATGGAAGCTCAATATTTTCGACCCTCATGGTCAAATTTTGGGTGATTTATTTTGAAAATTGTATTTTTAATTATCTCCTTAAAATCTCTTATTTTCCTTAATTTTATTTCTCCATCTCCTAAACATTTGATATCTTATTTTCCTACCTTGTATCTTCCTTGATTATTCCCCAAGTAATCTCTTTTGCCATATTATTTTTCATGATAACACACTTTCCTTAATTCTATTATTAATCATCTTAATATCAAAACTTTCCATATTTCTTTCATTCTCTTCTCCAAGTAATTCCTTAATTCTTTTTATCACAATTCTTCCCACATTCTCTTTCCATAATTCTTGCATGAGCTAGCCTATAAATACCCCCTCATACCTCTCACATTCTTCACACCAATTATCTTCTTCTCTCTTACTCTTCTTCTCTTCTTTTCTAAAAGAAAATCAACCCGTATATCTTAATTGGCACTTCTGGTCAGTTTTGGGGGTTTTCTATTTGTTCCTCTCGAAAAATCCTTGAGGTTAGGCTCAAGAATCACCCAATTCAGAGTTATATTGAAGGAGTTACAGCCTCTGCAAGTTCAGCCTATTCTTTCCAACGCAAATCCAATTTTTATTATTTTCTTTTATTTTCTTTCTTGCACCACCATCAATCACCACGACCGCCACCTCTAGCCACATGCCGGAAGGATGCCCATGCCGCCACCTCTCTCTCTTTTCCTTGGTTTTCTACCTTTTCTTCTTCTCTTCTCTTATTTAATTAATTATTATTATCATGGGGGATTTATAAAAATTATTATGAGTAGTTTTAATTAAATAAAATCAGATTTTTATTCATGTTTATGAGAAAATAATTTAAAGGGTTCATGTACATATAGTTGGGTGTTTTTAATTTAATTGTTGTGATTATTTGTTAACCTCATATTAATTAAGGTTATATTTATTTGTAGGGTGTGTTCAATCAAGGTTCTTGAAGTCTATTTGTGTGATTGCTAGCAAGGATCAAAGGTACGTTTAGGTGGCTAGATACCTTTGAAATTGATTGGATTGAATAAGCATGGTTGAGTGATTTTTATGATGATTGAATTTAAATTGAATTATGGTTTAATAAAAGCATGTTTAAATAATTGGTTTTGATAAATAAATTGGAGGATTGATTTTATATCATGTTTTGAATAAAATTATTTATCATGTTTTAAAAAGTTTTGGTTTTGAAAGCAAATAAAAAGAGTTTTGAATTATGTTGGAGTTTTGAAATTGGAAAAGGATTTATTGAATTATTATTATTAAAGCTTTACAAGCATGTTGATAGTAATCCCACTATGCGGATTTGATAGATAAGACTTTGGACTTTGTATGACCGAGTCTTTCCTCAAGAATAGTCTTGCAATATACGTTGACTAGCTTGGGGATGTGCACACTTGGGTGAGGAATTGGATTTAAAAAGAGTAATTGGTTTTATTGAATTGATTATTGAAATATTGAATTATTGGAATTGGTTTTGGAATTGTGAATTGGAATTATTGAATTATTGGAATTGGTTTTAAAAGCATGTTTGCAAATAAATTGAGTTCAATTATCTTGCACTTATCGTACTTAGCATATTTTGCTAATCCGTATTTCTTCTTTGTTTTGGTTCGCCCTGTTTACCTTAATGGTAAGAAGTGTTGACTAATTTCAGGTGGAGTCAATATATGAGCATATGGAGTCCCGAGAATGTCTTCATATAGATTAGGAATGTTGGTCCTTGTTTTTAAATATTAGTACTCATGACAATGGTTACTAGTTATGGTTTTTATTGATAAAGAAAGAGTATTGAAGTTTCCGCTGCAAAGTATTGGTTTTATGGTATAATTATACGTATTATACTAGTATTTTTGTAGAGGGAGATTTGGGGGTGTTACACCTTCCCCCTTGAACCACCACCCTCGTGAACGCACCATCTCTGTATTCAAATTGAAGCGTAATTCGAAGTTTAGGTTGGTGGTGATGGTGGTTGTTTGGTGATTGCGGGTGGCGAATTGGTGATTGTGGATGGTGATGAGGTGGAGATGGGTGCTGCAGCTGACGGTTTAGGCTGGTGGTGATGGTGGTTCGTGCTGTTGTTTAGGCTGAGCAAGGAGTTGTACTGTAGCGTGTGTGTTGCTGTAGTGTAGGGGCGGCTAGCTGGTAGGAGGAGTGGTGTGGATTTTCCGGTGGAGAGGGGAATGGGGTTGCTGGATTCTAGTGGCCAGTGGGGATGGGGTGGTCAGGGAAGAAGGGTGGGACTGGATTTTCTGAATTTTTTTGTTTTTTTTTTTTGTTATAATTTTTTGGCAAATTTTGCTGGTTGCGGTGTTGGAGATGGAAGGTGTTGTCGGTGGGCTGGTGGTCAGGTGGTTGGCGTGATTGGTGGTCAGGTGTTTAAGTAGGTGGCGGGGGGTTGTGTTAGGGGTGGGGACTTTGATTTTTTTTTCTTTTAATTATTTTTGTTTTTTAATAATTCAAAAAATAATAGGCCTATTAAAAGCTGACACTTGGCATATAACTTACAAAAACCGGTCATCAACAGGTAAAGGATCTTTAGATAAAGATTGGGGGTAAAGATTGGATTTTTCTAGTATAAACAAAAGATTGGATTTTTAAACGAAGAAAGTGCAAAGGTTGGATTTTTAATTTTCATTTTTCCAATTAAAAACCCTAAATTAGAACACACTGGGTAGTTGAAGAAGCAACAGGGCTAGAAATTTCGACATCTTATACTTGTATGTAGGGAGTGTCGTTTTCCAACCACCATAGCCAAATTCAACCCCCCATGGCCTAGATTTTGTGGAAAATGTTTATTTGTGACCATTGTTTGTTGGATTATATCTCTCTCCTCTTCATTTTTTTTAAGAAATTAAGGGTTGCTAACAATTTTTATAATCTATCGATATACTATACTATAAGATAAGCGGATCGATGTGGAGCTGACAAGTGTCACTTTTTGATTCGCTTATCTTATAGTGTATACATAATATTTTAAATAAATAATTCTATTAGAAAATTAATAAAAATATACCCTATACTATTTATGTCTAACAATAAGATTTCTTTCCTTGCAATATTCTACAATATCACAAAAGTTTATTCTACATCTTGGATATGATCACAATAGATTATCATAGACATTATTCTACACTAATAAGAAAGATATGATCTTACCTGATATGTTTATCTTTATCTTATATTAGCATAATATTCCGTAAAATAAGAAAATAATAGTTGCAATAAAAAAATGTATCATGATCTTAATAAAATTATCACATCTAATGTATTAAATTAAATGTAACAGTTATCGAATCATAAGTCTAATATCTATATACTTCGTACTATACTATAAGATAAGCGAATCGATGTGGAACTAACAAGTGGGATAATTTTGTAAAAATATATTTAATGCAATTATTGATTAAGTAAGACAAGAAATTTGATTATACTAGATTACTGTCCGTGCGATGCACGGTAGTAATAATTTTTTTTCTCGTATTTAATTGTGATATAATATAAAAGTGAGGAAACTCATGTGAAAAAACAAATGTAATGCATATAGAAAAATAAAATAATAAGACAAAAATCATTAAAACTACAATTGACAAAGAAAAAAAAATTATTACTGATTAGTTAAGTTGAAAATATTTAAAAATAGTATACATTATATTACATTAATAATGCATATTATTCCCAATAAAACTATACAATCTAGCTTGTGACTATATGACTAAAGACTTATTTATAAATGTCTTTTAATAAACATCAAAACTTTAATCAAACAATAGACTAAAATCTAAAGTAAAACTATTAGCACAACATAAATGTAAATATATAAATTACAAATTAAATAATATATATCTTTATATTCAATAAAATAGTTTCAATGGAAATAAATACTCCTTAGATCATTAAAGGCAATAACAATCCATAATTAGGCAACACTAACCTATATAATTAGTAGTACATTTTCTGTTTATGAATTGATGTGCTACATGATATCGTCGCTCTTTGCTATTATATAAAAATGTGTTTGAAGCTATCCAGTAATTCTAGTTTGATCATTGTTTGTTTATTGCCTTAAAATTTTATTTGGAGATGATAGCTATTTATCCAAATAAAGTGAAACACAAGAACATGTGACTTGTCACTACATCTGACGTGTCTTATAAATGCAGCTTATTTATGAATGTCGAATGTGATAAATTTATTATCTCAATCAAGTGTTTCACCAAAAGATATAGTTTTTTTGTATTATTCACTATGATATATATTAATTTATTTTTTTTAATTATGTAATAACAAAAAATTGATTGATATTTTACATTTTCGAATAAGACATATAATATATTGTCGAACACAACATTTATTTTATAGTCACATCCAATACTCCATTAGTCTAATAAACAAAATATTAGAGGTATTTAAAAAAAAATTAAAGTGACGTTTTAAAGTAATTTCGTTAATATCAATTACTTCGATATGAATCAATTTTATTATTACTTTTTCGGTAATATTCAATAATACTTATTTACAGATAATTATAAAGTTGGAATTCTATTTTCGGTAAATTTGCATGGAAAAATTTAGAACACTAAATTAAAGGGAATACATTTTATATAGCAAACCCATTTGCATGTACCCGGTGTACAGTATTTTCCCTGTACATCGGGTTTTCGCACGTGCTTTTTTTTAAAAAAAAAATCGCAGAATTTCAAATACCTAAAAATAAAAAAAACGCAGAACAATGGAGGAGAGAGAAAGTGAGAAAACGCAGCTATCAATCATCCATTGAGGAGAGAGAAAGTGAGAAATCGCAAAAATTGCAGAAAACGAACATCAATCGAGGAGAAAAAAGGTTAGAAAACGCAAAAATTGCAGAAATCGATCATCAATCGAGGAGAAAAAAGGTGAGAAAACGCACAAATAGAAGAATTCGATCATCATTAAGGACAAAGAAAGTGAGAAAACTTACAAATTGCAGAATTCGATCATCAATGGAGAATTCGACTTTCGATACAACAAATTGCAGCAATCTCATTCACGAATTGCTACAAAAACAGAGGCAAATTGAGACTGAATTTGAAATCGATTTAAATCGATCGATTATAGAAGAAGAAGAAACTAATTGTTTTGGAGATGAATTCGTACCAATATTCAACAATCCAGACAATGCAGATGAAGCAATCGATAATGCAGATGAAGCAATTGAGAATGCAGAAGACGCAATTCATAATGCAGAAAATCAAGTGGTTCCTGATAAATCAATTGATTCAAATTCAGAACAAACAACCAAATCAGATGCAACTGAAGGTAATTTCTATGAATTTTTGAGATTGTATGCAAAAAGTAACCCTTTGAATACATAATTGTTACCCTTTTCATGCATAAACGTGACCATACTTATGCCTAAATGTTACCCTCAGATTGAATGCAGAACTTTTTAGATTGCATGCAAAAAGTAACCCTTTGAATGCCTAAATGTTACCCTTTTCATGCTTAAAAGTGACCCTATTTATGCTCAAATGTTACACTCAGATTGTATGCTGAAAATTCAGATTGTATGCAAAAAGTAACCCTTTGAATGCCTAAATGTTACCTTTTTCATGCATAAAAGTTACCCTATTTATGCTCAAATGTTACACTCAGATTGTATGCTGAAAATTCAGATTGTATGCAAAAAGTAACCCTTTCAATGCCTAAATGTTACCTTTTTCATGCATAAAAGTTACCCTATTTTCAAACGAATGTTACCCTTTTTTTTATGCTGTCTGTGGTTATTATCTGATTTGTTTGTATTAAATAACATATACAAATCCAATTGATGCTTATGGTTTAGATCTTAGAGGATCATTTGTTGGTGTGGTAAGAGAAACTTTTGAAGAAATTTTGGAATTGTATGAAAAACATGCTGCTATACTGGGGTTTTCAATAAGAAAACATACAACTAGATTCAAACAACACACAAAAATAGTAACTGAGAAAAACTATGTGTGTTCTGCTGAGGGAAAGAGACATTCAGGTCAGAAGAAAACAAAGTTAGTTGAAATGGTTGATGAAGAGGATGTAAATGTAAAAATAAGAAAGCCAAGACAAGTATCCATTACAAGATCAAATTGCAAGGCATGCATAAGAGCAAAAGTGAATAAAGAAGGACAGTTTGAGGTGGTGGCTCATGTCATTCAGCATAACCACGAGCTAAAAAAGCCACAGTGGCATTATTTGCATCGTTCTGAAAGAAAAATGACAGAGGAAAAAGTTGTAACAATCAAAACAATGAAATCTTCAGGTCTAACTACAATGGACACTTACAATTACATGGCTACAGAGGCTGGAGGAGAACAGAATATAGGCCATAGTGTTGTAGATCACCTGAATTTCTGCTCAAGGTTAAGAATGGAACAAATTGAGGCTGGAGATGCTCAAACTTTAGTGAACATTTTAAGTCAGGAACAATCAGAGGATCCAAACTTCTTTTTTAGAGTGAAGTTTGACAAAGAAGGAAGAATTTGCAATATCTTTTGGAGAGATTCAATGATGCTAGAAGACTATAGGATATATGGAGATGTTCTTGTCTTTGATACAACATATAGAACCAACATATATAATCTTATATGTGCTCCATTTGTTGGCATAAATAACCACTGGCATAATTGTATGTTTGCTTGTGCTTTTATTGGGGATGAAACGACAGATTCATTTGTGTGGTTACTACAAACCTTCTTCAAAGCTATGGAGGATAGAAAACCAACTTCAATATTCACTGACCAGGACCAAGCAATGGCAAATGTTATACTGGAGGTAAAAGATTTATATTGACATCTTACAAATTTGAGCTATGACAATAAAGTTTTCCTTTTTCACATAAAGTTACCCTTTTAGCTGCATAAAGTTACCCTTTTTAGTGCATAAAGTAACCCTTTTAACAGCATAAAGTGACCCCTTTATTTTCAATGCAGGTGATTCCTAATACAAGACATAGACTTTGTATATGGCATTTGGAGCAAAATGCCATAACCAGATTTGGAGCTCTTAAAAAAGACAAAGAATTCAAATTTGCATTCAACCAGTGCTTAAAGATGTGTGTGACAGAACAAGAATTCGAAGCAAAGTGGCAAGCAATGTTGCAAAAATATGAGTTGACAGAACACTCTTGGTACAAAAGAGTGTATGAGTTGAAAGACAAATGGTGTCCTACCCTTTGTAGAGATTTCTTTTCAGCAGGGATCTTATCGTCACAAAGGAGTGAAAGCACTAATCATGCCATAGGATTCAGAGCAAGTAAAGCAACTACTTTGATAGAATTTTATACCATATTTAAGAAGACAACTAATCGTTGGAGAAGCACAGAGAAATATGATGAGTTTACCTGTAGCAAGTCAATAGCATTCACTTCATTGCCTCTATCTGGAATGCTAAAGCATGCTGCACAGGTAAAAAGTTAACTGACAAGTACATAAATTACACCTAATATATGGCAATTTAAATGAAGCTACATGATTTTGATGTACATGTTTTCACTTTATCACTCTTTAGAAATTTTGAAGAGGAGTTTGGATACTCTATGGCAACAACTGTTCAGATGTTAGGCAGTAATGAAGAATGCCTACTTTATCAAGTAACACTAGAAGACAAGCCATGGTCTGCACATCAAGTAAACTATATACAAGAGAGCCAAACTGTATGGTGTACTTGCAAAAACTTTGAAGCATCTGGATGGTTATGTTATCATTGCATCAGAATTCTACATTTGCATTCAGTAACAAGAATACCAGACAAGTATGTTTCAAAAAGATGGACTAAGTTTGCAAAAACAGAGGCATGGGATAGGTTGAAGAATCAGGATCCTAAACAGCAATATATTCCATGGAGGCAAACAATGATGAGGAAATACTACAATCTAATCTTAAAAAGTCAAGAAAATGAAGAGACAAGAGCATTTATGGAAGAAAGCTTCAGAAACAGTCTTAAAATGGTGGAAGACTTACTTACTAGTGCTGCTCAGAAAGAAAGTGCAGAAGCTGCTTCTAACATTCCTGATGTGGCAGACAACACTCAAAGCAATACTGACGCTTCTTCAGCATCGAGTACAAGCACATGTGTACCAATAATTCTTGATCCTAAAAGGGCTGTAACAAAAGGAAGAAGCAAGAGAGCAAAAGGAGGACTTGAAAAAAGCAAGAGAAAAAGAAAACCAGCACTGCCACCTCCAAATTCAGAATTTGGATCAAAGACACCTAACTTACGACTCTTTTAAGATCTTTTTTAGAACATTTTTTTTTCGAAATTAATATACCTTGTATTGTTAAACTATTTTTCTTTTGTTTTTTTACTCTATGACTAGTTTAATGAAAATGTGATTGACACTTTTATTAGCACATGTTTAATTATTGGAACACATCAACTTATGTTACCCTTTTAACGTATAAAAGTAACCCTTTTCATGCATAAAAGTAACCCTTTTCATGCATAAAAGTGACCCTTTTCATGCATAAAAGTTATCCTTTCTATCCACTAAATCAACCTTTTCTTTGGCAATAGTTACCCTTTCTGTTAATAAAAGTTAACCCTTTTATCAATAAAAGTTACCCTTTCCATGCATAAAAGTTACACTATCTACCCACAAAAGTATACCTTATCATGTATAAACTTATTATTTCTACCCACAAAAGTAACCCTTTTTATCCTTTCTATCCACTAAATCAACCTTTTCTTTTCTAATAGTTACCCTTTCTGTTAATAAAAGTTATCCTTTTTATCACTAAAAGTTATCCTTTTCATGCATAAAACCCCTGACCCTTTTATTTTACAGAAAAAAGTGTCCCTTTTCATGAATAGAAGTGACCCTTTTTCTACATAAAAGTGACCCTTTTCATTGCTAAAATTACCATTTCTAACAATAAAATCTACCTTTTTCTTGCTTAAAAGTTACCCTTTCTATAAATAAAAGTTACCCTTTTCTGCATAAAAGTTACCCCATAAAAAACATAAAAATAAACCTTTTAATTACTTTATGTATTCACATACATCAGTATTCCAAAAACAACTAAAGACTTTAAACTAAGTTTAATTACATCATTAAACTTAATGTATGCACATACATTAAGTTTTTTCATTGTTAAAAAAACCCCCTGAACTAATCAGCTAACAACTATCAATTATTTCACTATTTAGAAGGAGTAAACTTTTTTGCCTGCTTTTTTGCCCTTTTTCCTTTGTTCTTTTCCTCTTCTCCCTCTGCCTTTTCTTCTGCTTCTGCTGCCATTTTTCTTTCTTCTGTTTCTCTCTTCTTCTTTGCAGCAATTGCAGCCTTTAATCTTTCTTCAATTCCATTGACATAAGCAGGATCTTTCTTCTTCTCATTGAACTTGTGTAATTCTAACAACACATCGTTCCTAGATTCATTCAAATCACACAGTACTAGTGTGGTACAGATCTCTCCTTGTAAAAATTTCCTTCCATTAATCTCAAATCAGCAAAAAAAATAAAAATTATCAATATGTAATTAATAAAAGCAATAGAAAGAAACTACAGAAACTATATAGATAATTACTGTTTTGAGATCATTGAATTTGAACGATTCACCAACAAAATGGAGCATGTATTACATGACAAAGACCCCACAGTCCAAATTGTCAACCTTTTCTTTTCTCCATTCCAACTCAACAACTTCAAAACCATAAGAAGGTAGCTGAGAACTCTTTGGATGATTTCTTTTGCCAAGAAAAGCACCCATTTGAACACACTGACATAAAATATAAAAGTTTAGAATACATTAAAATCAAAAAAGTTAAAATGGAAACAATGAATCAACAGTAACATAACAAAAAAAACAAACATAAACATACCATCTTTGAACACAATTCTTTTGTATAAACAAGAGCAGAATCAGTCCAGATAATGTTGTCAAGATAATATACCAACTCTTTTGTATGATCAATAACATACAAAATGTAGTGATTCTCAATAAGAACAGGAAAATAGATCTGAAACAGCAAAGTTAAAGAGATTTAAACAGAGCATATCATAAAGAGAACTCTTTTAAATTTATTACATTAAGTTTAGAATAAAAATACCAGATCATCATCCATTATATTACATTCTGGATTCTCATAGCTAACCCAACCTTCCCATATGTCGTGCAAATCCTTAACAGCACTAGATATGTTACCTTTGCCAATATTGTCACAAACATGCAAGAATGAAAACTATTAAAGTATAAGATCTCAATAATATATATATAAAGTAAATGTGTTAAGATATAAAAAAAGGAATGAAATAACTTACACTCTGCCTAACACCGAAGAAGAATTTCCGAGGACCAGTAGCCTGAAAACATGCTTTCTCATTCAAATACAGACAGAAGCAATCAATAACGCACCATTGAATCCTGAGTGGAGCAACAAGGGACACCATGTCTTCTCTTAGAATTAAAAAGTTCATTCCAAAAGTAACAAGGCTCTCACTGAAACAATGAAAAATAAGATCAACATTTAAAAAAAAAAATATAAGAAAAAAAACAGATAAAAAAATAATTATAATAAAAAAGGACACTTAACTACTTATCCATTGAAACATCCTTCAGCAAACAATAATCGAGAATTTCCAAATGTAACTGAGGCAAATTCTTGAAAATCCGAGCATTGCTCTTTACAAAAAGAGTTACAAAAGGCACCTGCACACCTACATGTCCACAGTCCAGAGAGCATAGAGATTTATTTGCTCTGAGTCGAGGAGGTTCATTTTGATCAATATGCCCGACAGGAATATTTTGAGTAGGACCAGGAATGATAGCAGAAGGTCCAGAACCATTAAGGCCTTCATTAACTATTTTTCCATGACCATTGTCATCATCCTTAGGAATATTTTCATTGAAATCTTGTGCAGGTTCTTTTTCAGGAACAAAATCTTTGTTACCTTCTGTAGGTTCATAAAAACCGCGAAACATATCATGTACAGACTTCATTTTATTACACTCATCAATTATACCATCTAAAATCTTCAAATAATGAGGATCAGAGAGTAGCAGTTCAGTTTGAGAAACTGAAACAAAATCATCAGAAGATAATGAAACACTTCTGCGAGAAGTAATCAGATCATTCAAGGTTTGAAAACCAGTTGACTGAACAAATAATAAAACATCCATATTTCTTTTAAACAAAAGAAACGTTTCATGAACAACCTACAAACATATGAACAATGAAAAAAAAATGTTACAAATAAAAATAATAAAATAAGTAGGAAATCTAATTCCATTAAACTAAACATATAAGAAAACAGAACACTTACATCAGTTGAAATTTTTTTAATTTCTTCATCGGTCATAATACCTTCTGGAAGCTCAAATGCAACAATGCGACCACTGGTACCACTTGTAGAAGGACCCTTATCATAACCCAAAGTAGGAGCTGGCTTAAAAACAGTTCCCCTAAAATTAAGCTGTGACACAGGATATGTAATAGTATCCAATGGTCCCTGCCCATAACCACCAGCTTTGATCTCTAACTTAATTCGCTTCTTAATCTTTACATCCGTCCAATGTTGAATTAAAGGAAGAGTACTACTTTCCTTTTCACCTTGAAAATTTAGACGATGAAAATACATAATTTGCAAAGCCAGCAAACAACCACTAACATTTTGAGCATTTTCATCATCCTTATACTTCTGAACAGCCTTCTTTAACTTTTTTAAAACATATGAACACCAATCAAAAGTTTTAATTTCATCAACTCTTTCAACAGCTTTAAGCAACTTCAATGAAACAGTCCTATTAGTAGTAGGAGCTAAAAAGCTAGACATAGCTTGAAGAACAAAACACCTCTTAAATTCTTCCCCTCCATCAACCAAATCAACCATCCTAGACTCCAATTTTGACAAATGAAGAGGTTGCTTACCAGAAAGACCATAATCAGATCTCCATGCCTGAATGATACGTTTATCTACACTTTCATCTTCAGAATTTTTATTAAGTTCAGGAACACAAATATCACTCAAAGGCAAGCAAAACACATCGCATATATCATTTCTAGTAACAACAAATTCTTTACCAGTAGCGATGGTAAACATGCAGCTACTAGCATTAAAGTTTTCAACAAGCCAAGGTAGCATTTGACGATTAAGAGTTTTCAATTTAAGATGTAATAAACCTCCAAAACCAATTTCTTCAACAGCCTGTTTTTGCTCAGGACTAAAGTTCTGCAACAATATTTCCAATGAATAGGGTCTACATCTTGCAATGATTCTTCTTTTCTCCCTAAATAGAAAAAAAAAATGTAACTAAAACAATATAAAATAAAAACAAAATATAATTAAAAATGTAATAAAAAAATATGTATACTTACATAACAGATTCAGAATCAGATTCAGAAAGCATTTCATAATCAGAATCTTCCATTGTATTAGCTTTCTTAGGTACAATTTTGGCCTTCTTAGGAACTATTTTGGCCTTCTCAGACTCTGGTTTGTCACTCTCAGGAATTTTCCCAGCCTTTTTAGATACTGCTTTGCTCTTCTCAGGAGCTATCTGGGTCTTTTTTGGTACTGGTTTAGGCTTAGCAGGCTCTTTAGGCTTTCCTTTTCCTTTTGTAGGATTTTTATAACGATAACCACCTATTGAACCACCTGTATTTAATTATTAAAGTAATATAAATACAAATTCAGAAATTACTCATGGAAAAATATAGAATAATGTGCACAAATGACCCTTTTAAATGCATAAAGTGACCCTTTTAACAGAACAAAGTAACCCTTTTAACAGCACAAAGTGACCCTTTTAACATCACAAAGTGACCCTTTTAACAGTATAAAGTGACCCTTTTAACAGCATAAAGTGACCCTTTTAACAACTTAAAGTGACCCTTTTGTATGCATAAAGTGACCCTTTTAACAACTTAAAGTGACCCTTTTGTATGCATAAAGTGACCCTTTTGTACGCAAAAAGTGACCCTTTTATATGCAAAAAGTGACCCTTTTTTTTTTGCAAAAAGTGACCCTTTTAACTGAAAAAGTTAATCATTTAACAACATATAGTGACTATTTTAACAGCATAAAGTCACCCTTTTAACATCATAAAGTGAACATTGTCAAAACATATAAATGACACACATGTCTATTACTCAAACACAATGAGCAATGCATATATGCATGTTAATCAAACACAGATGCACAAACACAATGCGAATATGCCTATTATACACATAATCTAACTAAAACATAAAACCTAAACAAATAATCAGTTTAATTAGCATTCTCTGACTAAAACCTAACATACAAAATTTGAAGAATAATAAGCAAAATTTTGAATCAATTATATACAATGAACAATAAAATAAAGCAAAATTAAACATAATAACTTCATAATTCAAATTCAATTATCATAATATGCATAAAAATCAACTGAAAACTATAAAAAAAATAACATGCACTAGTAATTCGACATATATAAGCGAAATTTCAATTGAAAAATTTGAAAAAATGATGAAAAATTTAAGTAAACACACCTTCTTCAGCATCTACAGCCTTCTTTGTAATCTTCTTCTTCACCATTGCAGAATCAACACTACGAAAATCGAAAACAAAATCAAAATCAAAAAACCTAAAAATCGAAGAATCAAAACAATTTAAACTAACAAAAATCTCAAAAAAATAAGTAAACGAACCTGAATTAAGCAAATAACAACTTCACCAGTGAAAAAGAAGAAAGAAAAAGCTCGAAAATCAACAATGGAGGACAGAGAAAACGCTCGAAATCGCCAGTTACTTGCTTTTTAGAGAGAGAAAAACGAAGAGAGAGAAAGCTATAGTGAATGAATGAAGAGAGAAAAGTTCTATTTCTTTCTTTATTTTGGCAATCATTAGGAAGCACGTGCCAAACCCACTAAATTGGCAGTTAATGCTTGTCCAAAAATTCCGCCATTCATTAAATTAATGAACACCGGTTTTTTTAAAAAATTTGTGTTTATATAGAGATAATATATAAAATTTGAATAATATTATTATAGTTTTATTATAAAAAGTATTCCAAAAATAAAATATATTTTGCTAAAAGGGGAGGGGAGTTTTGGAGGGAAAAAATAGCACCATGATGTGACACATGTCATTCCCGGTGTCTGTTTTAATTTAAGTTATTGATGATTATAAGAAAATTAAATAAAATTATTTCTGAAGATAAGATATATTCTGTATTAAGTTATCAAATAAATTAAAAATATTACATATGTCAAAAATATATGCACGCCATTTAAATCATAGATTCCACATCTAATCAATCATAAAATTACTGTATAATATCTCATGTTTAATATATAATAATATTTCTTAAAAAAACATATCATCGTAAGATTTTGTATAAGCATTCTTATAATAATAATTCACACTTAAAAATAGACGTAAATATTTATAATATAATACTACGATACTTATTTGTAACTAATATAAAAAATTAAGCTTATAGATGATAGAATATTACAGTTTATAATTAAAGATTATGTATATACTTTATTTATTAATAATTTATGAGAAGTGTTATTTCGAAATTAGGTTTCATATTATTTACTTTATTTTCCTTAATATTTTCATCGTCCTTTCATTTATAAATAGTTTCTTTGCATTTTCACTCATGCGTCAATTGTCTTAATTGATATTGTTCTATCTTACATAATAATGCTTAATACGGCTACAGGCACCTAAGTTGCACAAGGACGGGTACGGGTACGAGTATATACACAAAACGGGTACAGGAAAACATCGTCAAAAAATTTAGAAGAAATGGGTATGGATAAAAAGCTATTGAAAATATATATATTATTTCTCACTTTTTTAATGAAACTCAAAGGTTAAGTCAATTCAAATGAACATAACACAGCTATAAAGTGGATGTATAAAAAAATACAATGTAATGACATAAAAAATTAGAGTAAAAAGTCAACTCAAGATTATTTATGATATGTGACTTAGTATAATCATTAATATTGACCATAGTACGCGTGTCTCACGTGAGACGTGTCGTGTCAGTGTCTGACACGGGTACGACAGGGGTGAAGGTGTATTCGTGCTTCCTAGGCTACGGCTATGGCTAATTGAGTCAATATTTGGTCTATTACATAGAATTTTTATTTATAATAAAATAGTTAATAATGAGCACAATTATGCATTGAGTCAGGTTATTTATATTAAATTTTCATAATTTTTTTGTCACTCCTATAACATACTTCTTCCGTTCTATTTTAGTTGTTCCACTTTCTATTTTTGGTTGTTTTAACATAGTTGTTCCAAACCTTATTTTAAAATCGTTTTTTTTTTTTTAATTCTTATCTATCTTATTTACTCTAACATTAATGAATTACTCCATCCAGAATCCAAGATTCATTACTCCCACCCAATTAGATCATCAAACAAAAAATAAATCAAGTCAAAGTAAAATCTCAACCACAAATATCAGTGGCGGAGCCAGGATTTTCAAATTGGGGGGACGGATTATGGATATAATATAATTTGACAAAAATCTAACAAAAAAAAAACTCAAACACACAAATTGGTTAATACTTAATTTTAAAATTTCAAAATACAATAAAATACTTAGTCATACAATTCAAAATGATGAAAAAAATTACATAAATATTAAATTAAAATTACACTTGCATCCTTCAAGTCTTCGTATTTTGAAAGCGATCAATAATTTTTTCATCGGAAACTTGTAAGAAGACATCCTTCTTAATAAAAGTAAACCAAATCATCATTTATAAGTTGATCACTCATGTTACTACGTTTATGTCAATACGAGTATGTCATATTTGAAGCCAACAGAAAGCAAGCTAAACTAATAAACTAGACTTGTTGAAAGCTGACCAAAGAATATGGCAAAAAAAATATTTTCTTTTCTAATTACTCAATAAGATAAAGGAAAAATTACCAATCTAGCTTAATTATCAAACAATGTTCCATATTAGACGCGTGGCAAAACTATTTACCAAACTAAGCCTGAGGGTAAAACGCCATCTAGGGTAGCGTTTTACCCCTGATAAATTTTTTTTTAAAAACATTTCAGTTATGGGTAAAACGCTACCCTGGATGGCGTTTTACCCCTAACTGAAATGTAAAAAAAAAAAAATCCAAAGGGTAAAACGCCGACGTGGAGGGCGTTTTTGTCTTCTTCATAACACGCCAACCACGCTGCAGTTTTTGCATCGGGTAAAAACTGCTACTTCACTTCAGTTTATTTCATTGTTCTTCAGTCAGGGGTAAAACGCCATCCAGGGTAGTGCTTTACCCCTTACTGAAATGTTTAAAAAAAAAAATTGCCAAAGGGTAAAACGCAACCCTAGATGGCGTTTTACCCTCAAACTCAGTTTGATAAATAGTTTTGCCACGCGTCTAATATGGAGTATAGTTTCTTAATGAAGCTTCCTTTGGTAATTTTTCCTAAGATAAAAGCATTAAAAAAGTAGACCACCATCCATAAAAAAGCCGAGAAAATCAACTCCCCAAATAAAAAACTAATCCATCACATTTTCCAATCCCACAAAAACTGATAAACTCTCACTTTCTCTCTCCTCCTCACTCTCTTTCTGTTTCTTTATCTCTCTTCCCCCAACTTCTTCAATGGCGGCATCAACAACATCAACAATCATAGAAGAAACTCAATTAAAAAACCAGACATTTTACTCAACTTACTTGGGGGTTAGTTTTGCAGTGTTCTTGTCATTCTTACCAAATAATGCAATTTTATTTTTTATTTTTTTTAAAATTGGGGGGACAGTTGTCCCCCCATGTCACTTAATTGGCTCCGCCAGTGACAAATATGCGCTACCTTGTATTTTTCCAAAATTATGCATGCACATTTACCCAGAGTGAAATTTAATATTTTAGAATTTAATTTTATTTTAAAAAGAAACAAAGGGGTATGAAAGTCATTCTTTATCTAACTTACTAAACTCTTAAATATCGTGTCATATGGGTGTGGAACAACTAAAAAGGAACTGATGGAGTATATAGATTAAACTCGGGTCAAGTACGGATTGCACGATGGTTTCATTTCATAATACTTTATTTGAATGCCTAATTTATAATATTAAGTACGGAGTACTTAGTTTTGTTAAAAAGTTAACAATTAATTAGCTATCTTTATAAATTCACCTATTCCATACATATTTAATATATAGCTTTATTAGTCGTGCATCGCGCGAGTATTATACTAGTTTTAAACTACTAAATTTAGAGTAAGGACGAGAAGAGAGAGAACGTGAAGATCTCGATGGATAATGATTTTAGTAATGAAGTAAGGTTAGTGAGTTTAGGAAAGATAGAGAATGGGGTAAAATGACCACTTTGATATTTCCTTTTGTATGGTAAGCGGTCACATGTCTCACACAGTCACATGGCATGGCTAGCCACACGAAGACCAAGTGGAACAAAATTGATCTTCTCCAAAAAAAAAAAAAAAAAAAAAAGTTTGAACTCCATTGACACATATTGGACCTTCATAGTCCAGAAAAAAAATAAATAAATAAAAATCTGCTGCACATATATATATATATCATACAGAACACACTGGGTAGTTGTTCATCAAATTTCTAGCCAAATTCCCCATTTCGTAACTTTCACATTCAATTAAGAGAGAGAAATTCTCCAAACCTAAAATTCCGCGCGTTTAATTAGATCATCAAATTTCCCCCGAATTTGCTAATTCTTCTCCAGTAATTGTTCGATTTCATCGCTTTTGCCCTAGTTTCACTGTTTGTCAGCAATTTTCAATTGACCTTGATGTTTTTGCTGATCAATTTCTGCTGAAGGTTTCTTGATTATGAGTAAATTTCTTGAAATTCCCAGCATTTTGCTAATTTTGGATTCTAGTATGCATTGTTGATTGAGTTGAAAGATGTTTGTAGAATTCAATTGAGATTGGAATGTTAAATTAGGAGTGGAAATGAGTTCGCAGTCGCAGAGGCGGTTGGTGACTACTCGTGACTTGGTTGAAGAAGCTAAGAAGCGAATTGTCATTCTTTCGATATGTGTTGTCGGTCTTTCTTACCTCATGTCCTGTAAGTTCACTCAATCTTTGCTATTTCCAGAGTTTTTTCGCTTTCAATTAGCTTCTACTGATTTTTGTTTGCTTCAGTTTGTTGAGTAATTGTCGCTTTTATGATACTTCTATGTTTTACTTGTCTGTTGGGAGTTTGGGACACTGCCGTGATTGTAATTCGTTTCGGGTTTAGGATTATACTGCTTATACTTCGTGCATTTTATGTATTATTGCCTTTTACACTATGTTTCGATAGAGAGAATTGGAGGGAAAGGAAGAGAAGAGAAAAGGAAGGATACACAATCCTTTGTTTGGATACTTAATGGAGGGAAGGGGAGGGAATTGGAAGGATCCATTATCCTTCCCCTTTAATAAACTGAATCCTTCCATTGTTGGAGAGATTTGGAAGGAAAACGAAAGAGGAATGGAATGGAATTGTGAGTTATTGCATTGGTGATCAAAGTTGACAAGTAATTTGAGAATGGTGCATATTTTGTGTTACGATGGAATGGAATACAAATTATTTAAATAATCCACGGATTTTGAGAGTCTCATGCCAATTTTAACGGTCTATTAGGTGTCACTGGAAGTGGTTTCGGGTAGAATTGAAATACTCTTGAGAAAATCATCTACTTCGAGATGGAGAAACGTTACTTTATAGTTTGGAAATAGTGATAAGATAAGCCTTTACATATAAAATCATGGATTGCAGGAAGCAAGGTATCTAATTTGTATGTTTCAATAGAGTTTATCTTAAATGATTTGCTCCATTTATCATTAATTGGGCATTTATAGTGTTTATTGTGTTATATGATGGTCATATCTTTCGAATTTTCCTTCTATAGTTTTACATGTTTTCGTACATGGACGTGGATGCTAGAGTATATAAATTGTTTTACTGAAACATAATAGGAATTTTCAGAAAGGAAAAAAAATTGACTAATTTCTGTTGGATGCTTCTAAGGAGTTTAATTCTTATGGTGAGTGAGTGAGTGAGTCTATGCAACATAAGATTGGATTATTTATAGTATTCTTTTTATAACTTATTGAATTCTTGAACAGCTTTAGGATGCAGAGCAAACTTTTTGGTTGCTTCCTATTGTGACATATTTGAACATATAATTATTTTTATGCTATGTTGATGCTATTTTCATGGTACGTGATTGACCATATCTTTCTCATTCCTTTTACATATAGCTAGACTAGCTTCTAAATCTGTGTGATGCACGAGTCAAAGGAAAAAATAGTGTTTGGTTGTTGAGGTTCACAGTTATGGTTGTGGTCAATTTGTAGTGATTATAATTAAACTGTTGAGAGTAAATGAAATTGGTTTTTTCCAAAGTTATGTTAGGTTACTAAGTGCTGATTATTACTACGTTTAACATAGTTGCACCATTTGATCCCTCTTTTTACATATAAAAACAAGATTATTATATAAAAAATAACGGATTATTTTGATTGGTCTTAATATCTATCTTAAGAAAAACTACTACTTTTACAAATTACAAACATGTAATTAAATTCATGGAATATTAAAGGCAAGTTGTGCATTGGCAAACGTTAAAGTCAGAATGGTGCATCTATATCCAAACAAAGGAAATAGCATATAGTTGTCTCATTCAACTATTAACTTAAAATATATATCCTAGGTGCCATTTCGTATACACTGTCTAAAAAAATGAAGAATAAGAATACATATGTAGATTGTTACCATATGTTCCATATCCTTTTTTATTGGTTCGGTAAGTATATGAGTGTATTTCATAAGAATATTGTGCTGAAAAATAATTCAAGCTGCTTTTAATAATATAAATACAAGTATATAATTACTTAAATTTGGATTCTGTAATTTTAATAAAACTAGTGATTTATACATGGTTATCATATGTAACTCTTATTACTCCATATTTCTTGCTTGGTGTATATTGTATATCAAATTTGATACTTACCTATGAATACTAATTTCTTACTAAATATCAAATGCAATACTGTCCTAACAATAATTTCCTAGCTACTCAATATCGAAATACAATACATTGGCATACTCTATGTTCTAAAAAAAGCCTCATTTACGTATCATATTATTTTCCATATTCTTTTTTTTTTCCCCTTACGCTCAAGTATGTTCAAAATTGATTTTACAAAGCTTCGTGCCTATTTATGAAATGACATTTTCCCTTATCTCTGTTCATAAGTATCCAAGTTGTTCGTTTTTGTGTTCACGGATGGTTGTAAACTTTTGTTATGTCTCAATAGAATCAGATCAATTTAATTTAGTTTCTCTCTCATGTATTCGAGCAAGAGAGAGGTTCCATCTTCCCCCCTTCTGTGGAGATTTACCCTCTTCTACTCCACTACCAGCAAAACCCATCTTATGTGTGTTTGGAAAACTCATACTCATATTTTATCTTTCAAGAAGTTTTTGTTGATAAGTTGTTTGAAATAAGTTTTTTCTAATAATACAACTTGATGACACTCTTCCTTGAGTGATAGTAGTTTAATATTCATAATATTTAGACTTTTATCTACTGGGATGTCTTTGAACCAAAAGTGGTGCTTGTGAGATTTTGACACTATGGAAGTAACTTAAAATAGCTGATTTCACTCACTGGTAAATGCTTAGTTTTTTAGCTTAGGAGAGGTTTTTATTTGATGAATCCCTTATATACAACACTTCAAATTCCACCGCGACACCTCACTTATCCTGATCCACATGTTTGTGTACTAAAATTGCAAGGAAAGAGGGAAAGCAAAAAAAAAAAAAAATCATGTGATATTGCTGGAAGAGTGCTTGTGATAAGAGCTTATTCAAAATTAGCATGTAAGTAAATCTATAATATGTATTTATGCATTTGTGAATGTGATGTGAAATAACACGCAAAAATCTGTTTGATCAATAGTATATTTCATATCTCTTGTCCAATTCTAGGATAGGGTCCCCAATCCCCAGACCCATAATTTAAACCTTGACATATCTGATATTTGGATGTGTACATAATGTATCCATTCACAACACTTGTACGGATGACTAACCTAGTTCATAATGAAGAACTTAGTAGTGGATGCTGGAAGCTCAAAATGTTATTGCTGTTACTAATTTGCAAAGTTGACCAAATCTTCTTGTCATTGCTATGTTTTTAAGCAAACTTATAATCTGCTATTAATTGTTTTGCACTCTTGATGAAGTGACAAGCACCTCAGTTTGGGTGAACCTGCCTGCTGCGGCTGTCCTAGTCATTATCTTCCGCTATTTTTCATTGGATTTTGAGTCTCGGAGAAAAGAGGCAGCTTACAATAACAGGAATACTGAAAAGAGCACAATTCAGGAGAAGCTTCTTGATGTACCTAAAACTGCTGTCAAGAAGGATCAATGGAGAGGGAAAGTCAATTCCCTTCCTGTTGAGGATGCAATTGACCAGTTTACTAGACATATAGTTTCCGAATGGGTCACAGATCTCTGGTATTCTAAACTAACCCCTGATCGGGATGGTCCAGAGGAACTTGTGCAATTAATGAACGGCGTTTTAGGAGAAATTGCATATCGCATGAAACATATTAATCTCATTGATCTTCTGATGAGGTATTTACTTGCATCAACATTTTATGTATTCATGTCCGTAAATTTCAATAATAAACTGCAAATGATATAATATTATGTTGCAGGGATGTAATCCACCTGATCTGTAAGCATCTGGAGCTTTTTCGTGTATGCCAAGCAAAGATTAAGAAGAACTTGGCGTCACTTTCTTTGAATCAACGGGATATAGAGCTAAAACTAGTCATGGCCGCTGAGGATAAACTACATCCACTTTTATTCTCTACTGAGTCAGAACATAAGGTACTCTTCTCAGTGATGTATATATCTGGTACCAAAGTATCCAAAAAGATTCACATAATGTGATAATTGACTATCCATGCAAACAAACCTTATCTTGTCGACAACTAATTGAAATATGGACTTGCTGAACCCAATGTTGGTTGTGTTGTAATGGATATGGCTTGTAGCAGATGACTAGAATGGATCGTGGCTAACACGGTATGAAATTCTTCAAAGTATTCACATTAATGGACTTAATCCTCTTGCCTTTTTTTTGACATAATATAATTCTTCAAAATATCATGCTTCATGAACTTTATAATATATTAGCAAAACTTTTTGGCCAATATGGACAAAATAATAGATGTAACGTTGAACTTGTGATGCTACGGCGAGTCACCGTTATGTAATAGATGACTCGAGGAGGAAGATGTGATTTTTGTTGCGGTGCTATCTGAATTTTTGGAACCGCTGAGTTTTAATTTCAAAGACTATCTTGTGAGTTGGGATCTGGTATTTCGGGCTGTAGGAGGAGTTCTAGGCTTTGGGAAAGTGCTGTCAAAGTTGTTGCAGTTTCCTCAATTTTCAATGTCCCTTTGACATCAAGTCATTCTGAACAAAATTGGCTGCATCTAAGTGGTCGGATGATCAAAGCTCGCCTAGAGTGACACATGGTTGTCCCTGAGAGTTTGTTTCCCAGGTGTACAATCCTTTAGTGAAGTTCAAGGTAGAATATGGTTATTTTTTTGATTTAGGGAAGATGTTTAGAGCGGAGAGCAATCATTTTTGTTCATCCCCCTCGATTATTTATGTCTGCAGTCTCTTCACTCCATGATCCATAATGTCTCTGTGTATGATTTCTGGTGTGATACTGCTTGGGATTTATATTTTTGGAGCCTACCACGTGATAGGGTATGGAGGAATTCCCTTTTATTAGGTTATGGATCTTCAATTAGCTACAGTGGAGTATATTACAGTTTTGTTGGGATTTTACTTGGCATGAGGATCTTTTTATTGCAAATCATTTCTAAGTTGCTTGAATTGACTCCTCTCAATTTCTCAGCTTTCAGCTTAACTAATTCACTGGTTGCAATCTTGCAAACTTCAGTAAAGGATGGTTCCTTTTAAGGTGGGGGCTTTTTGCGTGGACTTTAGTGTTATGAAGGCTTACGCTGATGCCATGCTTTAATAGCAATTGCCAATATTTGTTATTTTACTTTATTGGATATCTGCATGACTTTAAGTGTTAATAGTGAGTTTTGCTCACATATTTATTTGTACTGAAATGGCTGATAACTTATAGAGGAGGTTGTTTGTATTGCTCGAGGAATCTTGTGTTTACCCTTTAGAGGTTATGGTTTGGCTGTCTGCTGCAGATTTGATTCTAGGGGTTTTGTAAGGGTAGGGATAAGAAGTTGTCGTGGCACAATTCTTTCATTACAATTATGTAGTGTGCGTGGTTGGAATCTCACAGGTCTTTTCAAAAGTTTCCTTTTCTTCTGATTTTTTGTGAGATAGAGTCACTTATTTAGTGTCGTCATGGGCTAGGTGGCAGGGGATTTCAAGACACTCGATTAGGTAAGTTCAAAGAAAATGGGTTCATCTTTACTTTAATTTTTGGGTGTTGTTACTGTCAAAGCAAAAAAGATCACTTCCAAGGCAAAATATCTACCCGCTGTCCGTAATCTTTGAGAATCTAAATATGTCAATTATTTAATTCAATGAAATACTTTGTTATCTTCTAATAATATTTTGTTGCCAATAACAACTTAATTACTTGATTCCCACATACAGCCATACACCAAATTAGCAAATGATCTGCATCTCCACATATACAAAATTACTACATGTATGCACATATGCATTCTAATGATCAATACAAGGAGTATCAAAACTTAATCAAAAATATGAATTGATGATTGTAATGGATATAAACTAAACTTCCTGCTTTCAAAAAAAAAAAAAAAAAACTAAAACTTCCAACAGCTGCAAAAATGGTCCAACATTTATATAAATAAATAAATAAAAAAAAAACAAAATTGCATTGGATCATTGATCAAGGGAAAAAAAACAATGTTTTAATTAAAAAGGTTAAAAAATAGCAGATGATAAACATAACTAATCTTCATTTCTGGAGAAATTTTGCGTATGTCCGAGGAGTTCTGTATCATATGATACATATGCATAACGCCATAACTCTGGCTTATAATCAACACCAAAAGATATACGAAGTAGTAGTTAGTCAAATGTTAATGTTAAAATAAAAGATTAGTATATCATTAAAACTAATAATAACTGAAGGAGTATAAAACCACCTACATGATAAGAAATGAAGAACAATTAATCTAGCCAAACAGCAGCATTAAGATCAATTGAATTTAGTGCACATTCACCATGGGTTAGATAAAAATTATTTGACCATGTATAGGCACTTGATACTTAAAACGTTTCAATGGTGCTTCTACTATTTCAAATTGTGACGAGTCTATGATGGTGAATAATATTATGAATTGTAGATTTTGATGAGAATATTTGGTAGTTGGAGTTGGAAAGATTTTAATTGGAGTATTTAGCTACTAATATTATAGGCAACAAAATATTACAAAATATTTCATTGAATCAAATAGTTTTACATATTTAGATTCTCAAATATTACGGGCAATTTGCCTTGGCAATATCAGCACCCTATTTTTTTTGTTTAAAGTACAGCTTGTCCTTATTCTTTGCACTATTCACTTTTTCAGATATTACTATAGTATTTATTTCTTGTAATGAAATCTCGTTGAGATGGGGTCTTAGCTTAAAAAACTCTATACTTTTGTAATTATAGCCATGGATCTAAATTAGTGTGCAGACAAGGGATGGGAAATAGATAGCGATTAAATATATGCAATTTTACAATTTATTTGTAACTTGTACATGATGCAAATCCCAATGGGTGAAAAAAGAGAAGTTAGAGAGATTAGAGCTGGGATAGATAGACTTGAGGGCAGATTTGAGTCATGTAATGAATTACCATGTTATGCTGTATCCTTCTATTCTGGTATGCCTTTCCGATGTGAAAATTCTCTTGTACAACAGCAACAATATGAATAGTCATTCAAAACTCCCATGAATAAATTTTTTTTGTATATGTTACTTAAATAGCTGGAGACTAGAGAGAAATGGCACTGCCTTAGTATACTCAAAAATATATACCCAATTGTCCCATTGCATAAGGATTTTGAAATTGATTTCCTACAAAACTCATTGTCATTTAGCATCTGTTTTAGTCACTGATTATTGTGGAATTGGGGGGCATTGTGTAAATATAAATTCTTTTTTGTTTGGGGGAGGGGGGGGGGATTTGCTGTCCTGCTATTGTTATTATCTTTCTTGCGGGACACAAGTCTTTTGTTTATCTTTTACAATTGAAATTTGTTTATAATTTGGTGGCTGGGGCTTGGGATCAAATATGCATCTTGAGTTTGCCATATGTATTTAAAAAATATATCATATAACTGGTTTTGCAGCGTAGATAAGGATTTTGAAATTGATTTCCTACCAAATTCTTAATTTATTAACTTCTTTATAGGCATGTGCAGCTAGAATTTTAAGGGATTTTCTGTTACTGATTATCGCGGGATTGGGGACCATTGTGCAAATATACATTCTTTTTGTGGAGTGTGTTGGGGGGTGGGGAGGGGAAGCTGTCCTGCTATCGTTTTTCTCTTTCTTGCATGACACAAGTCTTTTGTTTATCTTCTAAAATTCTGGGTTTGCGATCAAATATGCTTCCTGATTTGCCACATGAATTAAATTAATATATCATATAAACAGGTTTTGCAGCACATAATGGATGGTCTTTTATCTCTTACTTTCAAACCTGAGGATCTGCAGTGTTCTTTCTTCCGTTATGTTTCTCGAGAGCTTCTTGCTTGTGCTGTGTTTCGACCAGTGTTGAATCTGGCCAACCCAAGGTACTGAAGGAATTGAGCAGTTTTAAGATTGTATTTTGTGTTTTTTTTTTTTATTTTTTTTTTTATTTTTTTTTTTGTTTATATGAGGATTTCTGGTTTGTGTTCCAGCTGTGTGTATCAACCTCTCACATACATCTCTTTTGCCGGATCTGCACTGTATTGTTTGTTGATGTTAGCTCATATTCTTACTTAATTTTGTTTTTTTTTTTTTCCTTGATGCTGTTGTAGATTCATTAATGAAAGAATTGAACAAGTGATATCTGCAAGAAAGAAAAATGGAGAAGCTGCATCAACAAACAATTCCTCGCTATCAAAGCAAAATGGAGGTACTTCTGATCACTTTTCTCCGTTTCCAGATCCCTCTGTCTCGGGTGTTGAACTTGTTCAGCTTAAGAGCAGTCAGTCTACAAAGTCTATGGATAAACTTGACCGAGAGAAGGTGCATAGTGAAGACGCTTCTAAGGATCCTTTACTGTTAGTTGATACTCGATCTACTCGTTCTTGGAGTTCTCTGCCTTTAGGCTCTACAGTTGCAGCTGGTAATCACATTGATCGATCAAGCTCTGGAGGTGAATGGGGTGATATGTTGGATTATTTCTCTCGCAAGAAGAAACAGGCTCTTGCTCCTGAACATTTTGAAAATATGTGGTCAAAAGGGAGAGATTACAATGATAAAGACACTCAAACAGTGAATCATGTTCATCCAGAGTCTTCAATAAGGAGATCTGATGCAGTTAATTCTTCAAAAGCCATTGCAAAACAGAAGGAAAGTGGACGGAATAGTGCATCTGCAGAGAGAGGTATTATTCTTCCTGGTTCCAGTATGAGGCCCCAGTCTGAAACCATGTACATCCATGCTGATAGTAACATGTTGACTCCACCTCCTCTTACATCTGATGAAGATGATGAACACAACATGTCTTTAGATGAGACAGATATGCTAAGCAGTAGTCAAAGTTCCTCGGGTGATGAAGAAAATAGAGTCACGGGTCTAGATTCTCCAACCACCAAAGTATGGGATGGTAGAACTAATAGGAGTTCCGGTGTCTCTCATATTCGCCATCCACTCGAGGGATTAGAGGGAAAGAAGGGAAAGGGGAGAAGGCAGCACCAAAAATTGCATAGACAACAAAGTGGTCGGAAAAGGTCTAGATTAGGCAGTCAAAAGGTGCCATTGTGGCAAGAGGTTGAGAGGTCAAGCTTCTTACCAGGAGATGGACAAGATGTACATCCTTTGAAACCTAACGTGAAAGATGATGACTCTAGTGATGATTATGACATGGAGATTATGGGTAGACTTCAGAGCGGAACTACTGCTTCTTCGTCTGCTTCATTATTACCTGGAAGCTTTACATCATCTGTTAGCTCCCCACAAACTGCATTCTTAGGTGATACATTTTTCAAGCTGAGATGTGAGGTATTTATGGTGATCACCGGCTTGTTTTTAGGGAATTATAAATATTTATGTGTATACTTTTTGATGGCTATGCATTCTTTACAGGTTTTGGGTGCAAATATTGTTACAAGTAGCTCGAAAACCTTTGCTGTATATTCCATATCAGTCATAGATGCTGAAAGAAACAGTTGGTCGATCAAAAGAAGGTACTTAATACTTTGGATTGTGACATTGTCAACTTTACAACTCCTTTCATTAGCTAAAATAGTTTGCCTTTAATAGATATCGACATTTTGAGGAGCTACATCGACGTTTGAAAGAATATCCGGAGTATAATCTTCATTTGCCGCCGAAACATTTTCTGTCAACTGGTCTTGATGTGCTTGTAATTCAAGAACGCTGTAAATTGCTTGATCAGTATCTGAAGGTTTTGTTCTCTTTCCTCCTGTACCTTTTTCCTTTTATTCTTCTGCCAATTCATAAATTTTTCATTTGCTTGGAGTTTATTGCATAGATTGATTATGCGGATTTGTTACATGGTTTGTTGGAGAAGTGTTGCTTACCTAGCTGTTTGCTATGTGTTCCGCCACACTATTTGCGATTATGCCTACATGTTTCGAGCAGTAGTTTACCGAGGACTAGCGTCACACTGTCTCTTTATTTAAGCTCCTCTTGCTAAATCACTTTATTGCTAATCTTTTTCTTCCTTTTCCTCTACTTCATATATAAACGAATGTTTTAGTAACTCTTTCATGTTTTTGCTTGTTCCTCAGAAGCTCATGCAGCTTCCAACTATTTCAGGATCGATTGATGTGTGGGATTTCCTAAGCATTGACTCTCAGGTTTGCTATTTTCTAAAACTTTGTGTTACAACTTGCCTTTGTTCTGTGTATGAGCTCTTAAAAGTTTTGTTGATTGTGCAGACGTACACATTTTCCAGTGCCTTTTCCATCGTTGAGACACTTTCAGGTGAATTATTTCTTTATCAGTAAAGTATATTTGACCTTTTTTCTTCTCTAGAGGTTTAACACAAATGAGAAAAGCTTTTACTGTAATGGATTTTCTATTGCTTTTTTTATTTGGTGGGGGGAGGGGGTGGTTTGAGATTTCTCACCTTCCACATTGCACACTCTCATTTAGTCATATTTTTCAATAAATAATAAAATCATATGTCGCAGTTGTTGACATGGTTTGACTTTTACACTGATTACAAACTCTACTTTGACTTGGTGGTGTGATTTATAGATAAGAAAAAACATGGTTATATTTATGTGGGATCTTGCTAGATTCTAGTGGTGATAAAAATCGGGCCGGTCCTTGGTACAAAATCTCGTGCCTAAACCTGCTAATTAGTGTTGGGCTTATCTGGCTAAAGCGGGCTTTTCAGGTTTTTCGGGCTGGCTCGAATACATTTTTAGGGTTGCCCGAACACATTTTTTTTTGGTCGGGCCATTGTTGATCACCTCTACTAGATTTCTCTCATTGTTTAGTTTCAAATAAATTTTTACTTATCAATTTGTAGAGACTTTATGATTGAATTTATGGAATGGAAAAGAACCTCACTTTGTTTTCGTCTGATGTTCCCACTTTCCATTTTGAGGTGCATTTATTTGATGTATCCATTTCAATTTTTTTCTAATTTTGGCAAACATGCTTTACCGTCCTACCCCACAATATTTACACCTTTTCAGACTCTTTTACTTTATCAAAATTTTCTTATACTCTCCCGCCTTTTCACACACTCTCTCTTACTTTATTCACCATTTTCTTACACCCACTCATCTTTTCACACTCTTTTACTCAATTCACCTTTTTCTTGCACTAATCGACCTTTTGCAACATTCTCTCTTACTTTATAAACCGTTTCCTTATACCCACTCACCACTTTTAGAAACAAGAGTCTAAAGTCAAGGGTTACATCTTCGAAAATAGATGGAGTAGTTAGTTTTCAATCTCTTAAAACAATTTTAAACAAAATTATCTAACCTAATTTTTCATACTTCTCCTGACTACTTTTATTTGGTGTTGCTACTATGGATTATTTCAGTTAAGCCACATGAAAACAGTGCGAGTATGTCCTGTCTTGGTGGCCCAAAAGTGAGTCACTTACAACCTAGGAGTAATCATGCAGAATCTGATAACAAAGATCAATTACCCCGAAAAAAGCCTGTAAAAGAGTTTGGGAAACCTGTGGAGAGTTCAGGTGGAGATTCAGATAACAGAATTCAGAATATTGGAAGAAAGGGGAATGAAGGTGATGAGCGGCAAAATATTGGAAGGGAAGGAGATATGTCTGATGATCCAACGATTCCTATGGAGGTACTAACAATTGAACTTACAGACGTCTTTATTTAATCATCATTAGTTTGTATGGAAAAAACTTGAGTGAAAATCAAGTATGTTGCTGAGGAACACTCGTATCGGTATTTTTAAACTGGCCTAGTTACTATGTTCTGCTATTAAGTCTGTGTGCTTTTTTTTTGGGTTCTTTCAATTCTTGTTTCCTTTTCTCTTCTACTTCATTGGTTCACTGACTGACTTCCTTTGATTTCAGTGGGTGCCACCAAATCTGAGTGTCCCCATATTGGATTTGGTAGATACTGTGTTTCAGCTGCAAGAAGGAGCATGGATCAGGTATCCTAGGAATCTTATAATACTACCTTAATTTTACTTTTGGGCCCAAGATTGTATGTTGCTTCATGTGTAAGCATATCCTCTCCTATTTTTGTGCTATATGATAGGCGGAAGGCTTTTTGGGTGGCCAAACAAGTGTTGCAGCTAGGGATGGGTGATGCACTTGATGATTGGTTGGTTGAGAAGATCCAGCGTTTACGCAGGGGATCTGTAATTGCTTCAGGGATTAGACGAGTTGAGCAGGTAAGAAATTTTCTTCTTTTTTTGGATCATGAACTTACAATTTTTGTCTTTGCTTTTTTGAATGTTGTAATGTCTGTAGAATGATGGAAGAGTATTGATTACAGATGCTTACTAATTCGAGTTCTGATAAGTTTTTTCTTTAATTGTGTTGAATGGAATCTCAATGTCATTGTTCCAGTGTTAATTATGCGTGTGATGTAGGGATTCCTTGCCAATTTTGAAGCCAATGTAGGGCTAAAGTAGTGGAGCAGTCTGCTGTTCTTATTGTTGTGTGCTGTTTAACAAAAAGTTCAACATTTTGTATTTTCTGGGATCACTCACTATAATCTCATCACATTATTTTTTGATCAATTGGTCTCTCTAAATTAATAAAAACTGTAAACCACTCTAATAACCACGATCTCCTCGCCAGCATTGTGTTTTTTGTAAGTAAATAGGGGTGCTGATAGTAATTAGTAAGTTTATAACCTTAATTGCAAATTCATTGATAAAGCCAGAAAATAAGATAGCCTTTTGGGCCAATAGTACTAGTCACCAGAAAGTAGAAGGGTTAGTAATATTAATAATCAGTATTTACCTGCCCTTTCTTTCTGGTTGGCAACTCCATGGCTGGCATGAGGATTGAATTGTTGTTTCTCAGATTTCTTTGGCAACTCCATGGCTGAACTAATTGCTTGCGAACAAAGGGGGAAATATTGGAACTTGTTTATGTGACATCCCAGTATATTAATAAGGAACTTCTTTCTGGATTAATGGCTTCCTTGTTCCTGCCTGTATAATAACAACCCTCATATGATCCTGGGTTCTACGCCTATTACTTTGCAATAATCCATTAGTGCAAGGTTGCAGGCTCTTGCTGCTCTATCTTATGTCACTCAATGGGTCAATCATCCAGTTTTGTGGTGTCTGTTGTATGGATTGTGTTTGATTTTAAAATATAGGGATAGGTTCCACCAGCACCCCAGCTTCTTACTGGGATGTGCTTAACAAGTTCCCTATTAGGTAATTTAATGAGCATGGCTTACTTTGATGCAGTAATTATCTACAGATATATATTAAACCTATTTGAATTGACTAAAGGACTCTTATTTACCTGGACTTCTGAATTTGTAAACATGCTAGTATTCGTATGCTACTGCTTATCCTGGCACTGCATTTTAACAAATTGTGCAAGTCACGCAGAGCAGGTTCATCCTAAGACAAGCTTATTGTATTTACTATATTACATTCTATGCAGCTTTTGTATATTATAATATTGCTGACATTTTGTCAAGCTTCTGTTGTGCGATTTTTGTCTGAAATCGGATAGAGTGACCTTTGCTTGTTCACCTGTCCACTGTATAGGCTTATAGCATGTATGAAAAGCATCTGCAGTTTGAGTTTTCTGTCTGTGAAATCAGTTAGGGTGAGTTCTCACCTGTTTTCTGTTATAAGGAGTAGCATATATGAAATGTGCAGGGAGAATTTTTACTTCTAATTTCCTTGCCATGATTTCTGAATACCTTTCTAAGAAAACAAGGCGGGGCCGTGGGAGAGATAAGAAAACCTTTCTAAGTTAAGCATTGAGTGCTTGAGTTTTCCTTGCCATGATTTCTGCTACATTTTATACATATTTGACAACGAAATTCTGATTTATGCAAATAAATCTTTATGGTGACTTAAGTACTGAATATTTCTGTGAATTGAAATGTTAAACATAGGGAATTATTAAACATCATAGAACACAAATGGAAGATTGGGTGGAACAAGAGAATTGAAATGTTATTACTAGTACCCCTTTGGATACTATGTTTCCTGAGAATTCAATCAATCAATCAAAGCCTTAATCTCATAAGTGGGGTCGGCTACATGAACCAAATGTGATTATTCCGTATAGTCATCCACAAAAATTTCCTTCTCCATCCCTCACGATCAAATACCTCGTTCTCATGCAAATCCATTTGCTTCATATTCTTCCTAACTCCTTCCAACCAAGTCATTTGTAGTCTCCCTCTACCTCGTATAACCTCTCCATGATCCCACTCTTCCACTCTTCGTACCGGTGCATCCTGGGGTCTCCGTCTTACATGCCCGAACCAACGCAAGCGACTTTCCCTTAGTTTCTAGAGAATTCATGGCTAAAAATATTCATTGCTATTTTTCGGGCATTTTTTAAGAAATTGATATTGCATGTGTTTCTTTGAAACTATGTGTTCACGTGTTGTCTTTTGTAGTGTGGGGTTAAGATATTGATTCGAATGGGAGAGGGAAGGATGGAGGAATGGTAGGAAGGAAAGTGGTATCTGCCTAAAATAGGGTACAGTGGTAAGGGTTGTCCCACCTCCCTGCATAGATTTTAGAATATTATTAATGTCATTTCTCCACTTTCTATCTGATTTGTTTGAAGATAGATTGAACATTCAGGAACCAGGTGCTTGTATGCCAGGTCATCAGCTCAGGGGATAAAGAACACCTTTGTTTATTGTGTCATTATGCCTGAGCTATGAGGCAAAACTTTATTTACTTGTTTACGGATGAAGCTATCATCAGTGAATAATAGCAAGCTCTTTCTCGTTCCTCTCCGCTTCATTCTATTAAAAAAGACTTGAGTTTAGCTAGGCTTAGAATGTGTGTACGATAGTTAGGAGAGAGGGTGCCCCAACAAGTGAAATCTAGGTTATAAGCAACCTCTGAAATGTCCATCCAGAATCACGAGTGCAAATATTTCTGAATAAGACTCATAGGAACTGTGTCACCTCTCTGTAAAAACAATGGCCATGAGTTACGAATGATTATGTGTCTTCTGATTTACATAGTCTTTATCAGATTTGCTGAAGTTGTCATTGTCTCTGTCATTAAGTAGATGTTTAACACTTGGAAATGAACTTTAAGACACTTAACACTTGGAAATAACCTTGTATGCAGATACTTTGGCCAGATGGAATATTCATCACAAAGCATCCTAATAGACAAAGACCACCTGCCACTGATAGCCCATCTCAGAATTCTTCTCATGGCCAACTTCCTGATAGGATGTCATCACCAAAGGCAGAGAACTTTGGGAATGCTGAGCTTCAAGAGGAGGAAGCTGATAGGCGTGCCAAATTTGTCTATGAGCTAATGATTGGTAAGTTATATAATAGAAATGTATGAGCACACCTGGGTATCATCATGCATTGTGAGATGATCAAAACCTGAATTTTTGTTGCAGATAATGCTCCTGCTGCTGTTGTAAGCATTGTTGGTCGTAAGGAGTATGAACAGTGTGCTAAGGATCTGTATTACTTTCTCCAGGTAACTTATTGTAGTTGGAGAAAACTATTTCTGCCTTGTTAATATTGTCCGTGCTGTACAGTTAATTTTAATCTCTCTTGCATCTTTTGGCTAAGTAATCCTCCTACCCTGCATCACGAAGTGCTCATTTTGTTCAGTTTGACCTGAAAAGTGAAAATTATGACTAAACTAGCGTAACGGTAATGTGTTCATGGAGGCTTGATAATTTGTATTGCTGTGGACATGGGCATGTATAAAAAATTAAAGAGACGGTAAAACCTTATTCTGTCTTTGAAGCATGAATTCCTCTGAATGCTTCAGGTTTATTTTTATTTTTTTTCAGTTGGCTACTTTGCTATAAAGTCCCGTCGTCTCGACAATGCGGTTCATTCGCACGAAAGTTAAAGTCCACCTTTGAAATGGGGAAGGTGTATATCAAATAAGTAGTTTTAATCACTTTCAGGATAATTCGTCTATGCAAAAAATAAAAATAAAAAAGTAAATGAATAAATAAATATATCAAGGATACTAAATAAAATTTTTTTTAAAAAATAATGGTTGCTGAAGGACACTTCAATTTGACGAGTGGCTATAGATTGCCAGAACTTAGCCTTTCTCCATTCGACTTAGGGAAAGTATGCTCCTTGCTTGTCCTCTGGGAGAGGTGGTTGATTTATGGGTTATCATAGATACTTTGAACCCTTAAATTGGCTTTTTTAAGTAGAGAAAGTTCATTGATTGATTAATTGAATTGTTTTGTGGAGCCAGTGATTCCGTCTTGGTATATGGGGTTACTTCCCAGTTCCTACCGTTTCTCGGCTGTCTTGTTGTGGCATGTTGTTAAGCTTTCAGCTTTCTGATATTGTCAATTTTAGCTTTAAGGTATATAATAGGATATTTGAGGGAAACTAAATTTCACTCTAATAAGATGTGTAATAAAATATCTTTCTGATTGTCATTTGGTATTTTGACTTGCCTGAATTACCTCTCCTGTGTGGTACTGCTTGTCCAGTGGATGTTATTTTTGCTGCTTTTGTGGGGTTTTATTTTGTGAGAAACATCTACTAGTACATATGATGCATTTTATTATGGAATGAAATTTATAAACCATGTGAAATATGTAGCGTCAAGTAGCTGCACAAGTAATTGATTTATTAGAATCTTTTTATCATGTTCCTGTTTCATCGGTATGGCAAGAGGACAACTGCAAATTTTCTGATATTGTTTGTGCTTGGCAGTCATCTGTTTGTCTGAAACAGCTCGTCGTGGATCTCCTTCAACTTGTGCTTTTGTATGCATTTCCAGAGTTGGATCATGTTTTTAAGCCGCTACATGAAGAAAAACACAAGTTTGGAGAATTCAAGGCTGCTTGAAAGTTTTGCAAAAATCTTCCAAAAGCCTTACAAAAACATACCCGTTTGAAATATCTAGAATATCCGTAACATGTGTAAATCTTGACAGCCAAAGTGAGTCCCTTGTTCTTTCATTGATTGGACTGCTGAGTTCTGTAAATTTTGAGGATGTTTCAGATGAACCACAGCAAGTTGACCTTTACCCCCACAATGTAAGTGAAAGCCACTGATTAAGCACTGAATTGTGCTTAAAAAGTGTAATGTAAATTTTGAAAATGATTCAGATACATCGTCGGAAACCTTGTAGATCACTAGATTCAGTTCCTGCTCCTATATGGGATTCATTTCCTCCTTATTGCAGGACAAATTTTTAAATGTGCTGAACCAATTTATTTTTGTTTTTAAGATCCCACAGGTGATAACAATACTCCTACTCGAATACAATTGTTTTCCCGTTAAGACCATTGATGGAGAAGTGAATGACACAATTACATCCCCAGTCTAAATATAAGAATTACAAGTACATAACAGCTCAATATGGTGATAAAAAATTTGTAGTCTGTAAATAATGGCTAGTAGTCCTACAACTTGAAGCTTTTCCTAGGGCAATCCCATTTATGCCAAATTGTTCACTTTATTACGACTATTTATGAGGTGATTTATGCGAATATTATATTGTGACAAATGGTAGCAATATACACTACCTAAAATTAGTATTATTTCTAAGAAAAAAAAATTAAAGTTTCATACATAACATACATAAGAAAGATATGGATGGTGTGTGTACACGGCCTACCACGTAAGAGTCACATGAACCAGCCGTGGTTTGCGGTCAGCTTCTTCATAAATCATTTTCATCTTCCAAAATAAATGATTACAATTTTTATTAATCTTTGTACATTTTATATAGAAACGTCCCCATTTAAGTTGGTCAGGATTTCATTATTGTCTCCTTTGGTAAGTGGAGGAAATGAAAATGAATTTGGTGTCGATTATTAATTCACTTGATTTGCTGTCTTAGTTAGAGATGGAAATGGATCGGGCTGACATGAAAATGACCTAATTAGAAACGAGCCAATCATAAGCCCAACACAGCACAAAAGCAATGTCAGTAGATCATGGCCTAATTTCAACTCACTTAATTTTTTTTTTTTACCAATTTACTTAAAATATAAAAAATTATTAAGTGGTTTGTTGGCGCGGCATTCATGTCGGACATGTTGTGCATGAGCCCAGCAGTAAGAGCGTGATTATTTCATGGCTCATTCTATGCATGATCCACTTATATACGAGACAAGTTGACCCAACACGTGGACCTACATGGCATGGCCCATGCCCATCTTTAATCTTAGTCATAGAGAAACCAATAATGTATAAGAAATCAAAATTATTTTAGCTTACTCTTCTAATGTTCATATTGATTTTCTTTTACTTATTCAATCAACACATTTCATTACCATTGTAATGTTCTTATTTTAAATCCCCCCTGCTTTAGAAAAATTTAGACTTCATTCGGCTCACCTAATTTAAAAAAATTGAATAATTACGAAATATAGGTTTAGAAGGGTAGGGCTGATCAAATTTTATATGAGACTAAAATAAGTTGAAAAAAGTTAAAATAAATTAGACCGAATTGCTTATCTTTAGAAATTAAGGGGCGATATTGAACAACATTCTTGTAGACTAATTTGTGGAAAAATCTTTGAGAAAGCAAAAATTAAAATCCTCTCCATGTGCATGAACCAAAACATGATCGAGACTAGTGTTCCTGACTATTTATAGTCCATCAACATCTACTGACCCAACCATTTCACCCCCACAATTTGGGGCAATTGAATTATATGGCAACGCACGTCTCAACCCCTAAATTTAATAAATATTTATATACTCCACAATATTTATATAATTATTACTTCGTATATTATTAATATAATAAATGTTACAATTATCTACACAACACATTATAGAAACAAGATAAATTTTTTGTGGACCATTTTATAGAAACATTACCACTTAATATGTACATGTATAGTAGAATGAACTTTATCCACATGTAAGTTGGCCAACTTGTGAAATTGAAATAAACTAAACCATGTGTTTATAGTCAACAAGAACATTTAGGAAAAATTTATATTATCCCAAAGTTTAATGTCCATCATCATTCTTAGTCTTGAAATTTAGGACAATACTTATAAATGATGGGAAACTTCTCCATTTATCCTTACTTATCCCTATAACCATTCTCCTTTTCTTTTAATCTTGAATTAATTTTTAATTTTTGTAAATAGAAATAAGAATAGTGATACAAACTAATAAATTTGATATGAAATGCCATCTATTGTGAATTTTATCATTTAAAAGTATGTTATATTCATCGAAAATCCCATTATTCAGGATTTCAAATCTTAGCATATTAGGCTTTTAGTCATAAAATTAACTTATTCAAACTTAGTTCTTTTATCTTAAACTACTTTATTTGAGCTTATTATAATGTGTTATCCTTATTGCCACAAAACACAACTTATTTGAATTTATTAAAATTATTGTTTATAAATTAAACTTAACCTAATTTGTCTGAACTTATTAGCATGGAATCAAATTAAAATAAATAAACCAAAATGAGTAGAATAAATTAAAATTGGCTATCATCCACAATCCTAAGCTAGTTTAACATCTTATTTATGATGCCAATTTCAATGATAATGTAGGTATGTAGTGTGCACCTTTTTTTTTTTTTTTTTTTTTTTTGGAAAATAGGTAAATGATTTTTAACTTTTACTTGTCTTCTACTCATCTCCTTGAATCTGATGTTAAAATCCCACGATTTGTAAGGTTTTGACTAAAAGGCTAGTATCTTGGGTGATTTTGAAAACAACATATAAGTCACCAATGTTTCATCATACACGTCACTGAAAGTCTTTATGCATATGTGATTTTTCTTTGATTTTCGAGTTTTCACGAAAAAACTCTTTGTGTCACTTTATTGTTGTTCCTTATGTATATTTGCCTTTAACGTAATTAGGAATCCACGGTCCCATCATTATTCTTCCAATTTAACTGATTCCAGTCTAATCCAATCCGATTTCAGACTTGTGCAAGTCACATGTATCCTAAAAGAAGAAAGCATAAAAGTATATTAGAACATACATTTGTGGATTCAATATTCAAATAATCAACAAAGCTTGCGTTTTCAAAGCTCCACATATAGTTATCCATGTGTCTTTCTTGTCATGGGACCAAAAACATAGGGGGAGGCAGACTGAATATTTTCGACCCAACTTCAAATACTTGTATGTTTAAGGATGGTCCCAGGTGAAATTGCCCTTCACAAGCCCTTGTTTGTAAGTATGCCCTACACTTTGTTTTAGATGGACCCTAAAAACCAAAAGACAAGCAATTTCATCCTCATGTTTTTGCCCTTAAAACAAAGGGCAAAAACGGTGCAAAGAGGACCCTACTTAAAGGATCCAAGGCTAAGTGAAGGAGCAAAGAAATTTAATGCAAATTCAATTCAATTCAAACCCCCCCATGTGCATTAATTTTGGATTTCTAATGTTTGTTTGTCAGTGTAGATTCAATGGTATATATATTGGTATGGAATATTATGTTTGTTGCATCAAGTGCCTTTCATGTTTTTAACTTACTATGTAGGTTCCTTAAAAAGAGTGAAGTTAAACCGAATTGCAGATTGACTTATTGCTTATTCATGTATCTAGAGGCAGTGAAAATAAGCACAAATATGAATGTCCGAGGTCCTCACTCCTCACTCAATAGTTGATCGAGCATTATTAGAGATAGATGTAGCTATTCCACGTTTTATTTGTCATTATAGGGTAGTTTTAATTCTGTTATAATTCTCTTGCACTTTGTATGTATTAAAAAAAAAATGGACAATTACACACTACTTTTAATTCATAATATAAATTCAGTTTGACTTTTTTCCATTTAAAATTTTAGGGGTAGTTTGTATAAGATCTCAAAAGATAGATTAAGTAAAATTAACCTATAGTAACTAACCCCGATCTTAAGGACATATACACTTGTATGAGAAACCTGTAAGTTAGTTTTACATATATGTACACGGGTGTGTACGTGTGTACCTGCATAGTGAGAATTTGTTTTATTTTCAAGGATATGTTTTAATAAGTATTTTACACTTTCGATACACATATTTAAGAATAATATTTCACCAGTTTCTATAGACAATTTATCGTGACTCCCCAACTCAAACCCGATGATAAGTGACCATTCATCAACATTTGGTCGGATTTTGTATTGGATCCGAAAATTGCTTAATTCCCTTAGCCTACCCCATTTTCCGTTTTACTACCCCTTTACCATTTTTATATATTTAAACTCATTAAAGCCCGTACCCTTTTATAGAGCAAATATGATTTTCGTGCCTCATAACTTTTAAGCAAATATTATATGAGTCAAATACTATCTCCCGTAAAAATAAAAAATAAAAAGTAAAAAATAAAAACCTATAAGCTCGTTCCAAAACCAACAGCCTTGCACCGATTTATTTGCCTACTCAAGTCAAATGATCCCCACACTTAATTCTAGCTTAATACTTCGTATGAATTTTACTAAGTATATAGAAAACTGTAAGAAAATTAAGTGTAATCATTTTAGTGAATCGAAGTTAATACCTAGCTAATGCAAATCTCAATTACACACGACCTAAAATTTGTTGGGCTACGGACCTATTAGCTACATGATATCAGCAAAGCTAATGGGAGTAAATTTTTTATTATCTTTAATAATGGCAATTAACAAGAGGGTGTTAATTAAGTAACGAAGCAACTGTATTAACTACGGCACATCTTTTTGTACATTCTTGAAATTGTTGCTAAGATCTCACCACATGTATTCTCTTAATTGAACGAACATTATTGCAAGTATGACAATTTTTGTTGATCCTTAGCATTAATTTAATTATGAGATTTAATCAACTTTTATTGCAACCATATTTTAATTTCTTTGTTTTTATTGAATTAATCAACTTTTAATTACCGACACTTGATACTCGGAGATTAACCACCGATGGTAGTTGACTATATGTGATTTATGGACTTTATGGTAAATGACAAAAATATGTTGCAAATTGTGTTGCACATTTTGTGCTCTTACGGAACCTTTGATTTTTGTCCTTTCCACTTTTTAAACTTGATTAATTTGAAAAACTAATTGTGTGTACATATAATCCCTGATTTTTAGATCTTAAGTGGTTCATTTATTGGATTTTGAATAACTTGAGTGTCTTACTAGGGGTGCGCTCGATCTTGCTATTTGATTTCCATGTAATTAACTTAGATTAATTTATTGAAATTAGTTGGACATCATTGGTTCTTATAGAACTTATAAGATGTTATTTGTACAGAGTAGATTTCAGAAAAATCGAATCGAATAAAATCAAATCAATTTTTTTTTTTTTTTAAATATACCTTTATCATACGTCCATACTTGTATCTTAAAACATTCATGCAAATTTCATATTGGAAAAGTGATGAGGAAAAAAAAAATTAAAGCGAATTTTGACATATGCTTCAAATTTGATAAGGCCAGGCTATATGTTTCTTTCTCCCCATTTCACGAACTTCTTATTGGAATCATAACAAAATTGAAAATCCAGACCAAACTAGACTAGATGCATGTTCCTTTTCTTGTATGTGTTTGCTTAGCTTACTGTTGCCAAATTATATAAAATTTTGTATTTTAAAAACAAATGTTAGTAAATAAGATGTTTTTAAATTTCTTAATGTATATTTTCAACATATTATTTTTTCATAATTTTTATTGTACTAGCTATTTACTATAGAGAATTAGATATGTTAATGATCAAAATTGTGCATTAACTAGTGTATTGATAAACTATATAATGTATTTACCCTATAACATATTTAAGAGAAGTCAAAAACCACAAAACTTTGAAAAATAAAAGGTAAACTCTTGAATTTGATTAAGACTTTGGATTTTCAAAAAGGTTTATATAAATCTGCTAAAATATAATTGGATAATTATCTCTGTAATTCTTATTGATCAACATCGACCGCATACAATATTTATAATTAGATATACTTGGAGGGCAAGGCCAAATATCCTAAGATAAATCACAATATATTCTAAGATATCTTTTCACAATATTCACAATTATCATATCTCCTAAAATATATCCCAATACCCCTTCCCCCTCAAGTTGGAGCGTACGAATCTCGGACACCCAACTTGTGAATGAGAAACTCGAACTTGACTTTTCCCAAAGCCTTAGTAAAAATGTCGGTCAACTGAACCGTCGTAGAGACATACGAAGGTTTAATCGTTCCATCATTAATTGCATCCCTAACAAAATGACAATCAGCTTCAATGTGTTTCGTTCGTTCATGGGATACCGGATTATGGGAAATATACAAAACCGACTGATTATCACAATAAAGTTGCATCCCATTCTCATGTCGTACACCTAAGTCCCCAAGCAATTGCTTTAACCACTTCAATTCATAGGTGACAGCTGCCATAGATCGATACTCTGCTTCTGTTGATGAACGAGAAACAGTAGGTTGCTTCTTGGTCTTCCACGATACTGGTGATAAGCCAAGAAGCACGAACCAACCAGTCAAAGAACACCTAGATAGAGGACAACTCGCCCAATCTGAGTCACACCAACCTTCTAACTATAATGCACTGTCAGATCTCAATAAAATTCCCTGTCTCGGACTTTTCTTCAAATATCTGACAACTCTCAAAGCTGCTTCCTAATGATCAATCCTGGGATTTTGCATAAACTGTGATAAAATGTGCACAGAGTATGCTAAATTTGGTCTCGTAACAGACAAATATATCAGCCGACCTATGAGACGACGATACTTCTCTACATCATGCAAAAACTCACCGTGCGGCAAAGCTGACCTGCGATTTTGTTCCATAGGGAACTCTGCAGGTCTAGTAGATCGGCCTCAGTAATAATATCCATCGCATATTTCCTCTGACAAACAAAAATTACCTGTGCATTTTGGGCTACCCTAACCCCAAAAATATTTCAACACTCCTAGATCTTTCATCTTAAAGCAATTTCCCAAATATGATTTAAATTTAATCATAGCAGATTTATCGTTTCCTGCAATGATTAAATCATCGACATATACTAATACATTAAGCTGCATTTTTCCCTTTGTCAGAGTAAATAATGAATGATCATAATATGACTGTTTAAAGCCATAAGATTTCAAAACTGTAGCTAGCTTTGCAAACCAACACCTGGGAGCTTGTTTGAGACCGTACAATGATTTTTTCATCCTGCAAACTTTGTCTGAATTATTATTTTCAAAACCAGGAGGAATTTTCATGTATACCTCTTCCTCCAAAACTCCATGAAGAAAAGCGTTATGATCGTCCATTTGATGAACATCCCAATTTTTCACCGCCGCAATTACAAGAAAGGTGTGAACTGTCACCATTTTTGCCACTGGAGAAAATGCCTCATTGTAGTCTAGTCCCTCAACCTGATGATGCCCAAAGATGACTAGCCTTGCCTTTAATCTCTGCAAATTCCCATGCTCATCGTATTTTTCTTTGTACACCCACTTACTCCCAAGTGCCTTTTTACCAGTTGGTAATTTTTCTAGCACCCAAGTGCCTTGTTCTTCTAGAGCATGTATCTCATTCGCCATAGCCTTTCTCCAACCCTCATGTTTCATGGACTTCCTAAAACTTTTTGGTTCATTACCTCCTGTAATAGCAGCAATATATTTTCTATGTTTCGCAGAAAAACAAAGAGAATCAACAAAGTGTGTTATAGGGTAAACAATACTTGAGGAAAGTGATGTCACAGGTGAACTCTGAGTTGGAATTGTAGATGGACTATTATTATTTCGTATAGTGTGGGTCACATAGTCATGGAGTTTGATCGAAGGATGCTTCGTTCTCATGCCTTTACCCAATGGCTCATCACTCGTCGCTTGCTAATTGGTTGTGTCGCTGCTAGCCTCTTGATGCATACCTCGCTGCTCTGCTATGTGCGAGTGTGCGAGGGAGTTGTGCTGCCCAGGCACCTCTTGTGGGCTGCTGTACTAGCCACCCGCACCAGCGCCCCCAGGAGACCCAGCGAGCTGATCAGAAACGCTTGCAGTTTCCTCTGCGGCCTGGCTGCGCGCTGTGATCTCCTGTCGCAGGCTAGCTGCGATACCCCCTGCTGCCTTTCCATCTCCCTCATTACTCTCCTCTTCTCTTGCACAACCCCTTTCATCCTCCAAACACCACTCATCATTACTCATACCTTCTTCTACATTCGGCACATAACATTTCACCTCATCACCATTCCCACTAGGTGTAATAAAAGGAAATTCATTCTCTGCAAAATTCACATCCCACGAAACAAATATTTCTCTCGTCTCCAAATCATACACTCTCCATCCCTTTTTCCTAAAAGGGTATCCTAATCACGCATTTTTGACTTCGACTAGCAAATTTATCACCCTTACTTCTTTGATTGTATGCATAACACAAGCACCCAAACACCCGAATATACTCATATGAAGGTTGTTTGCCAAATAAAAATGTCAAAAGGAGTCTTATAATCAAGTAATCGAGAAGAAGTTCTATTAATTAAATGACAAGCCGCTTGCACACACTCCCCCAGAAATTTGAGAGGCAAATTTGCTTGAAACCGCAAGGCCCCAGCAACGTTCAAGATATGTTGATGCTTTCTCTCAACACGCCCATTTTGTTGAGGCGTGCCCGCACACGAGGTCTCAAAATATATCCCATTTTTTTAAAAAAATAATCTTCCAAGGAATTAAATTCCGTATCATTATCACTACGGACAATTTTAATTTCTTGAGAAAATTGACGTTTAACAATAGCAACAAAATTGTAAAACATAAACTCAACTTCCGTTTTATTTCTCAATAAATAGGTCCACACACCCCTAGAATAATCATCTAAGATAGTTAAAAAATAGTGAGCACCACAAGATGATGAGGTCTTGTAAAGTTGTAAGGCCCCCACAAATCTAAATGGACTAGCTCAAAAATTCGACTAGCTTTATTTTGACTCAAAGGAAAACTACTCCTATGTTGTTTTGCTTGAGGGCATACATCACATGAATTAAATTTACTACTACTACTACTACGATTCACAAACGAAAGTTGTTGTAGAAATTTTCCCAAAGGATGCCCCAATCGTTGATGCCACAACTTTGTCGAATGATCCCCATCTATCTTCAAAGCCTTCACCGTAGGAAAACACCGGAAATAATAAAGTCCATCTACTCGTTCACCCGCTCTAATCACCTTCTTCGTCGTTAGGTCCCGTATATCACAAAGTTTATTAGTAAATTGCATGACATAATTTGATTCATCATATAATTGAGTCGTTGAAAATAAATTGCAATTCAATTGAGGCACATAAAGAACATTATTAATAATTAAGCCTCCTTGCAATGTCACCGATCCAATTTTTGAAGCATTGGCATAATTTTCATCCGGCAATCCCACCGGATAATGGTTCACCTTCGTCACAGTCGTCAAAAGAGAAAGATCACATGTCACATGGTTTGAGGCACCAATGTCAATAATCCAACCCAAATCATGCTTACCATGAAGCTTGGGTTATATAGAATTTAAATGATCAAGGAGTTGCTGAATTTGAGCACTTGTGAGCCCCGTAAGGGCTGCTTCATCAGATGCAGTAGCAACCGTCCTTTGCGATGGCTAAGAACCAGGCTGTCCACCTGTTTTGTTTGCCCGAGCAGGAGGAGCAGCTCCCCCTACCCCTTCCACCTGTGCGGCCTCCACCTTGACCAGCTGACGCACCGCCACAGCCTGGTCCACGCCCCCCTCGAGGAAGATCCCCCCACTACTCAGGGAATCCATGAATTTGAAAGCACCCCGATTCGTTATGGCCTTCCCTGTTGCAGTGATTACAGAACTTATCACTATTGTCAGTGCGAGATTTGCTTCCCTGCAACTTAAAAGCCACGACATTGGTATGGTCTTCATTGGGAGTAGGCACCTCCCCTCCACGTAAACGGATCCATCAATGAAGCCATATTTTCTCTTCGCCTTCAAGGAAGTACGCATTGCTCTCACCCATTCATCATAATTGTCACCACGGAGTTGAATAGGGGTAATTACATTCCCCAAAGCATCACTGGAAACAAGATGAAACGTCAAGTCCACCTTTGGTTTGCCTCCATCACCACCACCAGTCATGATTAATTATTTCACAAAAGAAAAAAAAAATGCAAAGCAGTAAACTCCCACCCTCACACAAATTGTACGTAAATAATGAATATCACGCACAAAAAAAAAAAAAAAAAAAAAAAAAAAAAAAAAAAACCGGATTTCACTCAGGCTCTTGATACCATGCTAAAATATAATTGGATAATTATCTTTGTAATTCTCATTGATCAACATCGGCCGCATACAATATTTAATTAGGTATACTTGGAGGACAAGGCCAAATATCCTAAGATAAATCACAATATCACAATATATTATAAGATATCTTTTCACAATATTCACAATTATCATATCTCCTAAAATATATCCCAATAAAATCCAATTCTACCCTTTTCTTAAAAAAAAAAAAAATCTTTAGTTTGTAGGATATATTGAATTCTTTGTATATCATGTGATTTTATTTGTAAAATGAATTTTAGTATACTCCGTACTTCGTATTAGATTTCCTGTGCATGCATATCTCTGCACTTATAATAAAAGCCTAATGCATGATCAAAGAAAGGTCTTCTTAATTAATTGCCACAATTAGCACATAAAGAGAGAGTAGATGTTGGCCTTTCTTGCATTTTCTTCTACAATTAATCCTTAAGATTAAAATGGCATGCTTCTTTTGTAAGACATGTGCATATAATTTATGAATGCATAAAATTATACTATCGAGAATATTTGAATATGTAATGAATTTCCAACACCAGCATGTACGAAATGTACCTTCATTAACTCAATGTACTACATAGGTCCTTTCCTACTTCTAATTCCAAACACATAATAAATGAAGTATAGAATATTATTATTACATCAATTAACCACGTATTTAATTAATCACTAGCTAGTAGTATGTGCTATAAATAAAGTCGGCTGTCTTTAACATGACACGACATAATATGATACGACACGATAACATATTCGAAACTAACACAATACCACAAAATTATTGTGCAAAAACACAAAGTTAATACGACACAAAACCAACCTGTATGTAACTCGCATTGATCGGTCATCATAGACTCATAATATGTAATTATCCTATATTTTATATAGCTTTGATAAATTTTCTGAGCATAATAAAATGTATACGACTTATACAAGACCAAATAGAACAAAATGCCACATAGCACATTTGCCAATTCTATTTAAAAAAAATCATGCAACATATATACATCAAAACATGCATTGATAGATTTCATATCTTATTTCTTTTGAGTTTTGAACTGTGTTCTATTCATCTGATTTCCACTTATTTGAATTTATCTTATTTTATCTGAATATATCTGAATTTATTAGACCTTATCAGCAAAACTTATTTTAATTGTAATTTGTACCTGGATAACCCTTATTAAAACTTATTTTTCCTGAATTGAACTTATCTGAACTTATTACATCTTAAATAAGTGAAAATAAGGTGAACAGAACAGACCCTTAGTTTTGAAGTACTTCGGCAATCCCTTGGTTTCATATTACATACCCCGTGTTACCTTGTAACATTGTAAGTGAACTATACTTGTTATGCACATAGATTGTTACGCAATAAGACTCCGAAGAATAACGTTATGAGTAATTTTAAGTCATACTCTACTTCTTAAGTTCAAAACCCGACATCTCTACACGTAACCAACTAAATTAGTTGATATTTACTTGTAGCAATTGAGAATGTGAAACTCCATACACCATATGTGAACACAATAAAAGTTAAAGAAGAGGCAATTTACGGCATGGGAGCAATGCAAGGCGCTAATTGAGCACATAATTACATGGCTTACGAGACTAGAATTCGACATTTGACTGTTTATAAGCCAGACAAGTGGACACATGCATTTTTCTTTTATTATATTTATTTGATTTATATTAATATTTTAAATTTGTATGCTGAAAAAAGGTAGTTCACGGATTAGTCGGTCCAAGAAATATTTTACAAGATGCTCTCCTTTTGACTCTGGGTCGGACACACCTTTTTAACGTAGACCTATTCCTTTTTATTTGTTATTTATTTTTATTTTACCTCTCTTTTCTCTTCATTTAACTACCACTAACTACTTTTTATGAAATAAATTAAATTTCAACTAACTACTTTATTTATTTTTATAACAAAATCTACTAGGCTACCACTAACTATTGCACTACACTACTACTCTACGTATCAGTTTGAATTTTGGTTTTATTATCTACATATATAGACTTACCATATGAATATAGTTGGGGATAAATCAAAGTCATGCGGCTCAATGCCATAATTATATATGAATATGTGTATGCAAAGTTTTGAGTCATAATGTTGTCTAATTTAGTCTAAAAGAAACGATGATATGAACTAAAGACTCGGATTCGAGTCACATATGTTGGCTATAATATTTTCTTGCTCATTACGTGCTATCCATTAGTTAAATCTTTTATTGGATTTAAAATTTTTAACAATAATGTGTATTTGTGTATATATAGTGTAGTAAAGCTTGAATTTGTAACCTTTGTGACTAAAGATCAGAAAAGAAAGTTTAAAATTTATTTCATTACATGGTGCCATTCTTTCACAAATTAAAAACACAGTAAATATATATATTTATACGTCTTAAAAAAGAAGTATACGTAATAGGAAAACAAACCTATTACGACTCAATACACCGAGATATTATCGTCTAATTCAATACTTTGCCTAGACGTTTGTGTACATGCGTGGAGTTCTTAACAAAATCTCGAATTACTGTTTGAGCTACGGATGACATGCTTAATGTTTTGCGATTTGAATTATTAATTTATACATAAAAGTCAAAAAAAAAAAAAAATGAAAAACTACTATTTTGCTAGGCAAATTAGCGTAGCATTGAATTTGACCCATATTATATGGTAACTCCAAAAACCTAATCTAGAGTGACATATTTAAAGATGTCACAGAGTTTGAGCACCGATAGATGATGGATGAGGTTTAATGGTTATCAGCTTATCGTCGTTGCACAACTTGAATACTTTAGTATATGGACTGCGCGCCTCACCGTCAATTTATTAATCTCAAATTTTTCGCCTGCAATTTTTTGCGCAAACTTAGGAATAAGGTGACGATTTTGAAATATATACGGCCATATAGTCATATACCATCCCATTTTGCTGCACGAATTGGTACCAAAACTATATGCTAACAATTAACAATTTCATTTGTCCAATTGCATTGGTTAGTGCTTCCGTCGCTCTCTTAGCTTCCTCAGGTGTAGGGGTTCGATTATCATAGGTGAATTATGAAGGAAAACCGCAATGGATAAGGGATACTGAGCACGTTGTAGAAATATGTTGCTTAATGCCCCGTTTGGTGGATGTAAAATGTTTTCATGGAAAATGATTTTCCCATCATTTTCCATTTATATTTTTATATTATTGGTTGTGCTTCCGTCGATCTCTTAGCTTCCCCAGGTGTAGGGGTTCGATTTTCATAGGTGAATTCTGAAGGGAAATCATAATGGATAAGTGATATTGAGCACGATGTAAAAATATGTTATTTTAGTTTTACGTACTTTCTCAGGATTTTTGGCAATTAATATTGCAATAAGTACTTTTTATTTATCACGCAAACTCATTACTTCAAGTATAAATTAGGGGGAAAAAAGTTCAAACCGAAATCAAAACATATCATGAGATTCATGTTAGATCACTTTTTTTATTTTTTTTTTTGATTTTTTTTATTATATAGCTTTTACTTTTTTGATCTTCTTGTTGTTGCTTTTAACATCATATCTTAGAACTTTATTAATATGGGACTCAATCTTAAGCAATCCTTGTCCCTTGAGCATTAATTAGTGTCACATCATTAGGTCATTGTACTTTCAGTTGAGATAATAATAATAATAATAATAATAATAATAATAATAATAATAATAATAATAATAATAATAATAATAATAATAATAATAATAAAATAATAATAAAAAAAAAATAATAATAATAATAATAATAATAATAATAATAATAATAATAATAATAATCATCATCATCATCATCATCAAATTACAAATTGAACAATCAAATTTCAAATTGAACCTTTATCTATAGATTAATTCTTTTGAAATTTTTGATTCTTTAACAAATAACACAAAAAAGAAAATTAAAAAGAGAGGAAAAAAACAATAGAGACAGTTTACAAATTACAAAGTGCATGTGCAAGTAGGACCCTGGACCAGAAATCTGACGTTAAGCAGTTTGGCCTGGTAAGTCTACTTGGGACAACTTCCATGTGCAAGATTCAACCTTGCTAAAACAAATCCCTTTTCTTAACTAAACTAAATCATAAACTAATCAAGATTACTATACTACTATATCACATGAAATTTTTTATATTTTATGGGTTGGCTTACTCTTCAATTTAGGTATTTAATTTACCCCTTTACTATTTTTCCTCAATTTAAGTTGGTGCTATTTTTTAATCAATTAATTCATTAATTAATGGTGATTTTGTCATTTTGTAATAGGTTAGTTAATCACTACCCCACATAACCTATAGCCTTGAGGATTCTATATAAGTAAAACCTTTTACCATTCCCTTACCACAAAGCAAATAGCTTTCTAGTCATTTTTCTTTCAAACTCTCCCTTCTCTTTTTCCCTCTCCCTCCCAAAATTAAAACTCTTGTTCTCTAAGAATATATGGCTTCTCCTACCATGTTGGCCTCAACCCTTTTCGTCTTTGTCATTAATCTATGCCTTTGCGGTGTCTACGGTGATGGCGGTTGGACAAATGCCCATGCTACATTTTACGGTGGAGGTGACGCCTCTGGTACAATGGGTAGGTTCACATATATACTGTCTAAACATTATACCTTTAGCATTTTGTTACATAGTCATGTACACAAATTCCTTACCAACACTCATAACCAATGTTGTTGTTCAGAATTAATTGTCACATTGTCGCAAATTGACTTTTATGGTTATGTACACATATTAAGAAGTTATTAGTCACTCCACTAGTCCACTGGTTACCAAAACTGACAAATAAATTAGTGTTACTATAAAAACAAGTAATATTGTAAAACCAGTACAATATGACATGCGATAGTTAAGTACTCCGTAACTAAGTAGTGAAATAATAAATAAATGTAGACTGTACTCACTATATATAGTTTTACTACAACAATAATTAATTTGGGACAGAAGGAGTACGTAGTTTATGTTTATAATTATCTAATTAGTTAGCGTAACGAAAATGCAGGGGGAGCATGTGGGTATGGAAACTTGTACAGCCAAGGGTACGGGACCAGCACGGCGGCACTAAGTACCGCGTTGTTTAACAGTGGAATGAGTTGTGGAGCTTGCTACGAACTAAAATGCAATGACGACCCAAAATGGTGCATAGCAGGAAGCATTATAGTGACTGCTACCAATTTTTGCCCACCAAACTATGCATTGTCTAATGATAATGGTGGATGGTGCAACCCTCCTCTACAACATTTTGATTTGGCTGAGCCTTCTTACTTGAAAATTGCTCAATATCGTGCAGGAATTGTCCCCGTTTCATTTAGAAGGTACAATTTTTTTTTTCCCCTTATGTACTCGCTATTCTCTCTAATGTTATTGTTCGTCTTAATTAGAATCTTTTCGTGAGATAAATTAAATCTAAGTGGGTAAAACAAAAAGAATTAGAGAAAATGTTAATAATGCGAAAGTATTTTTCTTTAATATTTTCAATTGATAGGTGTTAAATTGTTAAATGTTTTTTGAAAAGGAAGCTACAGTCATATGGTTAAGTTGAATTTTGGATGCAAGTAGGGACTAGGGACATTCTTGTAAAAAGAAAACAAAAAATTGGAAAAGAAAAGTCATGACACTTAGGCCCTTTTTTCTTCATTAGATTTTAAATGAACTTTTATATATATTAATCGGTCGTTGTTATCAAATGACTTAAAACAAATTCATTAATTACTTGTAAATATTTTTTACGGGCAAAATAATTTTTTACTGATTAAAACTAATTTTTATTGTTGTTTTTTTTAAATGACAAGTCTCTTAGATAGGGTCATATTTGGTATTTAAATAATTTCATAAAGGGTTATTTAAGCCAATTGTTTCTTGGGGTATATAATTCTAGTAGTCTAATATGGTATGCTATGAATTTTCAGGGTACCCTGTGTAAGAAAGGGAGGAATAAGGTTCACAATCAATGGACACTCCTACTTCAACTTGGTCCTAATCACTAATGTTGCCGGTGCCGGTGACGTCCACTCGGTGTCGATCAAGGGTTCGAAAACCGGGTGGCAAGCAATGTCAAGGAACTGGGGACAAAATTGGCAAAGCAATGCTAACCTCAATGGGCAAAGCCTCTCATTCCAAGTTACTTCTAGTGATGGAAGGACTATTACTAGTAACAACATTGTTCCTGGCAATTGGCAATTTGGTCAAACTTTTGAAGGAGGACAATTCTAATTACAAAAAAGAAAAAACCAACAAAAATTTTAAGGAAATGAAATTATTTCCTAAGAAAATTTTCTTCAAGAAATTAGGAAGAGAATTTTAGAATTAAGAGGAGTTTTTTTCCCCTTAAATAGATTATGGTCAATATTTTTGCTGTGGTGCCTATATTAGCACCCGCTAAAGGCCATTTTATTTATAAATAGATACATAGGCTCTTGTGTTTTTTTTTTTTAATTTTGGGAGTCTTTATAAGGAATGATGTTTTTGTTGCCTGATTTTAATGGGCAAAAACATCGGTTCTTTTTTACTCGCAACATCTTGATTTTAGCAAGCGTTGTAACTCTGTTTTACATCCTGTAGTATGAATTTTTTATCAAGGTAATACGAAAATCTTTCAGTTCAGCTGACTTCTTCTTATCTCTTTATTTTTGTGTGTTTTTGTGTTGAACGCTAATAGAATGACTCATTAAAAAAACACACATGAAAACTATCATAAGAATCTGCTTAGGATGCCATATAAAAACCATTCCAAACCGTAATTGAAAGAGAAAATCAAGTAAAGAATACTATTAGTCGGCAGCGGCAACACACACGAATCCTCTTCTAGTATCTTGAAAATGTGAAATAAACTAATTTAAACATGTCTGATTGAAAGACCTGCAAAAGATCAAAACATCTTGCAACAATAATACGATAGTCATGTTATTGTAAAAGCATAACTAAAAATATTATAAATGCTTAATTATAGCCCGTCAAAAAAATTTAGAAGTTCAAGTTGCACCCTTATGTTCAAAGTCCGCCCAAAATTAGGCAGGATTGGACCATCTTGATCACCTCTAGGATGAAATATAGAGGTCATCAACTCAATGAACTTTCAACTTCATGTAAAGTAGAGTATGTTATTTTCCAATTCCTTCAACCTTTTAAGTAAGTTTCTAGTTAATCTTTATTTAAAGGGATATTTTTTGTGTTAGGTGTACAACTCACTGAAGGGTTTTTAATACTTTTTACCTATCATTGTAATAAATAAAAATAAACACATTTTGATAGTTCGTATCTTTAACAGAGATTCACCATAGAAATATCCCAATAAGAAAATCATCCACAAAATGAATCATATGGAAGGTATGTTAGACTATGAAATTCACCTCATTAAGGGTTTTTTTTTTTTTTTGGTTTGATCTTCTCTAAATTGTTAAGTTTATAATTTTTCCGAGAGTTTGGTTTACTATGATCTGAATAATATTTTGGATTTGGTTAGATTTAAATTTATATTGTTCTCAATCGTTTTCGGTATAATTTTGTCTGAATTAATTTTCTAGATTTGTATACTGGCCTAATTAAATTATTCTACTCTAATATGATATGGCTTGATTAAGTAATAATACTATAAAGTGGAGAAAACAAAGCCTAATTGAATTTGATCTTCAAAAATCTTTGTATAATTGTATAAAACCAATTGGTAATAACATGTGGGGTAATCCATGTTATTTATTTTTTTCATCAGTTGTTCATTTTCCCTATTCTTCTATATTAATTGAAAATTCTCCAGTTACATACTCCCTTCGTCCTTTTTTGTTCTACATACTCACTTACATTTTATGAGGTCTTCAACATGTATGTTTGATCAACTATATCTTTAATTACGTACTAAGGTAACTTATAAAAACTTGATATTTGGATACACATTGAAACAATCCTAATAAGGTCACAAATGATAGTTTTAGATTTGCACTTAAGTAGCAATTTACCGCCTATTCAAAGTGTTTTTTTTTTTTTTTTTTTTTTGACCCAATGAATAGTAGGTGAGTAGGGAAAAAAAAAAGTAGTATAAAATTCTTAACAGTCCTCTATTAGACCTTAGTTTAATCCTAATTGAAAAAAGAAAATATTTTTATTGAAACAAATAGATAATCTATGACACCAATAATAATAATAATAATAATAATAATAATAATTATTATTATTATTATTATTATTGTAAAATTGTAAGGATAATAAAATAACCAATTAAACACAAAACATAATACCTTGATCATCAACCATGATTTAGAAGTGCATGTGGAGATGGGACCAATTTACTTAAGCAATTGAGAAGTCCTACCATGTGCATTCATTAAGTACTCAAATACGTGATATTGGCCTACCTAAATCAAATATTATGTCATTGAATTTAATTTAATTAGTCATATTGAGGCATTGCAAGCTAAGATAGTCATTATCATTTATAGACAACTTTAATTTGCTCATACTATACATAACCCTACCTAATGCCTATATAAATCATACCTTACTCGATAATGTACTACCAATCATCACTTAATTCATCCCCTACTTTGTTTCTAATCCCTAGCTAGTCTACCATTAAAGCTAATTTTGTCATTAACAACGACATAATGACAATCCCGTCAACATTATCTGCTACTTTACTTTCCTTCATTTTGATTAATCTATTATCGCTTTATGGCGTTTTCGCAGACTTAGGTCATGCTACTTTTTATGGCGGAGAGGACGCATCCGGCACAATGGGTAAGCCTAATATTATCTAATTAGAATGCTACATTTTACCTAATTAATACTTAGTACATACTGGTGGTTTAATTTTCAGTCAATTAGTCCATTATCCATCGTTAGTTTTATTGGTCATTACTCTACATCCACTACAATACCAAAAAAAGGTTATATATATAGAAAGTGAAACAAAAAACTTAAAGAAAGAAATATAATTAGGGCTCTTTACGAACAAATTGATTCCATCGCCATTTATCATGAGTTAAGTTAGTTGAAAGTTAACTTATTGGTTGTTGTCTTCAATTTTTAGATTTTAATAGTTTTCGAATTTCTATTAACTCAAAACTGCCTAAGAAACACGCCGTATGTTTTGTATAAAATTGCAAAATAGGAACAGTACACACCATATGTTTTGAAGACTAACGTGTCATTTTTTTACTAGTTCATTATTTTATTCATTATATTGGAATATGTAGGGGGAGCTTGTGGATATGGAAACTTGTACAGCCAAGGGTACGGGACTAGCACGGCTGCCCTAAGTACCGCGCTATTCAACAGTGGATTGAGTTGTGGCTCGTGCTACGAACTTACATGTAACGGAGACCCGAAATGGTGTCTTCCAGGGAGCATTATTGTGACAGCTACCAATTTTTGCCCCCCAAATTATGCCTTATCTAATGATAATGGTGGATGGTGCAATCCCCCTCTTCAACACTTTGATTTGGCTGAACCATCTTTCTTGAAAATTGCCCAATATCGCGCTGGAATTGTTCCCGTTTCTTTCCGAAGGTAATTTTATGACCAACTATTACACAAGTAATTTATTATACAAAGTAACTAAATACTTCGTATATATCATATTTAACTAACGTTTTCATAGGAATTTCCTCGTATTATATATAGAGGTTTTTATACATAGACCATTAGTGCATGATTACAAATTATAGTTTCCTGTACTACATGTTGGCTAATTTTTGATAATTTTGCTAATTATTGTAATTCTTTGTTAAAATGTCTTGTTAAGAATACGTTCATGTGAAATTGTCTTATTTCATTTGACAAAGAAAATCTGAGAAATACGAAGTAATGAAATAATTGAAGTGAAAAAGACAACAAGATAATACAAGAGTACGTTTTTGAAAAGTCGCACGTGAACACTTCATTTCCGGCCCTACGCTCTTAATCAAAGTTGGTTGTAATTACAACAATTGTTCGGTAAGACGGTTATTAGCTTAATTATTAGAAGATGCTTGTACGAAATCTTTTGTGATTTTCGGGTGTACACTAATTTTATTGTGATATCACGTATTATGTTAAGGTTTAAGTATCAGTTTAATTGTTAACGTGTTTTGACTAATCTTTGTAAATTTAACATTTTTACCGTAATTTTACAAATTACACTCATCTTATATTAATTACTGTACAACTGCCTTAATTAAGAGTTTGTGATGCTTTTAAAAGTATAAGATAACCAATTTAGTAAATTAGTTTAATTATAACATTAAATAAAAATAAATAAATAAATAAGGGTAAGAACTTATGGCCTACCTTTGAATTTGTGTTGCTTACCCTCTAACTAAACACTTTGACAGGGTACCTTGCGTGAGAACAGGAGGAATAAGATTCACAATCAATGGACATTCCTACTTCAACTTGGTCCTAATCACCAATGTAGCCGGAGCCGGTGACGTGCATGCGGTTTCAATCAAGGGTTCAAAGACCGGGTGGCAACCCATGTCTAGGAATTGGGGTCAAAATTGGCAAAGCAATGGTTATCTCGACGGCCAAAGCCTCTCTTTCCAAGTTACGGCTAGTGACGGGAGAACAATCACTAGCTACGATGTTGCTCCTGCTAATTGGCAATTTGGCACGTCTTATGAGGGTGGTCAATTCTAAAAAAATAAAATCAATTTAATTAACAATTGATAACAAGGAATCGATAATATTTAAAAGGAGAACTCGAGTTGATTTTATCTACGTCCAAATTAAGTTGCCAGACTTGCCTCATAAGTATTTCATGCTAAATTACGAATGTCACAATTAAACACGGACGGATACAATAGCTTATAATTGCCGTGGTGTATATTGCCTCCCGCAAAAATTCTTGTCAACTTACTCCTTGAACATTAGATAGATGCTTAGGCAAGCTAAGGTGTTCTTTTTCTTGTTTTATTTTCAAAAAGCTTATTTTGCCTGATAGAAACTGAATTAATTGGCATTAACAGCCAAGATTTTCAATCAGTTTCAATATATATACACGATTAAAGCCTTGTAACTATGATTATCATGAATGAATTTGATTGAGCTTGATATTTTTGGAGTTCAAATTAAAGAACAATATCTTTAATTTTTATTTTCTTTTGTTGGATTTTTAAGGAGCCACTTGGTACAATATGGTCATGGAATTTGGTTACTTATTTTGTATGGTCTATTTAAAGTTTTCCAAAAGTTATAACAATTAATTGACATTTTGGATTGTTTTACTGGTCTAAGCCACAGGGGAAATAAATCAATAATGCAAATGACGGGATTTGAATCTATTTTTCTATTTTACACACGCACGTTCTCAGTGTTAAGCACTAGGTCAAAATTTCATTGATAAAATTTATGCGGAGTATTATTGCTGTAACTTTGTCATGCGACATTGTTAATCCATCTTACCCTTAGCATAGAAAATAATTTTAAAAAATAAATATAAAGTACGCGATAAAATGAATAAAACTTTATAGCATTTGTTTGTTTGAAAAAATTGTGAACTCTAAAAGTTACATCATTTTCCTAATGTTAGTAAAATATGAGTTATAAAAATATAGGGAAGGTATGTTTAACATACTTATGTTTGGCGTTTAGAAACATAATGATGGTATGATTAGCGTTTGGTATAAGGGAATCAAGATTAGCTGATTAAAGACTAGGATAGGGATTGAGAATTAGTTGTTGGATATTCATAAAAATATATCACTGACTTGCAATTGTTTGGCAGTAAATGGGAATGTATAGGGAATTTGTAGAAATACTATTACTAACATTTTTTCTTATTTATTTTCATAATGGCAATACTGTCATTTTAATTTCCAATTCCTATCCCACCCCTAAATACTACCCACCATGGATTATTTTCATCGAGATATAAACATTTTATTCCCATTTCATTCCCCTTAACTTTTAATCTCATTTTTAGCTAACAAACATAGGATTATGTTAAAAATAGAATTAAAACCCCCATTCAATCTCATTTCATATTCCCGCTCAGTCGCTTACCAAACCAAACACCCCGACCCCTTAGTATAATTTAAGTTTAAATAATCTCATAACTTATTGCATTTATGATAAAGGAATAAATTACTTAATTTTTTTTTACATCGAAGTAAAACTTTTCCGTCAAATTAAAATTCTTTTAAATAAGTTCAAAGTTTTATTTTCATGACAAATGATATTTTAATAATAAAATTAGTTTGAAATTTGAAAACATACGATTAATTATTATTTATGATTACTTTCCGTGTTCATGTTTGACAAGAGGAACCTCTGGTTTTTTAAAAAAAATAATGAAATAACAAATCTAACCTTCATTTATTAAGTGAAATGATAAAATTATCCCTCATTTATTAGCTTAAATGACCGTATTATCCCGATTTTGTAATTTATTACATCAGACTTATAAATTTTATTTTTCTGATTTGATAGGTGGGAGTGATGGGGTGGCATGGGCAAAGGGGAATGAGAATAGGAGCCCTTTATTTCACGAAAATAATACCTAGGGGCAAGTATTATAAGGGAATAGAAAAAATTAGTAAATGACCAAATTGTCATTAATGAAGAAAATAATTATGTTTGTAAGGGTATATTTGTAAATTATTGTTTATTCCTTATCTACTTCATCCCATCCAAACGTAGTACTCCCTTCGTTTTTTTTTATTTGTATCACTTTTTTTTTATGGGTATTTTTTCTTTAAATGCATCGCTTCTATATTTGGTAATTTTATATTATCATTTCTCTCTCTTCCATAGTCGCCACTTAAATAATAAAAATATCTATCCTCTTTCACATACTTTCTCTTTCATGGTCCCATCTTACTTTTACTATAATAATTTATTCACTCATTCAAAATAATATATTACTCTCCTAAAACTCCGTGCAATCCCAAGTGATGCAAATAAAAAAAAAATGGAGGGAGTTCTATTCTCAAATCTCAGTTTCACCCTCTAATCCACTAATCCCCCAATTTCACGTGCCAAACACCCTGTATATAGTTATTATGTTTTGAACATCAGAAGTTTTTCAAAACCCATTATGTAATTAAACGTTTTAATATGTATGGTATAGATATTATATTTATGATAATATTTGTCGTAAATTAGGATAATATTTGTATATTTTTTGTATCCTTATCGTACTAAGTTTCCTAACAGGATTAGGACTAGTCTTGTAAAACTCTATATATATTGATTAATGGTACACACTCCAATTTGAAGAGTTTTCTCGAAATCTAACATGGTATTACAGCTTAGGTTTTAGATCTCAATTTTTTTTTTTACTTTTTTCTAAGAGTTTTTGTTTTTATTTGGGATCTTCTTTACGCCTACTTCAAGCTTCTGCTCTTTTTTCACTTCATTGATTTCGGTTTCACCCCAAGGGTAAGGACTCTGAAACACCACCGCCTCCACCTCCTCCACCTACAACGGAATACCACCCAGCTCTTTTCTTTAATAATATAAAAAAAAATGAAATCAGTTTGCAAAAACTAACGATACTCCCTAATGTATAAGACTGAGTGAATTTGTATGGGTTATTTCCCCCAAAATTTTCAGACTTTGGCGGACCTTAATTTAGTTTAATAAAGTGTCTTTCCGTCTTTCTAAAAAAATAATAATTAAAAAAAATAACTACTACGTATTTCCAATGTTGAAAAAAAATAATAAAAAAAAAATAATAATAAAGTCTAAAATAAATAGAAAAGAGTCTTGCTTACGACTTTGTTATGTAATACGCTCACTGTCCTTCGAAAAAAAAAAAAGTAATAAGCTCACTTAGCACAATAACTTGGATAAGTAGTAACCAACTAACCACTAACCACTCTTTCAATCCTTACACCTTTCAAGTATTTCTTTGCTTGGGTCATTTTCTTTATGTTTGCTCTTTTGTTTTCTTTAAGTTCTTAGGCACATCCGCACATGGATGATGCTTTCTAATACCCTTCACATTTTCAAACAGTTAACAAAGTGAAAAATAAAAATAAAATGAAATAAAAAGTGTTAAGTGCCCTTTTTGAAAGCTTATCTTAAGATTCTTAACTAAGATTTCCAACTTTTTTTTTTTAGGCAGATTTACATACAAGCACCATGCCTTCCTTTATATCACTACTCGTATATATAAGGGCAAAGGTCCGAGGTATTAAATTTTGACTTGATTGGCTTGATTCGAATAACAACCGATTCAGACTTTAAATCATATAGAGACAATAATTTAACATGACTTTGAAATAAAATCAATTCAATCCAAATCTCATCAACCCTGACTCGAATACTCGAATTAACACCTCTTCAAAGGTTAGGACATACCATAGAGAGAAGCATGTTGCTTCCTTCTATCCATTACACCGTTACACTGTTATAGTGTACATGTACGTAGTATATAAAAGGTCGAGCTTGAGTTATAAACGGTGATTAACTAATTTTGATGGTGTAGCACTGTCATGGTAAAATTCTTCCTAAGACCATAAGTTACTAAATAATTACTCTGCACTGTATATGAAATAAAGTAAAAAAAAAAAGTCAAAATTGCAACAAATTACTCAGTACTACATAATTGCAAAATCTGAAATCATCATTCTCATAATAATTGATTGACTAAATCAGATTACTACAGAGTACAAAACACTCGAGCAATCACTCTAGTCTTTACATACAGAAGAATATGATATAATCCAAAAGCTTTATAATATAGCTATTTGGAAAATTCATATTTTCATAAAAATATCTAATTAACTAATTACTCACTTAAAAATAAAAATTACCAAAAACAAAATAAAGGGCTTTAGCGGGTGCCAAACATTAGGCACCACAGCAACTCCAAGCCACAAATATGGCCAACCACCTTTCCCTATCAATTTCTCTCTCCTCTTTCCAAATATAATTACAAATTTTAATTTTTTTTAATTTTACACTCTTCAAAATATTTAATATTTTATAGGAAAAATAGGCAATATGTTTTAATTAACTTAACTAATTTAATTAAAACTGACCACCCTCAAAAGTTTGTCCAAATTGCCAATTAGCAGGAACAACATTGTTACTTGTAACAGTCCTTCCATCACTAGCTGTAACTTGGAATGAGAGGCTTTGCCCATTCAGTAAAGAATTGCTTTGCCAATTTTGGCCCCAATTCCTTGACATAGGTTGCCACCCGGTCCTCGAACCCTTAATCGACACGGAGTGAACGTCGCCCGCACCACCAACGTTTGTGATTAGGACTAAGTTGAAGTAAGAGTGTCCGTTGATTGTGAACCTTATCCCTCCTTTTCTAACACAGGGTACCCTGCCAATTTTTCAACCATGTAACGTATTAGTGTACTACTCGACTACTCGTATAATTGTAAGTACCAAAAAAAAAAAACGTTACAACATAAAAAGTCTATTTACCTAATTAGTTAAGCACTTCGGCAATTTAAAAACGTCTAAAACAACATTTTTTTTTTTTTTAACATCCACTTTACAAGTTAACAGTACTCCATGTTACTTTTATACGAGTAGTTACTGTTAACTTTTTACTCGATTTGAAACCGAGCAAAAAGTGATGAAAAATCAAGTACGTGTCAATTTTTGACGATGTAAAAAGTATCTCGTTTGATAGGTGGAAATAAATGAACACGACATTAAAGTAATATACCTTCGGAAGGAAACAGGGACAATTCCAGCACGGTATTGGGCAATCCTCAAGAAAGAAGGCTCGGCCAAATCAAAGTGTTGAAGAGGAGGGTTACACCATCCACCATTGTTATTAGGCAAAGAAGGGTTCGGAGGGCAGAAATTGGTGGCAGTCACAATTATGCTACCAGGGCGACACCATCTCGGGTCGTCATTGCATCGGAGTTCATAGCATGAACCACAGCTCAATCCATTGTTAAACAACGCGGTACTTAGTGCCGCGGTGCTAGTCCCGTACCCTTGGCTGTACAAGTTTCCATACCCACACGCTCCCCCTGCATTTTCATCATAATACAATTAGACATGTATCACCACGGGACATAATTATGTGTCGAAAACTACTCCCTCTATTCTAAAATAATTGTTATTACCATTAAAAATATAATGTGTGACAATGTAACAACTAATTATGATTAATTGGTTAACAAATTAGCAAAATGCTAAATGTATAACGTTTAAAACACGTAAGTGTACGTGTCTAATGTTATACTCTGCAGTTGTGAACTTACCCATAGTGCCAGAGGCGTCACCTCCACCGTAAAATGTGGCATGAGCATCCGTCCAACCACCGTAACCGGCATAAGCGCCTAGTACGCAAACATTGATCAAAATGAGAACCAAAGAAACTGAGAATGTAGGATTAATTGCCATTTTTTTCTTGTAGGAAAAAATGAGAAATAAAGAAAGGCGGAGGAAAGTAAAAAGAGTGGAGTATTAGGCTAAGTGTTGCAAATGAATTTTGATGTTTTGAGTTGGGAGAAGTGTTACTTTATATAGGGCAAGCAAAGGAAGCAATTGCAAATGTGGTAACGACTAAAGAGAGTTGTAAAGGAATTGACCACTCAGAAAATGACAAAGGTTTTTAGCCTGCAACTGTTTCAACTTGAACAACTGCCGAGAAATTAATATTATTCAAAAAAAAAAAAAAGACATTAAATTTACGGAGTATATCAATACTATATTTGATGTATGCTCTTTCCTTATTATTGAAGGGTCTAGTATGTTTTAGAATGTATTGGGCTTAGAAGAGCTTAGGTTCGGGCTTTTTAACGAGTGTTCATATTTTTTTTTTTTTTTTTTTTTTTTGACATCTTACATTTAGAGAGTTAATGTACTCCGTAATAAATAAAGAACATTTTCATAGTTAAACATTTTCAATGTTAAGAAATTAAATAAACTTCCCTTTTGGCTTCACTATGTTAGTTTTACTTGTAGGCCATTTATTTAATTCTTTGCCATTGAAAATAAGTACATTTTTATTCAAACAAGTGATGTCTTGCAATCGTTAGAAAGACTTACTAGTAATTTGAATCAAATTTTCTATTGTAGATTCTCCAATTTTAATCTAAGTATAATTCACATTAAACTTGATATAAACGACCCGATTGTTACCTCTTCTTTGATGTCCTTATTAGATGCCTATGAATGTGACTATAGAATCAGCTAATGTAGCTTGCATATGATATGAGTAATAGAGAAATGGAACTACCAACTGTTTAAGCCATGGACCCCCATCGGCACATGGCAATTCCCAACCGTCTTGATTTTATTTTTCAATATCATCAATTTATCAATTATATATATAAATTTCCATTTATTTATTACGTGGCTCTTTTATCTTCTTTTAATTTTAATTTTAATTTTAACTTTAATTTCTTTTTCATAATAATAAATATTGATAATTTACTACGAGGACTACGTATTCATTGTACCTAATACTACTAGAGTCTGTTAGATATAAGATATATCACACTTCACACCTACCAAATTTTGCAATTGAATATTTGAGAAGTATATTCATTTTTAACAAGCAACAATTTGTGCCTGAATTAGTGTTTCCAATTTCCCTATCAACAATTACTTCTTTATTTTATGGTAGGTAGCAATTAATGTACATGATACTGTAAGAAAATTTAATAAACGAAGTACTTACAAATTTATTTTTTTGACATAATTTCCTTAAATTGTGTCCTCTTATAATCTGATTTCATCCTCACCTCTAGTAACTTTATTCAATACAGTTCCATATTAATGGTTTAAAAAAAACATATTAAAATATATATTATGGAAGATTGAAATTCGAGTATGTAAGTTTAATTCAAAAATTGTCTTAAGGGCTGCATATAGGATAATAAAATCGGTGTTATTTCTATGTGGCTGGGCACACCGTGTGGCCGGGGTTATTATAGAGATTACTTATTTAGGGATTACTTAATCAATAATTACTCAGTCGGTTAGGGGTTACTTATAAGGGTTACTTATTCAGGGTTACTTAGTCGGTCAGGGATTACTTATAGGAGTTACTTATTCATGAGTTACTCAGTCGATCAGGGGTTACTTATCCAGGGGGTTACTTATTCAGGGGTTAATTATAGGGGTTACTTATTCAAGGGTTATTCAGTCGGTCAGGGGTTGCTTAGGTTACTCAGTCGGTCAGGAGTTACTTGTAAGTAACTCGAGAATAAGTAACCTCGGCTATACGGTGTGGCCAACCACATATAAAAATTTGTTAATAAAATATTTATTAGTGATGATAAAAATTATCTTTTTTTTTTTTTTCTGTATGCATCATTGTTTGACTATCCTTGTAGCAATGCATTTTTGATTGAAAACAACATAATTATCACCCTATTTTGTGAGAAATTTTCATGCACATGGAAAGTCCGACTATAATATGTGCATTTTTTCAATTTTATTAAACTTTGACTTGAACTTTGGTGTATTTTGGACTTTAACTACTCTTATCTATTCAATCACCGTCAGGTTTAATATTACACAAGTTAAGAGTAATTCAACATACTTGCACAGTTGTATATAAGAAATTCTCCAGTACGATTTTAGTAACCTATGGTTGTAAGCGCACGATACACCCCCAATATACCTTCGACAATTGTATATAGGATTCTAACTGTCTATAGTAATTCAACATTCTTTACTCATAATCCATAATTAAAAATACCTCACACTTTAAAATGGCGAATGAATATAAATTGAACAATATATTAAGAAAAATTTGCAAATTACCACCCACAAAATATGCCAATTTCGAGATAACCACAAAAAAAAAAATATTTTAAAATACCACCCATTAATTTAAAAAAACACTAAGATGACCACCCAACCCATTTAGCAATTCCGGTAGAATTTCCGTCAGTGGGCCCACTTTTTTTTATTTTTTTCCTTTTTTTCTGGCTTTCTCACTCTCTCTCCCCGATTTCACTCTTCTTCTTCCTACCTTTTCCTTTCTTCTTCCCAACCACCACCCCTACCATTGCTCCCTCACCCCAATCTCCCCCATTTTCTCTCTTGCTTTGCTGCCCAGTTGCCCCTTGCCCCCATTTCTCTCTCTTTCCTGCTTTTGCTCCTCCTCATCCTCACATCTCCTGATTTTGCTGTGAGCGGGCTGTGAAGTAGAGAAGCAGAGCTGGGTTGCGGTGGCGTGGTTGCTGCAGCGGTGATGGTGGCTGTGATGTGCGAAATGGTGGCGATGGTGATTCAGGTTGCTGTAATGTGACGCCGCTGAAGATTCTGGGTTGCTGCTGATTGTTGCAATTGGGGTGCTGATTGGTGGCAGCGGGTTGATGTGGCTGCGCATGCCGGGCTGCAATTTGATGTGGTTGGGACGGTTTGTTCGCCGGGGAAGGGGATGTCGTGGTGGTTGTTGGGGTTTTTCAATTTTGTTTGCTCGAAATTGATTTTTGATTTTGATTTTGATTTTTGATTTTGATTCAATTTTGGGATCTGATTTTGATTTTGGTTGGTGTTTGATTGATTTTTGGTTGTTTTTTTGATTGATTTTGATGGGGGGATGTTGAATCGTGGGATTTTAAGAACCCTAAGTTGGGATTAATTTGTTGCTTGATTTGATTTGGATTAATTTGGGGTTTTTGTTGTTCTTGCTTTGAAGTTGACGAAATGCCCAGATTTGATGGAGGAGAGAGAAAGTGGGGGAGATTGGGGTGAGGGAGCAATGGTGGGGGTGGTGGTTGGGAAGAAGAAAAGAAGAAGGTAGGAAGAAGAAGAGTGAAATCGGGGAGAGAGAGTGAGAAAGCCAGAAAAAAAAGGAAAAAATAAAAAAAGTGGGGCCCACTGACGGAAATTCCACCGGAATTGCTAAATGGGTGGTCATCTGAGTGTTTTTTTAAATTAGTGGGTGGTATTTTAAATTTTTTTTTTTTTGGGTGGTTATATCGAAATTGGCATATTTTGTGGGTGGTAATTTGCAAATTTTCTTATATTAAATACTTCGTAAAAAATAATTAATCTAAGTTTCAAAGAAAAAAACTTTCTTAAGTTGGGAGTTGACTCTGAGTTCACTCTAAAGTCCACTCCTCACCATTCATCAATCAACCATTTTACATCAACCATACCAAACACGCAAGCCCTAGCTAGAATTAGTTAAGCATTAAATTACGGAGCCATGACTCATTAATTATCTTAAAATACTCTAAATAACAAGGGGTTAATAATATGTACATAACTAACCCCAAGTTTCTTTTTTATACCCAAAGTCTAATTATTTTTAAATTTTTTTTAATGGAGGTGGTTTGTTAGTTGTATCTAACATGGCACCACACCAAAATTCAAGGTCAAAATTAAAGCATGTAAACCAAATAATATGCACGATATCCTTGGGCATCCAATTTGTGTGCTTTGAAGTAATTAGTCGTGATACATGTGGGAAATCAAAATGCTTAAAAGTTAAAACAACAAAAGACTCAACAAATCTTCTTGAATTTGGTGGTAGAAAGGGGAAATTTTCTTTAGTTTTGTCAATAAATGTATCAATTTCACACCAAATGTCAGATTTTGTATTGTATTTAATTAAGGTGTGAAATTGTTCATAATTTCTTTCCATAATATTTCTCCTTCACTACTCAATTACTTATGATGACTAACAAAAAATTAAGATTGGTCTAAATGACATCAACTATAACTCTGGTGCAAATAGCAAAATAACCTCGAGCAGCCATGCACACATTGCACCATAAATTTACATTGTTAGATGCAACAAGTAACATAACATAAGTTGTGTAGGTAATTATAGTCAATTATGTCATACTAGTTCACTTGATTGTCATAATGATTATTCATTTATGTGAACTTTAATTCAACAACTAAGGAATGATTAACTATGGTTCAATTCCTAGCAATATATATGGTCGCAATTTGGCCAATAACCTATAAATTTCTTTTTGGTTTTACAATCGAAGTTTCAATTACCAAGAATTAACATACAAATACAAAAACACGATTATTTTGGGGGTGGGGATTTTCCTTACCCAGCCTCTATTTTTCAATGGACCTTGTAAGCATGCGTGCTAAGTTAAGCAAGATACTAATGTTAGCATGGGCAAGGTTCAAGTCCAATAGGGTGCTTTAGCATTTTTAAAAATTACAAAATAATAATGGCTGAGAATGCAACAACTACGTCTATAATCAGTCATGACTCATGAGATTGCGATTACAAAATCTTTCTAAAAGATGTTTTAAGTTTTTAATGTGAGAAAAAGATAAATGTACAGTTACATTCCGTTTAGATATATCGTACTCTTTATTGGGGTTTTTCGTGGCGAGAAACTGTTTCAAATATTGTCTTTTAATTATTGTTAAGTACTCCATTAGATATAGAAATATTGTACCATATACACAATATACATGCATGTTGATCGATAATAACAAGACATTTTGGGGGTTGCATGCAATGGCGGATCTTGGCCGAAAACATTAAAGGGGTCGGGATTCAAATATTTAACCTCCTGCTCAAAACTAATCACTATGTCCCAATATTTTATAAGTAAATATAGGTTATTTTAGTTCATTATCTAATTAATTACAATAATTTAGGGGGGGCGAATGGCCCTGGTGGAAGGTCTCCCTCGCTGCATGTGTGATGAGAAATGTTTCAGTCAATATTATTATTGTAATTAAGAATGACAGAAAGAACGTAATCATATTATGCAAATTGTACTCAATCATGCAATAGTATCAACATTTGTTCTTCATATAATCTTTTCAATTATTTGTAATGTTACATCAACCAAATACATCTTGATTCTAATCTATATTTTGGTCAATTTTTTTTGAAAGGAAAAAAAAAAAATTGACCAAAATATAGATTAGAATCAAGATGTATTTGGTTGATGTAACATTACAAATAATCACAAGATTGCATGTGGGATTCTTCCAAAGCAACCACCTCAAAATGTTTAAGTACTATTTTAATTGCATCACTAACTAATTAATAATTTCCATCAAAAATTAATTAATCAAATTATATATTAGGATGCTTTCAATTAACGTCTAAATTACAGTAACTTTGAAGTGATTAAGGGCCTACCATGTTAGAAGCACATGCAAATGCCGTTATTTTCCGGTTCTTCCATATACATCCTTTTCATACAATCTCTTTAATATATGTTGTTTTGTTTTAACGAGAATACTAGAGAATAAAGGCTAATATTTTGAAGATTAATAATTAATTTTGGATTGACTTGTGGAAAATGAGAACTAAATAGCAGATATGGATGTTGTAGAAAAGAAATCTTGTACTCCTATTCTTTTCAACCCATTTGATATGCTTGAAGGGAAATATGAGATGGGATATATTTATCCTTCAAATCTTTAAAGTATAATAATATAAGATTTTAAATGGATTTGATTGGTGTGATTTATCTTAGCCAATCAATGATATCACTAAAGCCTATACATATGTGCCAAGTTACAGGTAAACGGTTTTATACACCCGAGTGCACATGCACAATTTTCATTGTATACCATTTTTTAATACAACTACTAACACAATCAATATTATTTCGATTTCCAGTTACAAATTACAAAATTCATTGATAGATAATAAGCACACAATTTGAACATATAATAGAATATAAGAACATATAATTCGCATCCAAAGAAGATATATAGAACAAAAAAAATTACATATAATTAAACCGCAAGAACATATACTCCGGTAAATAACATAGATCATAATGAAAGAACATTGATTTTAAAAATATATAATTCAAACTCGGAGAACATAGGTTGTCGTCCGAGTGCACCATACACATCTATTAACTAATACTAAAACAAAACGTTGCTGACATCATCTCTTCTCCAAATTGTACACATGTCACTCTGACAGAAAAAAAAATTCCCGCCAATTTTTTATGATGATATCATCATTTGTTTTTATTTTATTTTATTTTTACTTTTACCTTTATTTTTTTATCTAATAAACCTTTCATATGCTTTATCCTTTGTCCCTGTCGAGTCTTTTTTTTTTTAAGGTCGTATGTTAATATTTCAATGTTTAAAAGTGTTCATATATATATATATATATATATATATATATATATATATATATATATATATATATATATATATATATATATATATATAAGTAATTTGTTACAGTACAAATTACTTATTATGTATACAAAAAATTTACGAAATAGAAAACTTTCTTTCTCCGTATTAAAAACAAATCTCACAATGTGTTTGTTTAAAACCGTCATCACACGGAAACTAAACTAGTTGTGCACTATTTAATATATAAATACAGTTCAATAAAATAAGTTTGAATCTCGATCTTCTAAACACACTCCCATAGGTTTCAGTTATGCAAAGAAAAAAAAATAATAAAATAATAAAACGGGAATGGATATGGTTGTACTGAGATCATATTAAAAGAAGAAACTCATAAAAATTTACCTAAATATATTGTTTATAGAACTAATTTTGATGAGGTCTTAAGAATATTAGTGCTAAAATGAATTAAATTTTAAAGAGCACACTGGCACTTATTTTAATTAATCAAATTAGTGAGTAGCCCGAGCGTTGTCCCAGGTTGCTACTGTTGTAGACGTGCAATCAATAAATTTTATTAAAGGATTTTCAAAATTGAAATTGTCGTCAAACCAACATTGAGTTATTCTTTGAATATCTTTTTTTTATATTTTTTTTTCAAAGTTGAAGTGGTTTGCATTTATATAAATTTTTTTATATATTAATAACATAGTTGATAATTGGCTGTTGAACCTTGTAGTTTGCATTTATATAAATTTTTTACATATTAATAACATAGTTGATAATTGGCTTAAATGGTTAAATAGTCATCTTTGTTATATATGGTTGAGAATTCGAATCTCCTTATCCTTATATTTTTATTCGAAATAATATTGGTTTCTTGGGTGACGTGGCGTAATAGGTAAGATTGTTTAAGTGATGGTGTGACATCATGATATGTTGAAAAGGTGACGTGGCGCAATAAATAGGGGACTACGTGGCACTTTAACTTTTTAGAAACGCCTTGTAATATACTAGGGTTCTGCTCCGTTTAATAATAATAATAATTAATATTTAATAATAATAATAATAATAATAAAATATTTAATAATTATAATAATAATAATAATTAATATTTAATAATAATAATAATAAAATATTTAATAATTATAATAATAATAATAATTAATATTTAATAATAATAATAATGCGATAATAATAATACTACATCCGTTTCATATTATCTGCAACAAAATGAGTTGCACATTTCCCAAGACAAAATTTCTTAAGCAAAGATTAGTAAAGAAAGGGGCATGTGATTAAATGGATGAGAGAGAGTAAACTCCACCAGCACTCACCCCACCACCACCAATACTTTCTCCAACACCACCCAAACACCACCAACATCCACCCAATGAAACCACCACCACCAACACCCACCCTCCCCCGGAGCCACCGACACCGCCTCCACCCACGTCGACCCCCTAAACCTAACATGCCTCCTCCCCCAACACCCCTTCACCCTCGGCGACCTCAAATTAACCTTGCAAACCACCATGAAACCACATACCCCGAAAACCTCAGCCCATACTCTCAAAACCACTGTACTTACCCACCTCGAAAGCATCTCCCATCAACCGAGAAAAACCCACCACCATAAAACCCACCCTTTTTTGAGAAAAAACCGCCCAACAACCCTAAAAATATGAAGACAAAGCTTAAAAATGGTAGGTTATTATCTTCTAATCATCATTTAGGGCTTATTTGGTCAAATTTGACCATAAAATCCTCAAGCTTTAGTGGTTTTGACCATCCTCAAGTTTTAATGATGGTGATAAAAAAAAAGGAAAAGAGAAAAGTAGCGGCCGGTGAAGAAGAAAATACACTGCCGGTTAAGAGACATCATCGACGATTTCGACTCGAGTGGACGTGTCACGTGTGCGGGTTGTGAAATTGTCACTCCATTGTGAAAGAAGAGAGAGAGAAAGAGGAGTTTTGTGGTGGCCGGAGAAGTTTGGTGGCAGTACCCGGAGGGAGCAGTGGTGGTGGTGGTGGTTGGTGAAGTTTGAGGGAGGAGAGAGAAAGAAGAATAAGGGAAAGTCTGGAAGATGATGAGTTGAATTGGTGATTGAATGGTGGTAGTTGAGGGAGGTTGATTTAGTTTGAGGTTAATTAATTTGTGTTTGTAATTTAATCAAGTCTAATTTAGTCTTATGATTTGGAAATTTTAAGTAAGGGTAATATAGTAATATCATACAAAAAATTTTACTATAAGAGGAAAGTTGGTTTGTTGCACATAAAGTGTAGCATCCGTTTTTGGAATATGTTGCAGATAATACGAAACGGAGGTGGTGGTAGTAGTAGTAGTAGTAGTAGTACTACTACTAATAATAATATAATGCGGTAATAGTAATAGTAATAGTTATAATAACAATAATAATAATAATAATAATAATTAATTTTTAATAATAATAAAAATACTAATAATAATTAATATTTAATAATAATAAATAATATTTAAAGATAATAATAATAACTAATATTTAATAATAATTAATATTTAATAACAATATTATTATTATTATTATTATTATTATTATTAATTGTTTTAGGGTTTATTGGTGTCCTACGGGAGAGTTACAACACCAAGACTGGATCCACTGGCCTGTACCTGCAAAACAACAGAGACTCCCGGGGGTGGGAGTTCCGCCTCCGACGATCAAGTTAGAACGTGTTCGAGGAGTAAAGTGCGGAAAGTAAAGTCTCTCTCGGATTCCATGAGAGTATCTGCAATGAGTAATTACTCAGTTTTGTGTGTCAGTGTGTTTGTGAATTTCAACATTCCGTGTTCCCAAGGGGGAACATCTCCCTTTTATAGGGTCTTGAAATGTGTGCCCAATATTAGGTTTCAGAAACCTAGGACTGATTGGGCTTGACTAGTAATTTGGGCCGTTAAAGGCCACTTTCCTAGTTGGCACTCTGTCTGCCACGTGTCGTGGCCTGATTGGTCCACCTTTCACTAGGTGACACGTGGCGGACTCTGGTTGGCCCACGTGGATGACATGTGGAAGAGTTCAATTGGTCCACGTGGCAGGGTTAAAATCCTCTAATCAATAATAATAATAATAATAGTAATAATAATAATAATAATAATAATAATAATAATGAAATCAACTCTGCTCTGCCCAGAAGTTCAAAAGAACAGGGCCTAGGTTAGTTCCCGTGCCATGCACGATAATTTTCAATAATCATTATTAAAGTATAATTATAATTAGATTTTTACAAACAAAAAAAATTATAAAAATATAGTTGACAAATTTTGATTAAAATAAAGGATTACCAAAGATATGTTAGATATAAAATGATGTAGAAAATTATCAAAATTATATTTAGAATTTTTTTAATAGCTATAAAAATATTTGTGTTAAAGATATGTCAAATCTTTATTATTTTAAGTAATTATATCTATAGTACTATATAAAGACATTTCCCAAAATACCCCTCTGAAAATGCAAAATTACATATCTTGTATGCACAATTAAATATTAAATATTTTCCTTATAATAACTACCCTAATTCCTATTAAAAAAAAAAAAAAAAAAAACTACACTTAAAACAGTTATTTATGCCACACAGAAAAAAATAACACCAATAAAAACTGCTTTTTTTACCAAAAATAAATAAAAAATAAAAATAAATATATATATATATATATCACGTTTAAAAATTGTTTTTTTTTAAGGTTAAAAAAACACTACTTAAAAAAAAAAAAAAAAAAAAAAAGCTACTCTCTTTAATCATACACAAGCTAAGAGGCACACGCTTGTACAGTATAAGAATTTTATATTATACACGCGTAGCGTGTACCTCTTAGCTTGTTGTATATAAGGTTAGGGAATTATTTTTGTATATAAGATTTGTTTCTTTAATAGAATTTTATTCAAGAAAAAAAGAAAAATTTTAACTAAGGACACATCAGGAGATGACACGTGTCATGGCTGGTGTGTCTTTAAGTATATAATTATTATATGAAACATTAATTTTAATTGATGATTTACTTTTTTTTCAATTTTTTGAAGTATGTATGATGATTTTCTTTGTCAATGGATTTTATCAAACTTAACAAACCTTTCATTTTATTCGGTCAAAATTGATTATAGGATTGTAAATGTTAAATAAGAGTTTTTTGTCTTATATTTTACCTTATACGGAGTAAAACTAACTTCTAAAATAACTTCAAGTTTTTTTTTTTAATAAAATTACCAAAACAAAAAAAGTTTTTGGTCAGGAAAATATTTTATGAGACGATGACACGTGTACTCTAGAAATACTTTTGGGAATTACTTTAGTATAATATATATTTTTTTTGGTGTTTAGAGAGCCACAAGGGTGGGGGTGAGAATCGATCCAAAAATCTCCTGAAACCGGAAGGAAAGCTCTAACCACTTGAGTTATCCCTTACTCTCGACACTTTAGTATAATAAATAGATTAGTATAGATTTAAGCTAGAAAAAAGTTTGAGTTACTTCAACTACATCTAATAACTTTCAATCTCAAGTTAACTCTCTTACAATCAAGTCCAATAAGTTCAAATTAGTTTATTTAGGTGATTTCAAGTGAAAGAAACACATATCATTTACTAGTCTGATCAAATCGATCAACCAAATCATAACTTCACGTCTCCATTATGAGATAATATCATCAATTGCAAATTGTATACGTACCTTAATTGTGATGAATGTGACAATATCTAATATGACAATGCCTTATCTTAAAGTTTTATCATATAATTTGCCGAAAAGAAAGGTGCACCTTGTTGGTTTAGAAAGCATTGTCAAATTTACTTAGCAATTTTGGGAGTTACTAGGGTGGCTATAACACGAACGATACGCACGCCATACCTAATTAACATTCGAGAAACTCTTTCGGTTTGGCCTTACGTCACAACTTTAGTTTGTTAGTAGCATTATTGATGGAAAATATGTAAACAGATATTTTTTTAGGGATATAAATATCCGCACATTATTCTTAAGAGTTTTAAAAAAGAAATGATCAACATTAATGAAGGTAATTAAGTGAATAAACATTTTAGTGGCCGTAATTATCCAAACACTATTAATAAAAATTATCTCTTACTTTTTAAAATGCAGGGATTACACCTTACCTTTCAATAATACTATCCCAACTTCTCATCACTTTATCCCTTTGTCCCATTCAATCTCCCTCCCTGGCCTCCGGCCACAATCCACCCGCCCAAATTAAAGATCCAAATGTAAATGTCTCCCACCAAAGCACATACAATAAAGTGTTTGTGCCCCCGCTCGCTAGCTAGGAAACATGTCAAAGTATATTTTCTTAAGAAATAGTCAATTAAGGGCTTATTTAGTTTACCTTATTTTTGCTTATCTGATCTAATCTGAGCTTATTTGGTCTGATCTGCTTTAGTATGATATGATATGATCTGATTTGATCTCATCAAATCAGATTGTCTGATTTGATCTCATCAAATCAGATTGTCTGATTTGATCTCATCAAATCAGATTGTCTGATTTGATCAAACTTTGACCTTATATGTATGATAACTATTAGATAATAACTAAGCCATGCTCGGTTCTTAAAATTAATATAGAGTAATAATATTTGATATATATATATATATATATAGAAGTCTCTATATTAATATAAGTCAATAGTCAACCATAAATATATAAATAAATAATGAAGTTTATAGATAGATTAATGATTTTGCAAAACAAAACAAAACAAAAAAAAGTTTAAGAGGGAAAATTCCCTCCAAAAAAAAGTTCTACTTAGTATAGGATATATAGATAAAGAAAAAATATATCAAGTATCAAGTTGAGTCTTATTAGATTCATAATAATTGTGCATTTTATTAATATGTGATTTCAAAAAAAAATTATTTATGAAATTAAAGATATTTAGCGATAAAAAATCACACATAAATAATAAAGTAAGCCAGAACTTATTTTTTGTGATCTGATCTGATCTAATGCGAACTTAGTATTTGTTCTAAGATATGATTTAAAATAAGTAAAAACAAGGTGAACTAGGCATGACTTAATTTAAGAGGCGAATTTATTTTTTAAAAATTTCATACTCCCTCCGTGTTTTAATAAGTGTTACAGTTTGACTTTTTTCACTATCACATAATGATTTTAATTTGATTAATTTACTAATATATATAAAACAAATGTTATTATATAATACATTGTTAGATTCGTTAAAATGTATACTTTCCTATAATTTTACTAGCATATAATTAGATAAATTAATGGTCAAAGTTGTGTCTCAGTACGCGTATTTGGTTAAATTGTAACACTTATTAAAACATGAAGAGAGTAACCAGTATACATTATATTCGTTGAACCAAGCTAAGTGACAAGCTTTCGGAAAGCCCTATAGGTTGGGGCCTCATGAGAATTCCTAAATCCTAATAGGTCAGCCGAAAAATCACACTTTGATCAAAAACATCAAACACAAAGTAAGTAATGAATAATATACACAAATCAAATGGGCGACGGTTAACAATCTCCTATGAAACCCTACAAATGCTGCTACTATTATAGATTTGGGAAATCTTTTTTCCCAGCAAAATCACAACAATCTCCTATGAATGCAAGCTTAGATTGATGATGATATTGTTGTGATCTTAGTGATATTTCCATGAAATAAATAGATGATTTGCTACGCATTTTTGACATGTGATTATGTTTATTATTCAAGCATAACATGTACGATGGCCACTATATAATTAAGTGACCATGACATTAAAAAACCGACATGCATGGTTACGTCTCATGTGATTGGTTTTATTAAGATCAACAATATAAATTGTATATAGACCACAAAAATGGACTTCAACCATAATGAGGAAGTAAGAGATAAGCCAAAATTGATAGTTTGGAAGTAATCTTAGATAAATTTGACGTTAACATGAAAGAAAAGGAGATACTTTATACGAAGTATTGTAGATTAATCTTATTAGCCATTTCAGTGTACGAATTATGTGAAATTTGGGACCTTTGTACAATTATACTCGTTGCTAGTTTTTTTTCCTTAAATTTTACCACACAAAATTAAAAGAGTTCAAGGTAATATCTCAAGAGAGATTTTATTTAATTTTTTTTTTTTTTTTTGGGTAAGGAGAAGGCCCATCCTAGGAAAGGGGAATGTAAGGGAAATCCCTCCTAGAATGTGCTTGATGAGATTCGACCCTAGCCACATGCCTGAAAGTCGAAGAACTAGCCAACTATTTTAGCCTCCTATCTCATTTAAAGCCCTTACATACATGAGCAAAATTAATAAAACGAGCATTATTTTGTTCTTACTTGGTATCATACATGCGAGTATCCCACATGGATAAAGACATAGGTCTTACATGTGAGGGGATCAGATGTGTTATAGCTTAATTCTGTGAAATATCGTAGGTGAGTGTCCCACATTAACTAAAGAAGAAACAAGCGACTCTTTTCTCTCGATGATTGCAGTTGTAGCCTAGGGTCATATTTAACACATGTCATAGACAATAAACTAACACATTGATTTGCACCATCCCTCATCAAAGAGTGCCCTTCAAAGAAGCAACTAATATGAGGTGTCTTACTCGTAGCTTGAAAGGATGTCCGGTTCAATGTCCATGTCAATGTGTACTACTTGGTGCAGAATGACAGAATGTGATCTATCATTAACAAGTTGGTATAACTTAGATTGGGCTTGTTGTCCTTCGCTTCGTTAATGTTTATCGATCGATCGTTTCTAGGAGCTTTAAGTACGTCGAACAACCTCATGACATGATCCTATTTTGTGATGTAATTTTATCTTATCATTTTGAACCCAAACTTTAATAATCTTCATTGTTACTGGCTAGTAATGTATGGACGAGTACCTATTTCAAAAACTTGATATGTGTATTCTACATGCTCTAACTTATTGAAGGTATTGGAATTATTTTGTAACAGTCGGTAATTAACTTTTTGGGCCTAAATACTTGTCATATTTAGGGTTGTTCAGAGTGTGATCTGGACTACACCAAAGATGCGATTTGAAAATTATGGTGCGGTTTTCATTAATGTCCAAACCGTGGTTCGCGATACAGGTTTGGTTTCCTAAAACTTTTAGACCAAACCGCACTATAAATCGCATGCGGTTTAGAATCGTCAAACAGCAAACCGTTAAGCCATTTTTACTACTTTTAAAATCTTTAAAGTATGATGTATTGACAAATTAGAGAGAAAATATAATTGAATGGCTTAGCTTCTCATTAATCGTATCACAAAATATATACTAGCTACAATCTTCCTAACCTAGAATCAAAAGATATCCTAGAATATTAGGAAGTTAACTAAAATACAAAAGATAATATTAGGAAATAAATATCTTCCTAAAATATATTATACGATATATCTCATTACCCCCACCCCCTCAAGTTGGAGCATGCGGATCCAAAATGCTCAACTTGGAAAGAAGATAGTCAAACTGCGATTTTCCGAGAGCTTTGGTAAAAATATCAGCTAACTGTGCCTTTGTCGAAACATGAGAAGGAGAAATCAAGTCGTCATTAATTGCATCCCAAACGAAGTGACAATCAATTTCAATGTGCTTCGTTCGTTCATGAAAAATTGGGTTCTTTACGATGTGTAATGCTGACTCACTATCACAAAACAATTCGATTGCCTTTGGATGTTGAACACCCAAGCTTAACAACAAGGCTTTTAGCCACTTGAGCTCGCAAGGTAACGCTGCCATGGACCTGTATTCGGCCTTAGCCGAAGAAAGAGAAAATGTTAGCTGCTTCTTCGTTTTCCAAGAGATTGGAGATTTGCCAAGAAACACAAGCCAACCAGATAGTGAATGCCGAGTAAGAGGACATGCAGCCCAATCAGAGTCACGCCACCCCTGTAGATTAAGTCACAATCAGAGCTCAAAAGTATACCCTGACCCGGAGTGCCTTTTAAATAGCGTACTACCCTCAAAGCAGCATCCCAATGCTCAATACGAGGTTCTTGCATGAATTGAGACAATATGTGAACCGAATAAGCTAAACCAGGGTGAGTGACTGCAAGATAAATCAAGCGCCCTACTAGCCTGCGATATGAATCCGAATCTAATAGAAGTTCGCCACTAGCCATACTCAATTTGTGGTTTTGCCATATCAGAAACCTACTAGGCTTTGCACCTAATAATCCAGCCTCAGAAATGATATCCAACGTATATTTACGTTGACATAGAAACAAGCCTGCAGAGCTACGAGCAACTTCAATGCCCAAAAAATATTTCAGAGGACCAAGGTCCTTCATCTTGAAACAATCACTGAGATAGCCTTTAAAAACAATAAGAGTAGCGGAATCATTTCCAGAAATAATAAGATCATCAACATAAACCAAGACGTTTATTTGAACATTAGCCTCAGTATATGTAAATAATGAGTAATCAGAGTAAGATTGTAGAAAACCATACTGCTTTAAAGCCGTAACAAGTTTTGTGAACCAACATCGGGGAGCTTGTTTCAAGCCGTATAGAGACTTGCGCAATCTGCAAACCAAAGTAGGGTCTGAACTTTCGAACCCAAAAGGAAGTTTCATATAAACCTCCTCAGCTAGATCACCATGTAATAATGCATTATGAACATCCATCTGATGTAGCTCCCAATTTTTCGAAGCTGCAATGGCTAGAAAAGTGCGGACTGTTGTCATTTTGGCCACCGGGGCAAATGTCTCATCGTAGTCAATGCCTGGTTTTTGATGATTTCCAAACACAACCAATCGAGATTTGAGGCGCTCTACCTCACCATTCGACAAAAATTTGGTCTTGTAGACCCATTGACTACCTAGAGCTCTCTTGCTAAGAGGAAGACGCTCTAATGTCCATGTTCCATTATCTTCCAGAGCCCGAATTTCTTCTTTCATAGACCTTCGCCACCCATCATGTTTTATAGCTTCTCTGAAGGATTTCAGGTCCGTGGTTTGAACCACTGCTGCAATAAATTTCTGATAATTCACAGAAAAAGTGTTACAATTTATATAATGAGCTAAAGGGACGGAGTACTTGGAGTCTGATTGGAAGGACGAGGCGGGCTCTTAGCAACAACCGTGTGTGTAACAAAATCACGGAGTAAAACCGAAGGATATTTGTCTCGGAAACCGCGACCCATCTCACCATGGCTGGAATTTTGTGGCTGTGTGGGTACTAAGAGCTGCACAGGCTGTGTGGGCTGCTCGGGGTGGGCAGTGGCAGCATCATGTTGTTGTGTGCCTGCCTGTTGCTATGCGGACTGCCTAGCAGAATCAGTGGACTCCGCAGCCCCCCTGTGGTCATCTTCACTTTGCCGCAAGGAGGTTGCTGAATAAGCTGCCTCCGTATTTGTCTTGCGGGGTAGGCACCTCATGCCCTTCCTCATTGATTATTTCATGCCCCATTTCAGTATAATTTGCTACCAAACCATCATCACTCAAAGCATAATCCGCAAAAGCCATATGAACATCATTCTCTGTATCACACATTGTTGTATCAACATTAACATCATCCGGACAACTATAAGGAAACACATCTTCAACAAATTTCACATCACGAGAGATAAAAAATTCCTTTGTTTCGAGATCAAATAGCTTCCACCCCTTTTTACCAAACAGATATCCCACAAAAACACATTTCCTACTTCTACTAGCAAACTTATCTCCCCTAGTTTTTTTTATTGTAAGCAAAACACAAACAACCAAAGGTACGAATGGCATCAAATGAAGGAGATTTATTAAATAAAATATTGAAAGGGGTTTTATTTTGTAGTAGAGAGTAGGGGTTCGATTTATTAAGTGAGCAGCGGCTAAAACACACTCCCCCCAAAAATAAATTGGTAATTTGGCTTGCAATCTCAAGGCTCTCCCAACATTCAAAATGTGTTTGTGTTCCCTCTCCATTCTCCCGTTCTGTTGAGGGGTTCCCACACACGAGGTTTGAAAAAGAATTCCAGTTGCAACAAAGTAATCATTCAAACAATTAAATTCAAATCCATTATCACTTTGCACAATTTTAATTGTCTGATTAAATTATCTGTCGACCATAGAAACAAATGTCATAAACATCTGAAAAACCTCAGTTTTATCAATCATCAAATAAATCCAAACAGTTCGGGAATAATCATCAACAATAGTAAAAAAATAACGAGCGCCACACGACGAAATATGTCGATAAGGGCCCCACAAATCACAATGTATTTTTTCAAAAATTCTAGAATCTTTATTATCACTCAAAGGAAATTTATCTCTAAGATGTTGAGAACAAAAACAAACTTCACATCCTTTTGCTAAACTACTTTTATTACTGCTAATGTGAGGAAGCAACTTAACTACTCTCTCAGAAGGATGCCCTATCCGTCTATGCCAAAGATCCAGATCTGACGTCGCTTCAACCACAGACACACGTTGCACTACATCCGGTTTGCTAAGATAGTAGAACTCGTCTCGCCTAAGTACCGTTCCAATCAGCTTCTTCATTCGGTCCTGTATAGCACACATATGTGAGTTAAATTGTACAACAACATTTAACTAATCTCTAATTTGAGAGACGGAAATTAAATTGCAATTCAAGTTAGGAACAAAAAGTACGCCCAATATGGTGATTTTATCAGACAAACAAACAAATCCGACCAAAGTTGCGAGCACATTGTCACCAATAGGCAAACCTATAGGACATTCAATATTGTAGGTGTCAAATAGCCAGCCATTAATGCTATGTTAATCTCATGGCTTACAAATACCATTGATGCCGAGGTCAAAGCCTCCCTTTCTAAATTTCGAGAGGTGAAACCTTTTTGGGATCACCTCAAGAAACGTTTTTCACAGACTAACAGGCCGAGGGTTCAACAGCTCCGGACTTCTCTAGCAAAGTGTGAGCGAACGAAACATATGACTGTTTTGGTTTACTATGGTAAACTTCATGCCTTATGGCAGGAATTGGACCGCCATGAACCTTTAATATCTTGTAGCTGTTGTTCAAAGTGCACGGCAGGAAGGATGCACGAGGCTCGCAAAGATCAAACCAAGCTCCATGATTTCTTGATGGGCTTGTATGCCGGCTATTACTCCTCTTTGAGAACTAATATTCTGTCTCAAGACCCTTTGCCAAGTCTTGATAGGGCTTTTCAATTAGTAACTCAAGAAGAACGGGTTCGGTTGGCCAAGCAAGAACCCGAAGAAAAACCCCAAACCGAGGCACTCGATTTTGCTGCTTGTGCTTCTACTAGTGGTGCCCGTGGTTCCAAGAGTTGTTCGTATTGCAAAAAGCCGGGTCATGAGGTCTCAAATTGCTGGTTCAAATCCCCATGCCCGCACTGTCAGAAGAAAGGTCACGATCCCGCTAAGTGCTATGAAATTACAGGTTATCCCGAAGGGTGGAACCTACGCAATAGCCGGGGGGGGGGGGGGGGGAAGGGGCTCATGCCAACGCAGCTCTGGCAGACCCTCCATCTTCTTGTTCGGGGCAGATCTTCTCCACCGAACAATGGAAAGCTCTTGCTGGATTTTTGGGTAATGCAAATATTCCCGAAAATCATTTGAATGGTAAGTTCGTTGACACTACTTTGTACATGGGGGTTGTGGCGCCGTGATAGTGCCGTCTAAGAAATCGAATTTTCGTCTAGCCTCAAGGGCGGTTTGAATATCGGCTGCCCATTCTTCGTAGTTGTCGCCTTTTAGACGAGTTGGTGTGATAAAGTTCCCGGGTCGATCTTGGGGACCAAGGTAATAAGGGGAATTGGGTTTGATTTTTGGTGGTGGCAGTGGTGTATCATCGCCAGCCATGATTGTTTATGGAGAAAAAAAATTAACCTGCTCTTGATATCATGACAAATTAGAGAGAAAATATAATTGAATGGCTTAGCTTCTCATTAATCATATCACAAAATATATACTAGTTACAATCTTCCTAACCTAGAATCAAAAGATATCCTAAAATATTAGGAAGTTAACTAGAATACAAAAGATAATATTAGGAAATAAATATCTTCCTAAAATATATTATACGATATATCTCATTATGTATTATTTGACTTTTAGTTAATTAAAGGTTAAAAAAAAATAAGTGTTAAATATTTAAATTATGAATTAATAGTCACAAAATAAATAATTTTTTTTTAAAAAAGATATTTGTTATTTAAAAAAAATGTGTCTAAATCACATTTTGAGGTACGATTTGGTTATAATTTCAATATGGTGCATTTGAAAAAAAATGTAAACCGATTTGGTGTGGTTTTCATATCGGACGGCAAACAACACCCTACTCATGTTGTATCGTGGGTTAAGGTCTTTGGCATAACTCACAGTTTGGAACTTAATTTTTATTATTAATTGATTAATATAGATTTTATGACTATTATTGTATGATGTTTAAGGTTTCTCTCTACTCGCGGCATGTAAAGGTGTTAAAATCGAACCGATCCGAAAAAAATTATCTGTTTCAAACTGTAACCGATCCGATTTGACTCGAAAAATTCAGGACCCAAATCCGATTTGTAAACGACCTGAACTTAATCCGAATCCGAATTTAACCCGATCTGAATTTAACCCGACACTGATTTGACTCGACTTGAACTCAAACCGAACCCGATATGACCCGACTTGAACTCAACCCGATCCGAAAATGGCCCGACAAATAACCGATTTAATCCAATATGTTTTAACCCGAACTGATATTAATCCGACCCGATTTTAACCCAGCCATAATTTTAAACTTAACCTATTATTGACCTTTTTTTTCAAGTTCTTATACTACTATATATTTACAAATTTACTAATTATTAATAAGTTAGAAAGTCTAAAACTCTAACAAGTATCTTTTACAAATTGAATTAGTAGTAAAGCAAACTAATAGGTTCTTGTAGCCTTATGAAATTAAACCATTAAAGAGTAGTGCCTTAAAAAGTGGACATTCTTTTTTATATATTACCATATGTGACTATTATCTATCAATCTATCAGTCTATCAAGTTCATTACTAATCGTCTCATTTCTGTACGTAGGTATGATAAGTCATCAATAATTATTCAAGATAAATATTACACAAGAATTGATTGAATGAGAAAACTAATTTTTCACATTTCGTAATAATTAACCATGCAATATGAGAAATGACACATGAATGACTTGATATCGACCCAATAATAAGGTAAAAATTCAATAATTACTCTAGTTTAAAAATGACCTTATTTGGATATTGAATTTGGTCAACTTGACCAAAATCTAGACAAACACGGAAATGATTTGAATCTGAATTGACCAAATACGGAATAAACCTTATCCTAATCAAATCGAACTTGACCGAACCAAAATCATCCGAACCGAAATCGACCCAAATTCATCCGACCCGAAATTAACCCGGTCAAATCCGTTTTGAACCCGATTCGAACTTTTTCGAACCGAACATGAACCGATCTCGAGTTGACCAGACCCATATCCGACCCGGACTCGATAAGCCATGACCCGAATTTGACCCGACCCGATCCGAGTTAATAGAATAATTTTAACCTGAACATATCCGATCCGAACAGACTCGACATGAATAGACCCAACCCAAACTCCATCTGATTATCTGAATTGACACCTCTAGCTGCACGTATTGTAACAAAATTTTGTCACATATTTAATTTTTATGGTGTCATATTCTCGTACTTGTATCAATTATATCCATAAAATATTGTACGTACAACACATTAGTTACATAATTACATTACATGTGCATAAATAGATTCATAAATTCCTTTAATATAGCTCAAAGAGTTAATGGCAGAAGTAATGCTCGCATCCATTAACCTCTTTGACCCAGATTAAATGTAAATTTATTGGCAAAGATAGTGAAAGTTTTCTTTTCATGAAAAAAGGAGGGACATATAAACACGAGGAAGAAATACTTGTCCTATTTTTCTTTTTTACTTTCTTACGGAGTATAATTTTTGGTGGATATAAATTCAGGTAAAGATACTAACTAGTACAACTAGTATCAAGAATTCAGAATTCAGACCCTATATATATCTCCACACAATACCTTAGATATATGTCCCCTATCAACACATTGTAATTGACTTTAATGTTGTTCCATAATTAATTTCATAAAAAAAAAAAAAAAAAAAGTTGTTCCATAATTATGGCTCATAGAAAATGCCAGGGAGCCTCAATTTATCACCTTGATAAGCAAAATTCGTTTATCAAGTGTCAAAATCGTAAATAAATCAATAAAAATGTCCAGTCAACATGACATTTTCGTAATTATATCAACAACTGTGGGTCCCATATTTACTATAAAGTTGATGGTTTATTTACAGTTTTGTCATTTAATAAACAAAAGTTGTTTATCAAGGTGGTAACCTTGTATTTTCTATGAAAATAATGGCTCCATTTTCTTTCTTATTTATTTATTGTACGTATGAAGATTAGGAAAACAAAAATAAGTTAAGCGAGCATATAAAAAGATGAATACATAGTAATGTAAGGATGATTAAGGTTTTGTATGATATCTCAATTCAAGTAGGTTAAATAATACAATGCTAAAATTAAAGGACATCTTAATAAAATAAGAAAAATGTTACATACAGTCTGAAAAACTGAGAATAATTAAATAATAATTATATCAATTCTCAAATTTATATCACTAAAAAATGTGTCTAATGTTTATATGCAACCATTAGAATTAAATATAACATCATTATGAGTGTTGAAATAAAAGAACCTAGAGCTCTGATACCATGTGTGAGTTTTTAGACTAATGCAACTCACCTTGATTAGGGCTTTGGCGCTTATATTTATAATAAATCAAACATGACCTAATTAATGAAATGACGTATTCGTCTTTATATCCTAATAATCACAGTCTAAGAACCTTATAATTTCCTTTTAATATATTTTTACCTAGTGTTTTTTTACTATTCAAAAAATTATTTAATCTTTTTAGTATTAATATTATTATTATAAAAAAAATAAATAAATAAATAAATAACAAAATGTTCCCTGAAGTTGTATGAAAATGGAGGTGTCCTACAAAAACAGGGGTAGCTTGCTATTTGCGTGGTAGTACCCTAGTTAAAGGAACTTCAAAACATGGAAATGTGGTAGTACAAGAAGAAGACGACGTTTGGGTGTTTGGATGGTTGAACGGCAAAATAGCAGGGTAAAAAGGGCCCACTAAAGAAATAGAGAGTAGAGAATAGAGAGGTGAAGGTAAATTAAATGTGACCCAAACAATCCCCATGTGCCTTACCCTTTAGGGGTTAGCATCCCAATAGATGTAGGTCACCTTTCCTCGTGATTCTTCCTCTTTGTTTTTCTTTCTTGTTTGTTTTGTGCTATGCAGTTCCCACTTCCCAGCCCCTTGTTTTTGTCCCCACAATATGTTATGTCATTTCCACCACCTCTTGTTTTTGTTCCGTAGATACTCCCTCCGTTTTTAAATTTAGGTCGTAAGTTAATTTTGATTGAGCTAATTCAGATTTGAGTCATGTTAAATAATTGTGTCTATGGAGATTAAATTCTGAATCATTTTATTTTGTTATTCTGTACGTATTAAATTATTTCGAGTTTGTCAATTTTTGACAACCACTTGAAAACAGTGGATTAACGAGTTGAGTTACGACTTATGAGTATTATAGATTAGATTCAATAACACACCAAATTTTAAATCAATTTATATCGAATTGAGTTCAGAACAAATTTAACACCTACTCGTTTATATTAGTGGGTTGAGACAAATGAGACAATATGCAAAAAGAGACAAAAGTTTCGATGCTCAAACGTTTGGATAAAAAAATTAATATGGTTGTGGATCAGGGCCTCAGGGGTGATGATGGACCGATGGTGCATTTGATGAACAGCTAATGGGCTTGTAAATGGGCTATTCACTATTGGTGACACCCACTTATTATTATTTTTTTTACACAAACTTATTAATTTTTTGAAAGTTACTTTTTTTTTTTGTTTTTTATTTTGAAAATTACTAGTACTAACATAATTTAATTTTTTTTAAAAGAAATTTTAAAGGACCCTATATTTCATCATAATTAAAGTCAAACGATATTTATAATTGACAATTAACAATAACGAAAATAGTTTAACAAAGTCAAACTAGAGTTAACTAGGGAAGGGCTAAGAATCCAAATACATAGATATAACAATTCGGCACATTACCAATTCGTTATCTTAAGTAAAACTTTCTGAGCGAAATAAGTATGATATAATTTTATACATCATGACAAAGCATGACATTAATAAGTGAAGGGCTAAGCATGTACACACAATATGACTCAACACAACGTGCATGTACACTTGTGGTTGTGCTTGGTCACATTTTAGAAAATTACTTGATCAAACTTTAGATCGAATCAAATTTTGGTTGAAAAATTTAGGTCCAAATTTGCAAATTTAAGTTAGGCTTTGCAAATCATATTCACGCTTGGCTTACAAAACCTTTTTCACATGCTCTAAATCTTCTCTTTTTTCAGGTGTTGAGTTCTTGATACAATTGACATAATCCTTACATAAAACATAGCATATAGCCCAAACCCAACTTTTGATCAATTGGTTTAAATGTAGCCTCGTGCCCAAAAATCCCAACTAATATTAATTAATCTTGTTAAGAAATTTTAGCCCAAAAATTGGGCTTGGCATGACTCCTCAGTCAGAAACCGATCACTACTCATGTAAACATGTAGCATTCAAATTCGACCTATGATCACCTATAGATGTGTCACAACTTGACCCGCATGACTCAAGTTTGAAATAGATCTGACCTCACCGAATCCAACGCTCGAATTGACACCTCTAATCACCTATAGATGTGTCAAAACCTGACCCGCATAACTCAAGTTTGAAATAGATCTGACCTCACCAAATCCATTACTCGAATTGACACCTCTAACCTCTAGCCGTGTTAACAAACACTAGTGCTTCAAACTTGTAGAAGTGAGTTGACTCTAGAAGTCAGAAGTCGAGTATCAAAATTCACAATCCAATCGTTCTCTCCCGCAAAACAGAAATGAGATGAGAGCAGCATCACTTCTCAAATTCCTTCCACACCCATCTTCTCTCACTCGCACTCCTTCTTCCTCCTCTCTTCCTCCTTTCACCCCCAATTTCAATCAACCTTCCAATTTTCCCGCCATTTTCTCCAAAATTAGGGTTTCGGCTATGTCGACGGCTGCTAATTTAGGAAATTCAAGGGAGTTCGCTTTGTCTTCTTCTAGTCGTCTCAAAATTCAGCAGGGCGATATCACTCAGTGGTCCGTCGATGGCTCCTCTGACGCCATTGTTAGTCCTCTTCTCTTTCTCTCTCCTCCTTGCTTTTGCTTTTCATTTTTGTTTGCATCTCGATTTTTTATTAGTAATGTGTTTTTTGTAATTAGCACTGTTGATCATGGATTATGGATTTATATAATTAATTTTTTTGTTGTTTTTGCTTAATTGAATTGCGATTATACGGAGGAAACCCAATTTGTTGCAGTATTTTTATCTGCTTAATTTAATCTTTGTGTTGCATGATTCTGTTGTATGATCGAGTTTGAAATTGCTATACAAAGCCCTTTAAGCCTTGAATAGTATAGTTGAATCTATGAGTGGACATTATTAAGCACTTGATGAGCATTACAAATCTATCGAAGCATAATTTTGTAGTAAATTTTGAATTTATTATGAAGTATAGCAAGTTAGAGCTTGGATGATACATACAAAGTAACAACTAACAAGTAATGTATACATTATAATATATAATGCAAGCAATGTGATACGAAGTAAACTAATTCCTAAAAGAGTTTACTTTATATGAAATGACTATACAACCTCTAATCATGGATTCTATGCACTGTGTTACCTCATCTATGATTTTTTTTAAAAGCTCATGACATGAATTTTGGCGCTCGCTTAGCATGCGAGAGTACGGGGATTGATTCCCCGCATCTCTATATTTACCTGTCTTTTTCGGATGATATCGTTTTGGTGGATGAAACTAAAGATGGGGTTAATGCCAAGTTGGAGCAATGGAGGCAAAGGTTGGAATCTAGAGGGTTTAATCTAAGTCGAAGTCAGACTGAATATTTGGTATGTCGCTTTGGTATTCAGAGGGGGATAAGTGATGAAGTGGTGAGTTTGGATGGAAAAGAATTGATCATGAGTGAGTGTTTTAAGTATCTTGGGTCAATCATCCAGAAAAATGGTGACATTGATCAAGACGTGGCCCACAGGATTAAGTTAGGGTGGCTTAAATGGAGAGCGGCTACGGGAGTGTTATGTGACCGAAGTATTCCCTAACAGTTGAAGGGAAAATTTTACAGGGACTTCCAGTATTGCTTTATGGTACAGAATGTTGGGTTTCTAAGAAGGAGCACATTAAAAAGATGGAGGTTACATAAATGCGCATGTTAAGGTAGATGTGCGGGAACACTCTAAGACATAGAATCAGAAATGAGGTTATTCGCAAGAAGGTAGGTGTGACAGGTATTGCAGACAAACTAAGGGAAAATCGTCTGCGTTGGTTTGGGCATGTAAGACGGAGATCCGAGGGTGCACCAGTTCGAAGAGTGGAAGAGTAGGACCATGGAGGGGTTAAACGAGGGAGAGGGAGATCGAAAATGTCTTGGTTGGAAGGAGTTCGGAAGGATATGAAGTATATAGATTTGCATGAGGATGAAGCATTGGATCGTAAGGGATGGAGGAGGAAGATTTTTGTGGATGACTACATGGAATAATCAAATTTGGTTCATGTAGCTGACCCCACTTATGAGACTAAGGCTTTGATTGATTGATTGAATGACATGAATTTTTGGAAAATAAAATAATGCATTACAGTTCTCATCCATGAATTCCATGAATTGAAACCAAAATATATCATGAGTTTAATTAAATTGTGCCTCGGTTTTCTTGTTAAGTGATTTTCTTTTTTGTATAGCTAATTGCTAGCCAAACCGATAATTTTTGGTGAATGTTGTGAAGAACACATGTTGTTTGATGCGATATATAGACTAATCTTGGCATGACATACTTCCATTGCTAAGCTTTTACCACTGACTTTATATGCAAAATATATATTCCATCAGTTTAGTAAAAAAAAATTAGAAATTTAATAAAAAAAAAAATTACCAACGGTTATATTGTTTTGAGATCTATAAATAGACACCCATATTGATATATTTTTACATGTTTCACTAGTTTTCTTCTCCTTACCTTAGTTACTTATACTACTTTTTTTTTTTTTATATTCTCTTACTCTATAGATATGTAGTTTAAGAAAATTTTGAAAAATGTGAGTAAGTCTAAGACAAAATAAGATAAGGTAAGAGAGAGTATAAAATGATTGGTGAGTGAGTGTGAGAAAAAGTTGAATCGAGTAAAGAGGATAAGAAGGTGTAAGTATTATAGGGTAAAAGAGGTAAAACGGTGAAGAAGTATACCCAAATAGACTAAAACAAAGTTGTTAGAACATAAAGAATGGACAAAAATGAATAGTGGGTAAAACTAAAACAATGTATAGTACTTCGTAATTTTTTAGTTTATTCTTTGCTAATTAGTTTGTCTTCTTTTATACCAGCAAATATTAATTATTTTTTAGTTATTTTATTATTCTATCTAAAGAAAATGGACTATAATTATCCTTATATTAATAATAATCAAGATTAAGGAAACTAGCAAAATTTTGTTAACTTCAATTCTTCTTTAACAATTACATCTACAATTATATGAGTTTATGTGAATGACGAGAGAAATTATTCTAATTTTCTAAAATTTCACCTTAACAATTTCCTACACAACAAATTCCGTCACCAAGATTCCATAATCATTCTTCCCCACAAATTTTTGACCAAGCATCTGCCAACAAATTACCAAGGAAGTAGTTGTCAAGTCAATTCCTCTAGCCCTCAACTGGTTGAGGATGATGTGAAAGAACATCAAAGTGTATGTAAAGCTGTTATAGCTAGCAAATATTGCTATTATTTTTTCACTGGATTACTTTCTTGATTTTTCTTCATGGGGTGTTAGTGAATTCTTAACTAGCAAAGTTTACAACATATCCCACTTGACCTTCATTTATTCTTACTTCACCTTTTGTTCTTCCAACTACACGTGTTCCTCCTATTGAATTTGTTTTTCCATCTTCCTTTTCCTACCATGTTCAAATTCCAATCTTTATTTTTGGAGATCAATATCATAATCTCTCAAATATGCATGTATTGAAAAATCTTTGTCCAAATATATGAGTATATGGCAACCTTTTATGTATAGTTTACGATCTTCCTTTACTTCTTCATTTATCCTTACACCTATTTATGTCAAACTTACTCATAATGTTTTTGAGTACATCTCTTTTGCCAATACTACCATTATGCAATAGGAAATTCAACTTTATCTTTCCCTGACATACCAATTCTACTTGAATGATGCATCATTTTGTTGTTGTGTTGGATTTGATGCTCTCGCTGTTAAGATAAGAGTGTCTTAAGAGCGTCTTAAGAGCATTTTCTAACCTTTGTTTATCTTTATCATCTTCATATTCCTCTTTATTAATGGAATAAGGGCGACATGATTATATATATGAAAATGTTGTGGGAAAATTCTCTGTATAGGAATATTTAGATTTTTAGGAAATGAAATCCCTCTCACCAATCACCAAATGTGGATGAGATTATGAGAGGTTAAAGATTGATCAAATTATTTGTGAACTTTCTTGCTACAACCTTAATTATTGTAAAACGAGGATGATTAAGATTCATTTATTTGTTAAATCTATGAATAACACTTTATTATTATGTAAAATGACAATATCTACCGTAATACTTCGTTATATATAAATATAAGGCAAAAAAACCTTAGTCAATTAGCAATAAAGGAAATAAGAATATTATAATTAAGTGGGAGAGTGGAAAGAAAAATGTACAAGTAGAAAAATATATCAATATGGATGTCTATTTATAGATCTTAAAAAATATGTGTTGGTAGTTTTTTAATTTCTTATTCTATACAAAATTGTTGTAAAAAAAATTATTGTTACATATATAATCCTTGGGAAAATTTGAGCAAGAGACGCATGTCACATGCAGATCGGTCTGTGTACTAGTATGCAGTTAGGACAATTTTATTTTGTGGGATGGCCCATAGCCCACCCCCACATGAATAAAGGCGTGATTTCGTTCATGCCATGTTGTAGTTTTGGTTTTGTGATTTTGTCACACTGTGAATTGGTTATTTGTCATAGATGAGATCCAAGGTATTGTGTGTGTGTGTGCGTTTTTTTTTCCCTCTTGTTATAAAGTCATGTTATGGCTTAGAACAATAATGCGCAAAAATCACAGATAATAGAGATGCTTTAGAAACTTTGGTGTTTAGGCTGGATATAGCTTTTCTTGGTCGATTAGAAAGTGATGCATTAGGATTTATCTTGACAAATAGTCCCTCTTGTTTAGGATTCACTCTTGTAAATGCATGATAAGCTGATAACTACTTGTTACTTAAAACTTAATAAAGGTCGATGTGGGCTCGCTCTGTCTTTTCACAGTGTATTGACTTGTGTGTCACACATACATTTCACCCTGAGTCCTTGAGTCAATATAGGCTTTTGTTTTTAAGAGGCCATAATTTGATAGGTCAATGCTGCGAATGAGAGAATGCTGGGTGGAGGCGGTGTAGACGGAGGTACATCAATCATTGACCATTTCTGTAGAATAACTTGATGAGCTGATTTTTTTTGGATATGATTTAAGTATCTGCTAATTTTCTTTGTTTAGCCATACACAGAGCTGCTGGTACAGAACTCAAAAAAGCATGTTATAAAGTACCTGAAGTTCGCCCTGGAGTTCGCTGTCCCACTGGAGAAGCAAGGATCACTCCGTAAGTGTCTAAGTGTCTTAAGTGCCCCTGTTCGTACACACTGTTGTGCATAAATAGTTTTGTAAATTGTGTGCTAGTTATGTAATTTACTAACATAATTTACATCATCTTGCAGTGGTTTCAGATTACCTGCAGCTCATGTAATTCACACTGTTGGTCCAATATATGATGTTGACAAAAATCCCGAGGCCTTGCTGAAGAATGCTTACAAGTAACTTTTGTGCTTCTATATGTGCCATTGGTCATTTCTTTTTCTTACTTATTAAGTCATATAACTTGTGTCTCGTGCAGAAATAGTTTGCTTGTTGCGAAAGAGAACAACATTCAATATATAGCCTTCCCTGCCATATCTTGTGGTGTTTATAGGTATGTTTGCTAAGTTGAATTTGATAATCCTTCCATAATTTGCTCTTTCTTAGGAATAAGTTGATTAAAATATCCATTGTATTTTTTGTAAGTGCTGAAGAAAGTTTCTAGATATGGGATGACAGTATGTTTTTTGTAGCATCTGATGCTTAATCATGCTGTGCCCAAAAACATTTAGCTTACATCAGAGCTTGATAGCATCAACATTCATGGGGCTCCCCATAATTTCTCTCTCCTCACCTCATTAGTCCACATCACTTTCCACTAACTTTATCATATACCCTTTTCATTTTACAATTCCATACCTACATTCATTAACCTCCCCATTTACTTTCTCTCTCTTATTTTTCCATACCTCACCACCTTTTCTCTCTCCTACTTTCCATACCCCCACCAAGTGTTTTGGTGTCCAAGTGTGCAAATTGGGCCCACCTGAAATTTTGGAAGGCTTCCCATCAAATTAACCTCCCCAAAAATATTTATCAAATGGGAAAGGAGTAACATTGGTGGGAAGTCCCCATTTTCATTTTTTTGGCAAATGGGGAGCCTATTTTCCCACCAATGTGGATGCTCTGAGTGCCATGAATTTCAAAGTAGGCTTACATTTTGCAACGGGTGGAGTATATAGTTCGTAAATTGTTTGTTTTTTTATTTTTAAATTTTTTTTTAATTTTTATTTTATTTTTTATATTTTAAGGAATCATTAGGCTGCTGAGATGTTAAGTCACTCTTTTTAATATTTTAACTTGGTAAGGAATTTCTCTTCTGCAGATATCCTTATGATGAAGCAGCCAATATTGCCATATCCACAGTTAAGGAATTCGCCAATGACTTCAAGGAGGTACCAAATTGCTCTATCAAAGTCTGATATTTCTTTCATTATTATAGTATCTTGTCAAATTGCTCTCTCTCTCTCTCTTCCCGGTTACGACAACAATATCCAGGAGCAGGGGCATCAGGCATTTTCATTTACTAAGGAACTATCATATATTCTTATCCAGTCATTGACATTCTTATCCTGTATAAATTATCAGATTTTACTCAAACCTGCCCTCTTGTGCTCTTGTAATTGGTAATTAGCTTCAATATCTGGAGTTTGGAGTCACGACTCACAAGTTCCATTCCCCAATTCCCACCCATTTTCCGTGTGATGTTAGTTGGGTAGAATTATAGATAACAAACAGTTCATATCATGACTTGCTGCTAGCTGCTGCGGCATTATGCTACAATGGCTGCATTATAATCTGATGACAACAATGAACTTTGAATAATATATGCACTGCAAAGTGCAAACTAACAAGATTGATCTTAATCTCTTTTCAGGTTTATTTTATACTGTTCTCTGATGACATATACAATGTCTGGTTGGAGAAAGCAGAGGCGCTTGTTGGAAATTAAGGCTATTCTTCTCGACTTCAGATATGTGCTTAGATAAGTATGTACTGCCAGAGTTACTCCGAAGTTGACATTGAGCTGCTGAGAGGAAATATGTATTAACAGGTGTTGAAAAGTCTAAGTTGAGCTTAATTTGTTAGCCAATAATAATATAGGTTCATCATCGTGTTATCTTGTATTTCTTCTTGCACCCTTTCTGCTCTCTTTATATGAAATCACTAGTATGTAAGAATGTAACTGCTTTGAGGCATTGGGTTTCAACAAACACAATATAAGGCATTATACACATTCATGCTTCAAGCATAGTATCAAAGCAAAAGGTTCGCCCCTTCGCCTCAGCATCGTATAAACGTGCATATCAAAGAACTAGGTGGTGCATTTTTACTTTGTTGTATGAAAGAAGTTAATCAGAGTAATGCTTAGCAACAAGTTTTTCAAATGCGATATGAAAGCTATATAACAAAGTCTAGTTCTGAACTTTAACAAAAGCCTACTGATATCCTGTACAAATTGATCTAAAGATCATTCATCTTTGTCCTTAGATGTACTTCGAGAGAGTCTTCTAACAATATCCTCATCGACAACTTTGTATTGCCTTGAAAATCTTTGGTGTACAAAGCCTGCAAATTTATCAATCTTCTCTTCATATCTGCTGTACAGAGCCGGAATTGTAACAAAAATTATAGTGCCTGTGAACAACAAATTTCAGAGGTGAGAGGAAATACAAAATTCACAAAACACTAAAACAGAGCATTTCTAAAGCAAGTGATATCACCCAACAGATCCAAGTAGTGTGCCAAACATACTCCAAGAGTCCGATGCGAGAGGAAAAGATTAAAGAACCTTAAATTCTAAAAAAATAATAATAATAAAAACAAAATTTTAGCAAACACAGAATATCATGACTCTGGATTCAAAAGAAATAATAACCAAGAGCCGAAAATAGAAAAGGGGAGATAAGGCCAGAACAGGCGAAGGTACACCATGATCTTCGGCCACACGTGGTGGGTAAAGGTAGTTGTTGCCCTTGTTGGCCTATGCAACTACAGGTCGAAAAACTGAAAGGGGTTCCAGATTTTGAGGGTAACTTAGTAATTACATACCAACACCTGTTTTTTGTTCCCCTACATGTGTCGATTATGCTTTAAATAAATACATTTTACAAGATGCCCTCATGTTAAGCACAACAAGATAAGATCCAAAACAAGGTTAGGGGAAACTGTAACCAGAAAACCAGTGTCAATACGCTTGCAGATGTTGAAAGCAAGTAAGACAACAAAGGTACAGCTTAATAATCAGCAGGCAAGGAAAATTTCCTAAATAAGCACAAAATATTTTATATCAACCAGGGAGATTAAAGTATCAGTTGCATGGTCAAGGAAGAACTAGTAGAAAACAAAAGCGGATTATCAGTAATATAGCCAGAAATTAAAAGCTTCTTGGAAGATAACAGCATCTGTGGAATTGTATTGGCATTGCACTGTATTCCAGGTAAAATTTGTCAAGGAACCTTATACAAAGAGGGACACTATAGATAATTAAGAAGGGGATTGCATCCTGATGTGAATCAAGTGCTCATTCTTATAATTATCTTTATTGCTTTATTTAGACAATAACTATTAAGACAATAATAAAAACATTATTTAAAAACTCACTTGTAAAACCCCTACTTTAAGAGTAAGGTAAAACCAAAAGAGTACCTAAATAAAGCAATAAAGATAGTTATAAGAATGGGGACTCAATTCACATCACATCCTAATGTAGGCACCAGGTAACAGTAACCCAAATCAGTTGGTTGACGAAATTGAATATCTGCTGCAAAAAACTAATGTCTTTCCAGTGGCTTAACGACCAATATTCCTTTGGGCTTGTAAAATTGAGCCAGCGTGAAATAGACTTTACATCATAGTAGAAAAGCCCAAAGAAAGTGAATATTGCTGTTGCTAAATTTCCCTCTATCTCTGTTATCAATAAAATAAGATATCAGAGCAACTTTTTATACTTCATTACTCCATAGTTACCTTTAAATTCTTCAAGACAAAAAGCATCTGCACTGTATAAAGTGGGAATGTATGCTAGATTAAGTGATATAGCAAAGCCAAACCAAGCTGTTTTCCAAAATAAGGTTATTGATAGTGAAAACGTATAATTGCTATCCCGACTAAAGCAATGTTGAGCCCAGCGTTAGACGTTGAGGTAAATACACCTCTTGCAGGATAATCAACTGACCAAACAAACCACAAGCACGTTCTAGCTACTAGTTTGTTCTAAATCATAATAACCCAAGCAATATGACATGTCCTCAAAGATCGACACAATTCCAGCAATATCAACACATAAAACGCGGCAACATGAGGCATATGAATAAGCATGAACAATCAAGCAAAGACAGATGATATTTACGTGGAAAACCTAAGAGAAGAATAAAAACCACGGGACGATTAGGGAGTACACCCAAATTTCTCTTATTATAACAATAGAATGATCCACAATAGCAATTCCAAGTCTTAAAAGTGGGCACTCAATTTACCCAACAAAAATCATCATAAGAGCTAAAAAATGGAGGAAGAAATTGAGAAATATCACCAAAAAACAGGGTTCTCTCCAGTAGCTGTAACTCACAAACCGTAGCAATAAATGACAATCACACCGTTGAAAATGAAGGTTTAGATGTCCCAAATAAGCTATCAAAATTTGAGCTAAATCAAACCGCGGATGAGCTTCGATCGGAGGTGATTTCTAGGGCTACACGGTGAGAAACGCGAATGGGACTGCTCTTTGTAAAATTTCTGTATTCCACTCTTTCTCTCAACTAATTTGCTTCCAACTGTTTACTCCCTCTACTGCAGCAAGTAGTGATTGATGTTGCCCACTCCTTTTCCACGGAAAAAGGCACTCCAAAGTCAACAAAAGAAGCTTCTTTGAGAAGCTACAAAATACTTGGGCCAAAAACTATGTAGTTGCCCCCAAAATTAATCACCAAAATATATGAACTTCTCTACATAGGAAGAAACCCATAACCCAACAAATCTCCCCCTCCCGACTACGTCGAGGTGGTTGTAATTCCGGCAATCGATTGACAAGTCTCAAACTTACCTCTTGGTAATGCCTTCGTCATCATGTCGGAGCCATTGTTATCGGTATGGATTTTCTCAAGCTCAAGACACTTAACATCAAGAACATCCCATATCCAATGATACCTCACATCAATGTGTTTCGACTTTGCATGAAAGGTAGATGTCTTATCGAGATGAATATCACTTTCTTGGGTTATGGGTCCCCCTTCCCATGTTGAGAAGCCCATATATTGATGATTAATTTTGGGGGCAATTAGATAGTTTTTTGCCCAAGTATTTTGTAGCTTCTCAAAGAAGCTTCTATTGTTGACTTTGGAGTGTCTTTTGTTATGGAAAAAGAGTGGCTACAAAGTCTAAGTGAATTACAAATTGCTGCAGCAAAGGGAATAAATAGGTGGAAGGAAATTAGTTGAGAGAAAGAGAGGAAAAACAGAGAGTTTACAAATACCAGTCTCATTCACGTTTCTCATTGCATAGCCGTAAAATCACCTTCGATTGGAACTCATCCATGGTCTCATTCAATGACAATGGCGTGATTGTCATTTGCTGCTATAGTATGTGAGTTTCAGTTGCTGGATAGAACCCTGTTTTTCTGGTGATATTTCTCAATTTCTTTCTCCATTGTTTAGCCCTTATGATTGTTGTTATTGGGTAAATTTAATACCTACTTTTAATACTTGGAATTATGATCGTGTATCATTCCATTATTATAATAAGCCTATAAGAGTAATTTAGGTGGACTCCCTAATCATCTCGTGGTTTTTACTCTTCGCTTTGAAGAGGTTTTCCACAAATATATCGTGTCTTTGCTTGATTGTTCATGTTTTTTCATATGTCTTATGTTGCTGCGTTTTATGTATTGATATTGCTGGAGTTGTGTTGGTCTTCGAGAACATATCATATTGCTTAGGTTAGTGTGACTTTGAACAAACAAGTAGCTACCTCAACATATCATAGTGCTTGTGCTTTGTTTGGTCAAGTGATTATTCCGCAAGAGGTATGCGAGACAGCCATGTAACCCAATGTGACTTGGTGCCCGACCATGTGGATGTAGAGTGGTGCGGCTCGATGGTGGGGTACAAGTCTTTGGTAGTGTTGTGTGGGAGACCCTCAATGCGACCTCGCGATTGAAGATCTATGATGTTGAAAGCCCACCTGATATTATAATGGTCAAAGTGGCGTGTCCCGTGGTGGTAGCGGTGGTACAAGATAGGAGATTTGTCGTGTTGCAGCCTTGCGTCTAAAGTCCTCTTGATGTTATGGTTTAGGCAGCGTGTTCCGTGATGATAGCAGCGGTGCAAGATAATAGATAGTTTCGCTTGAGGGGAGGCCATGAGTTATAAGGTCCTTGGTGTGAGGGGACGTTTATTGGGTTGTTCATCCCAAGTCCCACATGGAAGAAATAAGAAAGGGATGACTTCCTTAGAAGTGGAAGCACACTCCATTAGTATGAGGTCATTTGGAAAGATCCTTAAAAACAAATCCGTGCGGGCTAGGCCCAAAGCGAACAATATCATACTAATGTGAAGTGGAGTGTGCGTGTGGCCCAACAAGGTGGGTGACCCCATAGAACAAAAATGAGGTATTGGTCGCGATCGCGAGAACGGTCGCAGTGTAACGGTAACAGAACCAATGCGTTCATCGCGGATCGGGTTGCGATTATCGCGGTAGAATTTTTTTTTAGAGCTATCAAAGAAAAAATATTTTTAGATAATTTGTTTAAAATTTTAAATAGATATTTTCTTATCCAATAGATTTAAATTGAACTTATCATAAAAAATTAATATATGTCGCTAGTAATTATAGTCCATAACAGCTCCATCTTTCTCAAATCAAAATATTAAAAGTAAATAAGAGGTTGAGTAGTCAAAAAGTCAAAAAAATATTAAAATATAACCAAAGTGAAAACCATCACACAACTGTCCACCTTTATTTGATTAATAACAGTTGTCCCACTTACCACATATTTACCTCGTTCATATCACTCTATCAGCCCTCAGCCTTTCACTTTCTTCTTCATTCTCTCTCTATTTATCTATCATGCATTCATGCGGTTGCTACGACTTGCTACACGCTAGCAACAATGGAGTCCGCCACAAAACTCCAACCAACTCACATATTCAAGCTTTTTTCGGGCATTTCAGCTGTGTAACGGTCGTATCGGTCGAAAATGCGGGATTTTTTAAAACTCCGTTACAAAACGGTAAATCTCGTAACGGCAGACTTCAAATCCGTTACATCTCGGCCGCATCGCGATGTAGCGGGCGAGTTTTTATTCTATGGGTGACCCGGCCAACACGTAGCCCCACAAAGTTGGGATTCGTCATGTTGCCCTACTACCCTAGTATGCCTAGATCTCACTAGCAAACAATTCTCTCCCGCTAAAATGGATTTTTTCACCCTTACCAGTTCACCAAAATCAGTCATCTCAAAGGAATTTCGCTCTTCAGCCAGTTAGTTGGTAAGGCTGCATAGATCATGAACTTGTCATATCCCAGCAGCAGCCGGGTCCCAACTTTTTCCTTGACAAAATCCAACCCCTTTCTCCAGCAATGAGAATAGGTAGAATGTAATGGCTGCCCTGACTCAGATTACATAGCATCGTTTACAGACAGCCAGTGGACCAAACAGGAAAAAAAATTAACAAATCCTTGAGCTATCTTCAGCAACTTTAAATCATGAGAAACCAGAACACGTTAAAGAGTTTTATAGTACAGCTACAATATGCCATCCAGACTCCAAAAGTAGCACAAGCATAGACAGCTATTGAACAGATAAAGTTATCCTATCTTAATATTACAATGTAAACCAGTAACCCAGTAATCCAAGCAAGCCCAAAGTGATAAGGTATAATCTAATCCCTGAGAGCATGGAATTGAACCGTAATTAAATCTTGCTTCTTTGTTACACAAACAGCAAATTTCAATACACTAGAACACTTTACCAAAAGTACAACAGGATCATACATTGTTTGGTTCTATGAAGTGCTAGACAGTAGTATGCATCTGGATGAAGTTACTAGCAAGTTACATTCCCACAGCATCAAGGTAATTAAATTGTTTTTGGAATAAGAAAAAAAAGGTAACGAACTAAAACTATTAACATTCATGAAGCAATAAAATCTTGCCCATATTAGCATCACCTCATAAAACACCATTCATGTAAAGTATAAATTACCGTCCTTGAGGGGTTCATGAGCCTTCACGAGCCTCAAATCCCTATGAAGATTCTAACACCTTTTCTCTTACAACAGATTCCTTTTACCTTGCAAAACGAGCGCTAATAACTATAACTATATCACATGAATCAAGATTCATTCCATGAAGTCATCTAAATTAATCCTTCTCTACCATTCTTGTCCATCAAGTGCCATGTGCTCGCGGAGCCCCTAAGCACTTCATTTCTTTTGTACATCATCAATCCAAGTCAACTTTAAAGTTTAAATCCAGTATCGCGAGTCTCAACCAAAAATGATCAAATTTGGTTAACATAAACTTCCCCTCTAACTCCAAATACTTTGCACAATAACTAATTAACATCACAAGAATGCATCAATCACCAACCAGACTATCCAAGCACGATTGCACTCATAAATACAGACAAGTATAATGATGCAACTTATGCAAAAAAACTATATGTGCAAAGTCTCCAACCACTAAAACATCTAGTAGCATCCAAATTGCAAACCAATTTCACCAATTCTTCATATCAGAATCATTTAAATGTAAGCATCACTTGTTGCTTACATACTTGAATTTTTTGCATACTTTTATCATTTAAGAACATAAAATTTTCTAAAAATAGCAGCAGCAAAATAGAAAAAAATCTTGGCCAAGGTAGAAATTTCTATGCAAGGCATCAAATATAATACATTTAAAAGTGTAATATAAAAGCAAGGATAGATCCCCATACCTACATAAGCAAGCGTAAAGAAAGAAAATAAGCTACCAACAACAGAAAAGAGCCACAACGCTGCCACCACCTGAAATAAGAAAGAATCTTGGTGAGAAACTTTACACACAAATGACTTGTAGTAATTAATAGGAATAGTAAGGGAATAAGGGATTTAAATGGCACACAATAGGCACAACAAATCTACAATGTTGGCTGAAATAATCACAACTTACCAAAAAAAGGGTAATCAATGTGGCAATTGGGAAAAGAGAATGATGATTTAAAATTGGAATGAGGAAATTCAGTTTAGTGATAATTAATTTTAAAAATTTGTATGGAAAAGCGAAAAATGTAATAAATATTGGCACGTTCACCAAATAGAAAAAAGGGAAATTGATGGAAAATTTTTAACCATACATAAAAAAAAATGAGAAGAACTTTTTGAGCCATCCTAATTGAAAATGGAACAAATAGGATCGGAGGGAGTAGAACAAATTTCTATCCGAAAAAGCAGTGTAAATTTGAGATAGTATAAAATATATATTCAATATGTAAGGAAAAACAACTGCTTCTGCTGAAATTTGTACAGCAGATAAACCTTGTAATTTGAATTGATTAGACTTGACAAATGGACATTTTGAAAAGTTCAACAGGTAAGACCAGCACGTCCCATGGTTTCAAACATGGGGAAAAAAAATCTTGCAAGACGTATTCATACATTAAAAATTAAGGCTCTCAGCTTCTCACAGATTGATATCATACCTTAAAGAACAGTCTGAAGTCCTTGCCAAGTGTGATATCATGTGCCATCAACAGAAAGTAGTTAACTTTGACACGAAAAGATGCAGCAGCAGAGGTAACTAAATCTTCTGACAACTCTAGTTCAGGCAGTTCTTCCAACTGTCTGCAGGAAATCAGATAAAACCTATATGGTCAAGCTTCTAACCCATGGAGAGCTGATAAACTATGAGACTGTGGACGAGAAAATAATAATATGAAAAAGAAGTGAAGGGAAAGCCAGACCTATTTGTAACAACAGCATAATTTGAGCGAAGGAACTGCAAAACTATCAAGATGAGCAGAACATCTGAGCTTACTGATAGGAATGGTAATCCAGACTGCTCAAACAATAGCCATGCAACAGTAGCAACAACAATGACCCCACAAGACAAGTGCCATTTCTTCCACAAGATCACATCAGCAGCTAAGCACAGAGAACGGAATATGAATCAAACAAATGCAACTTCAATGACGACAGAATCTAATACTTCTAAGTATCAGCCCTAAAGTCAAAAGTCAGAAGTCTCCAAATCAATTAAAAGGGTCTGGTAGGACTACAAAGCTTGAGACTGTTGTAAAGTATAAAGGAGCTTTCCTCAAAGAATCACCATAGGGTAAAAAATGATCACAAACTCCAGAAATTTCCATCCTAAACCCAAAGCTTAACAATGGGCATATTTTGTGCATACCACAACAATCTTGACACCTCAAGAAAGCACGGAACAAACAAAAAGCACACCAAACTCATTTGTATTCAACAAATAACAGTGGTACTAGTACATATCATGGGCCTGTAGTGTTTCGCCTTACTAGTGCTTCGTCCTACTCGCACTTATTGAAGTAGCATGGATGCATATTAGGCCACCCCCCCCCCTCCTCAATCGCGCTTATTAGACCGGCCCCCCTCCTTAGTCCCCAGGTACATGTGGATGGTATCATGAGACTGAAGAGTTTGTCCTCCAACGGTCTTCAAAGTAAAATGAAGGAGCAATACAGTTATTTATCACCCCATATTAAGAAGGGCAAAGGTCTAGATTATCTTATTTGGTGTTCCTTCCACCACTTCTCCAAAACCACCTAACCTCCCACTAGAAGGCAAGACATCTTACAGTAAACTGAAAAGGTGAACGATTTAGATTCATAGCACCAATCGCTAAGGTGCATATACATAGGTGTAAATGTGTTAAGGAAATCGACATATCCGTCCTTGAGGGAAAAGACAAGTAAATGGATTACACGAGTTCTGCAACAGCAAGATAGTGGATGGATTCATTGGTTTATAACTTTATACTGGTTTTTTATGAACGCTTTTCAACATGCGAACTTGAAAAGGACCTGTTTCTAAGTCTAGGAAAGTTTTAATTTTGATGCTCTTATCTAGAATAACCAAAGTTTCATAATTCAAAAACGATAAAGCACTCTTTGCAACCCTTCAGCAAAAGCCTTCTTCAAAATGCAATTCAATAAGAATCACATATGTAAACAGCAAAAACACACATAAGTCACTACACACAAACTAAATCAAACACGAGTAAAAACAAAATAATGATCATACTCCGCAACCTAGAATCAAATCCCGTATACATAGGGGTGGGACTTCGGTCTGGCGGTTCGGTTTGACCTCGGTTTGAGTCGGTTTCGGTTTGGAGCGGTTCGAATTAAAACGGTTTAGTTTAGCTGGCGGGTCGGTTTGGTTCGGTTTGGGTTAGTCACGGCTCGGTTTGGTTTCGGTTTATTTCTTTGCGGTTTAAATTCAGTTTGGGTCATAAGCGGGTCGGTTTATAAACGATTCGGATTATGTCGGTTCGGTTTGATACGGGTCGGTTTAAGGGCGGGTTTACCCGGGTCAATGTCAGTTCGGTTTACAAACGGTTTGGATCAAGCCGGTTTGGTTTGAAATGGGTCGGTTTAGGGGCGGATTTACCCGGGTCAATATCGGTTCGTTTTATAAACGGTGCGAATCATGTCAGTTCAGTTTGAAATGGGCCGGTTTAGTAGAGGGTTTACACAGTTCAATTGGTTCGGTTTATGAACGGTTTGGATCATGTCGGTTCGGTTTATAAGCGGTTTGGGTCATGAATTCATGATTGTTTTAAAGATCGCGTCATGACCATTTAATGAGTTGATACTTATAATACGATAAATCGATAATTAAGAATGTACAAGTATTCAATTAGATTGATCAACAAGTGTTTTAAACTTTTAAGTTTTAATAATCAGATATGTAAATATGTTTATCGATTGTAGTACATACCAATAATTCAACAAGGCAATGATACTTATGATAGTATGATAATGATACCAACCGTACATTCGTACGATATGATATACATAATAATTAATCTATAATTACATATACATTAACAATATCGTATTGAATCAATTTTCATTTCCAAACATTGCATTTCTTATAAATTATAACTTACACGAGATTAAATGGATTCGTTATTTAGTTTGTTACTATATTTAGATTACTAACTCAAACAACTTAATAAGTTAAATGGACGAAATCACGAAATCACTAATTAAAGTGGTGATGAAATCATTATGCAATACTAATGTACGAATAGTCAAATATACAACGGTTAGATTGAATGCCCATGAAAAACAATGGTTAGATTTTCATTACTTTATTAGTTATTAGTATTATTACTTATTAAGTTATTATTAGTTTATTATATATATTGATATACAGTCACAGACTCACAGATATATATAATATACATATAAACTATAGAGATGTCAGATATTGATGTGCATTAACTCATTAAGTCATTAACGGGTCGGTTTAAACGGTTTCGGTTCATAAACGGGTCGGTTTAAACGGTTAGCGGGTTACAAATGGTTCGGTTTAAACGGTTTTTTTTTTCGGTTTAAACGGTTTCGGCTTATAAACGGTTCGGGTCATTAACGGGTTTATAAACCATTCGGTTCGGTTTCGTTTCGGTTCGGATTTGCGCAGTTTGGTTTGTTATCGGTTTACGGTCCGTAACGGGTTGACATTGAGCGGTTCAATTCGGTTTCGGTTTGATATTGAACAGTTCAGTTCGATTTTCGATTTATATTTATCGGTTTATAAACGGATCGGTCAGTAATGGTTCGGTTCGGTAACGGGCGGTTTCACGGTTCGGTTTGAAAAGTCCCACCCCTACGTATACATCATTGCCCTTTGTGACTTTCTAAAAAACAGCAATGATAAAGTATGTAATTCTTACCTTGCCCACCTCCCATTATCTGATGCATCGGCTTCTGCCGCCCAAATAAACGGTAAACTGAGCTACAAGACGTTGAAGTAATACCACCCACATCCCTCTTTTGTTCACCATCCAGCTCACTATTACTCTGATCTTGTAAATGCTCCATTATCAAACACCCTAAAAAATTTTGCCACCAAAAATAAAATCATTAATTTCTTAGAAAATTAAAGAAAAATATGAAATACCCACTTGAGGAAATATGAGTTGAAGCATCAATGGAGATCTGAGCGTAACATTTACTCAACCAAATTTGTCAAATCAGCAACCCCAATTGACCAAATAACCTTGATTTTTCAACATTTTTGTTTCTGGGTTCTAGCAAGATTGAAAATTTATGAAGAAAAAACTTTTTGGGGGGGTTTATAAAATTTTTGGGTCAAATTAAACAAAGGAAAAGAACGTCACCCAATGTGATTTTCGCTTTGATCTAACCAATGTAAAGGGTTGAAGGTCAAGATGACGATATTAAAAGTGGAAGCACGTTTGTTTTAAAATCAAATTTAGCAAAATTTTATTCGATTGAAGGCTAATGAAATTTGATTAATTAGCTTGGGTGATGCAATGTACTTGTGTATGTTTGTTGCCTAGCTCAATTTGTCAATCTAGTTTCCGACAGTAGTTATACAAATTGCGTTGTTAGCGGTTTATGACTATGGGCCTATGGGCCCTACCTATTCCATCAAAAAGAACTATTCCTTGCTTTCAATAATGGGTATTCGATTTTGTTCCGAAAATTAATTTAAAATTAGTACGAAGTACAAGTTAATATTAGGAGAAAAATCAAGTTTATAAGTCTGATGTACAAAAAATTGTAACTAGGGTAGTATGATCATTTCAGCGAAAAAATGAGAGGTAACATTGTCATTTCACTTAATAAATGAAAAATAGCTTTGTCAAATCATTTTTTTTAAAGGTGATTTACAAAAGTGGTTGGGGCTTGCCCCTCTCCTTCACCAAAAAAAAAAAAAAAACAAAAGTGGTAAATCAACATGATTAAGTGGATCTTCCTCAAATATTACTTTGTACTAGTGTACATAGTAATATAAAGTATGCTAACAATGAATTATATCCTGACAAATAGGCGGTGAAATGTTTGATTAATGCAGAATAATAGTTAACGAAATAATAAGAACGAGAAAACAATAAAGAAGATTAACAAAGAACACAAGTATTTACGTGGTGTTTGATGTCGAAGGCTCAGGTTGGCCAGTCATTGCCACATATGCCCCCCATGTACAGGTGAAGCTATATGAGAACTAAACAGCATGTGAAATTGATCGTCGTGCAGCATTCGACTGAAAGATCTCATCCCATATTCAGTTGATGGAATGTCGTGTGAGGGCACTTGGAAGGGCTCTATGTTGTAACCGGAAATATATGTAGATTGTAGTTCTGGGCGAGTACTTTGTTGGGTACATATAGGCACCATTTCTACATATATCTCAGTGGGAACACCCTTCATTGCAACAACGCTCCTCAAATCTTTCAAATGTTTATTCGTAAAAACAGGTAACACTTGAACCCATTGCCAGTTTCAAACCTTATTTTAATGTTTATTTCAACATTCCTTGGGTTTGAACTATACTACTATGAACCTCGTTCATCAAATCATTGAAAGTCATGTTCGGTTCAAGTGTTAGTGGTTCCATATTTACTCTACTATACTCGACACGGGGTCCATCGAACAGAATTTCACCTCCCCACCGGCATAACAAAACTACATTTTGTGCAGTCATATCCTACATAACAACCAAAACACATTACACTTAAAGGCACTAAATCATCCCTAAATCGCCATAATTAAACAACAATGTAGACATACTTTTCAATTACAACAACTTAGTATTACTAAATCAACATTAATAAACAATAATGTAGGTTATCACAATCACTCAAAAACTAACCATTATCAACCATTATCAACATTATCAACAATTACCAACACTAACAATTCAGCATTATCCAAACTATTATCAACACTAACAATTCAACAATTACCAACACTAACAATTCAACAATTATAAACACTAACAATTCAACATTACCAACACTAACAATTCAACATTATCAAGATTTTAACCACAATTCCAAAAAATTAAAAACCAATAACATAAACCCTAGATTTTAAAAACCAAAGAGAGATTGAGTAAATACCAAATTCGGGTTGAAGTGAGGCTAGGTTTTCGGGGCTTTCGGCGGCTGGTCGTCGGAGTGAGACAGCGGTGGAGGTGGCGACCTGAAGGAAAGGGTTTTGGAGAGAGAGAGAGAGATTAAGTGAGGGAATGGAAGTGTGGGAATGCAGAAGGGAGAAGCTCGCTCCCTGTTATAACCGCAAGAAACGCTGCCTCAGGCAGCGTTTCATTAACAACATTAAACGCCGTTAAGAACATTAAATGATGTCTCAGGCAGCGTTTTAAGGTATTTGTTTTTTTAATTACGAAATTTAAAAAAAATAAAAAAAAGTCAACAGGTAAAACGTTGTCCCAGACAGCGTTTTACACATTGAATTTTTTTTTTTTTTAAAAAAAACCAGGGTATAAAACGTTGTCCGAGACAGCGTTTTACCCTGGAAGCTTAGTTTGGGAAATAGTTTTTCCACGAGTCTAGTTTGCAAAATACTTTGCAAAAAAAGCTTAGTTTGGGATAACGTCCATAATCAAATGTATTATACAATAGTATAAGTTGTTCTTTATCCTTGGTGAATAAGTTGAAATTCGAGTAGAGCACTAATCATATGTGATATTATAAAATAAGATTTCAAATGAGTCATAATTTGAGGTGATTTTCATCAATAGAATGAGGAAAATAAATTATAGCAGGATGCTTACCAGTCTGAGAGTCGTTTTAATGATATTTTAGCTTTATTAATGATGCCAGGAGAATACCATAAAAGAGATCAATGTTCTTTTTCTCATACTAATTCTTCATATCTCCCTTTTTCTACACTCATGAAAAAATAATCTTCTAATATGCATATATTTTTTTCTCCACTAGATTGCTTGATGTTAGTGAATTTTATACTCAAATAATAAGTTGTCTACAAACTTAGCTTTATGATACTCTATTATTTACTCTCAAATATGTTCGAAAGCTGCACTGAGTTAAGAAGTCTTAATGAAGAGGTTCGAACCCTCAACCTTTTATAACAAAGATGACTATTTAACCATATAAGCTAATTATTAACTACTCCGTATGTTATTAATATGTAAAAAAATTATATAAGTGCAAACTACAAGGTTCAATTAACAAAAAATAATAAAATACTCAATGAATAACTCAATTTTGGTTGGACAATGACAATTGCAATTTTGAAAAACCTTCAAAAAAAATTATTGATGGCTCATCTACTACAGTAGCAACCAAAAAAAATTATCGATGGCTCATCTACAACAGTAGCAACCCGGGGCAACGCCCCAGCTACTCACTAGTTTTAGTAATTAAACTACTTTAAGATCAATTGTTTTCTTCGTAGACACTAAACACTATGTCTCTCTCGATTCATTTGTGATACATATGGTATTATATCGAGTATGGGAATATACAAAGATGATTGAAGTTCACATGCATGTAGTTTTAACCGGTTAATGCAATTTT